>NC_057393.1:57431968-57738862 GCF_019320065.1 Cervus canadensis | reverse complement strand
CTGCTGGCTTCAGTGATCAACCTCCATCCCTTCCAGCCCCCTTGTCCTAGGAGTGAGCCCCTCCCCGAGAGTGTGTGAGTTCAGCTGCCTGAGCTCCCCATGGGGGTGATTGGCCTCAACTCTTGGCACGGACCTGTGACCTTCTACCACCTGCTCCCAACCACCCAGCTGCTACTTCCTGCTTGTGCAACACAGGCCTTGATAGTGGAACACTGCCCAGCCAACTCTTATGCATCCTCCAGAACACGGTTCAGACAAACCTTCCACTGAAGCTGTGCCTGACAGCTCCCCCAACCCCCAGCCGAAGTGAACCCTTCCTCTGGGCCATCCTGGCTCCCACACTTGCCTTGTTAGTGCCTCCTTCATGCTGCATGAGTTCACAATACAGTGAGTAAAAACCTAAGCAGAGGCAGTGTGACCCCCTCCAGGTGTGACCTGAGGATCCCAGCAGTGTTCCCAGGGCCCCTGTTCTTACTGTTTGTCACTGCCAAGAAAACCACACCCTTCCAGGCGGCCTTGAGGCCCCCAAATCTGTGAGAACAGAGGCCTGGGTATCCCTCTCCAGAGAAGCCCCTGGCCTTCAGGCTCCCTGTTGCTCCTCCTGTGTGGACTGGGCACCTTCCCTTTCTCTGGTTTTATTTCATACATGCTCCAGATGCCTTTTAACAGGGACTGTCTGTCCCCTCCTCAGGGCTGAGAAGGGCTGAGGGGACCAAGAACCCCAGGCTGCCCCGGGTGTGATATCCTGTGGTATTATTAGCACAAGAGGCAATGAGGTGTGGATGGTTTGCCAGCTAGGACCGGAGTTAGATTACCATCGAAGCAATGCCAGAGATGGCACCCACTCAAAAATGTAAAAATATGCATTTCAGCTGTTGGAAGTGTTTCCAGGAAAGAGAGGGGGTAGGGGCCACTCAGTGGCATAGCTCCCCCTGCTGGTCATGATGAAGATGACGCTTCAACCTTTGCCACAGGGAGAGACAAGATCCGTGCACGCAAACACCATTTCACTCTGTCACACACACACTGAAGCCCCTCTTGAGCACCCTTGTGCCCACTGGTACCACAAACCAACCAGTCACATAGCCAACAAATCTATAAGCACCTACTGCATGCAGACACTGCCCCAGACTCACCTTATCTGGGGAGCCCCCCAGCCTTCACTCCCCGTCTTCAGTTTGCTATGGAGTCCCCCTGGCCCTCCTCCAATGACCCCTGCCCCACAGAACTGGCCCTCAACCGCTTCCTTCAGGCCATCATGCCCTCCCAGCAGGAGGGCCTGGGGCCCAACTAGTTACCCTGCCTCTGTGTGCTTCTGCACTCCACCCCTCACTCCACAGGCGTCCATTGCTTCCTCCCAAGCCTTGAGGGCTCCCCTGTGGCAACGAAAGCCTTGGGTCCTGAGACCAGCCTGCTCACGGGCTTCCTGCTCCCTCACTCATCCACCCTCCACACAAACCTCAGCGTTGTTTCCTGAGAACACCTCCTACCCACAACCTCACAGACACCTCTCACCTGCCAGGTACACCCTCACCTTCTACCTCACCTGCCCAGCACACCTACTTTATACACCCCGACACAGCCCTCAGCCCTCCTGTCTGCAGAGAGACTTATACCATTTCTCTTCCCTACCCTATGCCATGTGTATCCCCCTTCTTTTCACCTTTCTGCATAAAACCCCCACTCCCAGAAGCACTTTTCCCTGACACCCTCTCTCATGCCCAGTCTCTCCCCTGAGCTCAGGGCTCTGCGGAGAAGGGAGGAACATGGGGGAGCATGAAGGTCACAGGCCCCAGTGCCCAGTTTCCCAGGAGGAGACTTTCAAAGGCATTGCATTCAGAGGGCAATGGTTGGCCGCCAGGGCCCCGCATCCTGGTGGTGAGCCGGGCAGCCAGCAGGACCATTGTTCAGGCCTCGGCTGCCGGAGTCCCTTTTCCATTTGTAGAGGCAGTGGGAAAACAAGACCTTGAACGCAGAGGCCCTGGGGCCCGTTTGAGCAGCTCTCCTCAAGCAGAAGTTTCCCACATCGCCTTCCAGCTGGGGCGTTGCACCAAGCCCTCCTGCCTCCCCAGCAACGCCCGCCTCCAGCTTACTTGGCCTCAGCGCTGGGTCCATCAGAGCAGGGAGGGCTTGGGAGAGGGGAGGGAGGTGGGAGGGCCTAGCAACCTGGCCGGACTCCTAGATGATGGTGGTCCTTTCTGTGAAGATCCTTCTGGCCCTCAGACCACCTCTTCCCACCACCCAGAGATACACCTCAGCCTGTATAGGGCTTGAGGGGTGCACAGAGCCAAAGTCCACATTACTGGGTCCTTTCCTAGCCACTGTGTGACCCCAGTCAAGCGAGGGAAACTATCCTGCCCTGTCTCCTCACGCTCTCCCCACTAAAACAAGCTGGGAGGGCCTACGTGGAGACTCAGAGAGAAATCTCATGTACAGGCCCCAGAGCAGCAGCTGGCACCAGTGAGAGCCCCGTCTCAGATATTTGCTTGCCCAAATCTGAGCATCCTCAGCACTCAGAGACCCCCACACCCAGAGGGAACAGGCTGCTCTCTCGCTTTCCACTCAGGGGGCTCTGTTCTGGCTGTACTGGGCAAGCTGTGTTCTCAACCCTTACAATGCCACTCCTCTTGGCCTGCAAGACTAGATGCTGGCCCTCTGTGTCCCCACTCTGAGCCCCACCTCTTTGCTCCAGTCCCCCCACCTCACTTAGCCACCCGGGACTTCCAGCCCTCGCTGTTCCTCTGACAGGTTTGCTTCAAGCCCCAGGGTCTCACTTCTACACACCCAGCCCCTCAGCAGGGCCAGGTTGCCTCAGCAACAGCTTGGCGGAGGGCAAGGTGGGGGCCTTTAACACACAGATGCCCTCCGTGTTACTCTAAGGAGCGGGGACCCAGAAAGTACTAGCAACTCAGCCTTCTTGTCCCCATGCCCTTTTGGAGAAACACCTCCTCCCTGCTGTCTCGGGACCCATCCCGCATGGCTGTTTCCCATTCAAGCTGTAACCTGGCCATCCCAGTGGGTCCTTGGGCTCCCTGAGTCCATGATTACGTCAAGGCCTGGCTGCTGTGGTCCCTGGAGGCTCAAGATCCAGGTGCCAAGAGCTCAGGGCCACCTGCTGAAGTTCCCTCTGAAACGGTTCCTCCCATCAGGCCTGCCACATGGGTGGCTATTCACAAAAGCATAGCCAGGCTGTTCCTGCCTGGCTGGTCCCAGGACCTCTGAGCCCACCCCACCTAGCCAGAATCCGGAGGCCCTGGGAGAAGCTAGAAAACTGTGCTTCTCCAGAGTCACCTGTCACCGTGGGAAGTGCCACCTATGAGTGCTTGGCACACAGTGATGCTCATTAAATGATGGGACGTGTCCACTGACTTGAGGTCAAGTGGAGGAGTGCAACCTCCCTTGCTGGCTCGAGTCCCATCTGTGCCACGCCCATACGTGCGCCTGCCTCATCTAAGCCGAGGAGGGAATTGTGTCTGGACAACTGGAAAGTTTATCCCCTGTCCACGGCCAAGTGGACCAATGCCAGAGCTGCGATCCAGGGCATCCTTGCCAAGTTTCCAGGCTCTTGTCATGTTCCCCTCCTACCCAGGAGGAAAACCCCTGCACTTTCTCAGTTCTTTTGAGACAGATCAATTTAAAGAGAGTTGGCTCGCATCTAAGATAAGGCCTATTTTCTCCACATGCAGTAGAGAAACAAAGGAAGAAGGAACAAATTATTTTACTTATTTTCTATGGGTTGCTTAGGATGGGCCCTGGGGTACACATTCCAAGGCACCTGGCACGAAATCCCAGGGCTGGGAGGAGATAGTGCAAACTGCCAACTGCCGTGGGCTTTGGGATTAAAGAGAGAAGGAACCACTCAGGTTCTCTGAAGTCCAGCAGCAGCATCTTTCAGGAGATATGGCAGGGTTAATGGTGCCCTGAAGGTGCACGTGGCAATGATGAGGCTGAAGGGCAGGTCTCCACTCAGCCAGGAGATCCTCTCTAGGGCCCATAAGAAATGTGCCATAGGTCAAACCCACAGTGGGTAGAAGCAGAAGTGGGATTTGAACCTAAGATTGTCTGGTTTCAAAAATGCACTTATGAGCCACTTTGGTGCACAGCCATACCACGCTCCCCCTGGGCATCCATCTGGCAGGCATGGGTGTGGAGCCTGCGTTGGGCCAGCATGTTCTCATCCTGCCCACCTACCATGGACTGTTGATGTTCATGTCACAGCTTTAAAATATTATCACTCGCGGCCATGAGATTTCAGAAAGAACTTCCTTTCCAGAGCCACGTTGCTGTCTATAATTAGTGCAAGTTTCCATAAGCATCAAGAAGAGGCGGGAACAGCTGCCCCACGAGCTAGGTTTGTTAATGTAAGGCATTCCTGGGGCTTCTGTGCAGCCCAGTCTGTGCTCTTCCATCCCTCCCTGCTTCCCTGGCCCCTGCCCTCGGCAGCCACTAGGTCCTCATTAAGGGATTAGCAACATCGACTGTGCAATGCCTTGGCTGTGGACGCAAGAAATGCTGGGCTTTCTGCTCTGGCCCCTCTGCCCCTTATCAGTAGTCCCTGAACCATGTTTGTGCTGGAGAAATCATAGCAGGGCTTGGGCGGAAATTATGGACAATTGGTGTCACACACTAATTAAGGACTCCAGGGTCAAGCATCACAGAAGGGACCAGACTTCAACTTCAGTCCCTCTGCTAATGGGATGGTGAAAAGCACAGCAGGGCTGCAGACTAAGAAAGCCCACTTTGCCAAGTGAGAGACAGAAAAAGGTGATGCAGTCTGCTATGCCTCAGGAAAGATGACAGGTCTTCCTTAACCAAGTACAAAAGAGGGGTTCCCCTACCTGGGCCCCGTGCCTGGGTCACAAAGGGTGCCACTTCCAGAGCCTAGCCACGTGCTGTGAACACCACCACCATCAGTGGCCCTCTGCTTTCAGTGCAAGGAGGCTGGAGGGGCCCTGAGAGATATTCTCATGTTGATCACAACACATTAGGTTATCACAATAACCTAATAGGATACTTGGGATAATTCTGAGGGTCTATATCGCAGTCATTAAAAACAAAACAGATTAAAATTCAAGGACAATTCTGAACAATGGGAACTAGCCAAATGTACAGCGGGAAAATAAAAATGTTATCCTAAGTGGCTTCTCTTGTTGTTTATTTCCCAGATTCTCATCCCCCTAGACCTTGAGCAACTCCATCAATATGATCTTTCTCTGTTCCTATACCCAAGAAGGGCAGGTGAAAGGTGAAAGCCTGGGGCCAAGTCAGTTGCTGAGCACATATCCTTGCACAAGGGGTGAACAATATACCCAGGTATCAGTCATATCTCCCTGTGCCTCCCAAACTCACTCAGTCCTTCTTGTGACCGGGGGCCCTTGCTCGAGTTTCCTCCCAGCTCCCAGCCCTTGCTCTCATCTTGCTCTTATCTTGCTCCAGATCCCAGCCAAGGACAAATGGACAGAAGACTCCTTTGCTGATTCCAAAACAAAGGCTATAAATATGAGACCACTAAAGTTAAGACCTGGCAATATCAGCCTAGATGAGCGAGTTGGCATGAGCTCCTGCACAGAAAGTAATCGTATGTTCAGGAACTAGCTCTAAAGCATCCCGTGGACCCGGAAAATGTCCACATGAGCATAACGCCACCTGAGCAAGGATGCTCACTTCCAGGACAAGGTAGTACTGTAAGGGTCCAGCTCAGAGCCCCTGCCCCACTCACTGTCCTCTGGTCAGGACTCCCAGTGGTGGCACTTCCATTTTGGAATGATGGTCAGCCCTGGCCCAAGACCATCGCTGTTCAATCCAGCCTTGTGGCCAGCCCACAGCTACTGGTCCAGGATATTCTCCAGCCTTTCTAGACCCCTGTAGGAGAGAGGGTGTTCAAGTTAGGCCTGCCTGTGGCTGATGTTGCTTGTGTGTAAGGCAGATGCTCTATGGTACAATCCAATCTTTCTTGAGGAAATCTTCTGAGCCTCTTTCTCTTCCTTCTGCCTGTTCTCAAGCCCCACTTTTGTTGAACATGTTATTCAAGTTCTTTATCATCCAATTCAACTTCTGATAGAAGGGACCTCACTTTTATTGAACACCTACTATTTTCAGCCTACTAAGGCCTGCAGGTTGAATTCAGCCCACTGTCTGTTTGTCAGTAAAGTTGTATTGGAATGCAACCAGGTCCATGTTTTGTCTTTGGGTGCTTTCAGCCTACAACGTCAGAATTAAGTATTTGCAACAAAGACCGTAAGGCCCACAAAACCTAAAATATTTACTATCTGACTCTGTACAGAGAAATTTTGCCAACTTTTGTTCCAGGAAGTTTACATCAATGGTTTTGTTGTATCTTCATAGTCACCTTGAACACTAGATCCTGATTTCTATTTGGAGAGAAGCCTCTGAAGCCTGGCAAAGTCAAGTAAAACCCACAGTTAGTAAGGAGGGGACACAGACCTCAATCCACCACACTCTTGGCACTTGGCTTTTATTTTGTGACTGGTAGAACGAGCTGAGGGTGAACAGTTGCCTTGGTCTTGTTTGGGCAGCTAGAACTATGGCTCTCAAACAAGCAAGATGTCTGGTAGCAGACTCCAGCTTTTCTCCATGGAAATCCTAATTAAAAGAAGAAGATAAATGACCTTCTAATTATCTCCCAAGATGCCCAAACTAATCACCCAGATGACTAAGCCCCTCCTCTTACCCTTGGGTTTGTGACATAAAAGTCAATGAATCAATTAGCCCCTTTCCTTTTCCCTCTGATCCAGGTATTAGGCATTTGGACCCCAAACCAATTGGGTAAGGCTAGGCCACATGCCCCTCAAAATTTTCTCTGGGAAAATCAGAGGATTTGCCATGGGCCATGAGACTCAGCCTGAGGAAGTTGATGGAGAAAGGGCCTTAAGGGCATCCAGAACATTTCAGACCTTATCTTTAATCACTAGGGTTCCCCAAAAAAACATGTGAATTGACACTAGGCTGCTTCTTATTCGCTCTGCTGGCTGCCAAGCCTCTGAATGTCCTTTCATGCTTGGAGAGCTGGCCTTGGCCTGAGTCTCAGGGGACACAGGGCACAACCACTGCTACAGAAAGTGAGCAGTGTACGCACAGCTCTTCAGTCTTTCTTCTCCCTGTGCCCGCCAGGCCATGTCGCCGCACTCCTCCATCCAGCACTGAGAAGGGCGGAGGTGGCAGCTTAGGGCAGTGGGGCCAGCACGGCAGCAGCAGTGGCCTGGGCCCACACCCTCCCAACTGACCTTGGCTTTGGCAGCTGCACCTGCCTCAATTCCTACCTGTTCTCCCAGCCTATGCACCAGCCTTCTCGGTCCCTGGCCTGATCTCTTCCAATAAATTCAACTTCTGCTGAAGTTGGCTCAGGTCTGCAAAGAAACAGAGCTTGAAGAGATTAGATGTCCCTCCAAAGCGACGCTAATAGTAACAGGTGGATCTGGGACTCAATCCCCCAGCTTCTCTGGACTGAATAGACCCTGCCTCTCCTCTAGTCCACACTGCCTCACAAGGAGTGACACCACTTATTATAGAACCTTAGGGACCGGCCACTACCCAGATAAGGCTGGAACTGTCTTATGTGCCTCCTCACTCAGCTCCCAGCCAAGGCCTCCCCAACAACTATTTTCAGGTCCAGGGCAGCCTCTTGACCTAACTCTTGACTTCTTAGGAAACACAGTCAAATTTCTGGACTACCAGGTAGGTTCCAGAAATGAAAATGAAATGTCCAATCATGCTTGGAATGATGAAAGGAGGAATGGGCTTGGAAAGTACCAGTTAGCTTCAAGATGGGCAGCCTCACCCACTGGCAACAGCCACGGGAGGAGATGAGTTGGGGATCGGATTCCTGGAGGGCCTGAGATCAAGACAAAGAATGGAGAAAGCGAGCCTGTGGTGGCTTGCTATTGACCTAGAGCAGCAGGAACAGGGCTTGGCCATTGGGTGGGGTTGTGCAGGTTGGGAGCTGAGAGTGACCTGGGCAGAGGTCACAGTGGCTACATGAGACAATGCCTCTTGCTTGCACCCCAGCAGGGCCCCTGTACACCAGGAATCTCTGGACTTCAGACATTTTTTTTTTTTTAACCCTCTGAGCCTAAGTTGTGTGGACAGGGCAGGTCTGGACTTTATATCATTCCTCTTGCTCTTGTCCAGACATTGTGGTGGGGGGGAAGGGTGGCATTCTGGCTTCTAAGTTTGGGAACCCATGGGCACAGATTTTGCTGTCCAAGGCCAGGCATCTGGGTCTATTGGCTTTTGACTATGTTTACTTGGGGTGTTCCCTCAAAAGGTGAGCATGACAGCCCCATGCTGAGTACTTCACATAGTTACGTGATGGATTAGACAAATATATTTGCTGGTCTTCTAACCATCTCATTTTTATATTACAAAAGTAAAAATAAATAGGCTTTTTAAAAAAAGAATTCCTTTACCTTATCTTTGCAGAGAAACTTAAGACATGATCACACTTCCTCAGCCCTTCAAATTTCTGTTGAAAACTTGAAAGGAGACTTGTAACATCCTTGTCAGACTGACCTGATTAACTCAATATTTTATTTAAATTGCAGTTAGCACCTGCCTCCAATTACTTGGCTCTGGGCAGACAGCAGAGTTCTGAATAAATGCTCGGCCCCATTTTTGCACACCATTACCCCAGGCAAAGGCCCGGCAGAGGAGGCGTCATCTGTCTTCATCAAGCCTGTGCTCCCCGCCCTGACAGCAGCTGCTCAGGAGGTAATGAGGACGATCAGCGCTGGGAGGCCGAGATGCTAACGACAGCCTCCGAGGTGGCCGGGGAGCGATTTGTATTCATTACTGTTCCCCCCAGTCACTGTCCCTAGGTTTACGTAGAGAACAGACTGCAAAGGCAAGGAGGTGGGGAGGTTAATGACAGCAGTGATGCTGATGACAGTGATGATGAGAGAAGGGGGCGGCCACCGATGCCAATGCCAATGAGCCCTGTCGCTTCGGGGGCACCTGCCATGACCAGGTACCATGGCCATTGTGTGGTCCAGTTCTTCCCAGGTCACACCCACACCAACTATGTGGGATTAGGTTCTTGGGTTCTCCTTCCATTTTATAGCCAAGGAAATGAAGATGGGTGCATGATTACTTACCCAGACAAATTTAGCCATCTGCCTTGGCTTGGAAGCCCAACTGAAACTGCCTCAAAGCCTTGAGCACTTGACCCCGCCCCTCATCTTTTCCTGCCAGAAAGTGATCCCTGGGCCAGTGGGGCTGGCTTTCTGTGGTCATGGAGAAGCAGGTGTGCTTGAGGGGACCAGATGTCCCCTCAACCAGCCATTTATTTCTTGATTCAAACAAAGCTAATTGTTTAGTGTATTCAGTGTAGTTAGTGTGTGTGGGTGTGGGTATGGGTGTGGGTGTGGGTGCATTAGAGCTTGAACACTGGGCAGACTACGGAATGAGTGAAAAATGTCATGATTCATGGGAACAGCACAGGTTGGAGGCAGAGCTCTGCTTTCAACACTGTGATCTTGGGCAACTCACCCACTGACTAACACCTCCCTCAGAGCCATGCCCAGGAATGAAGCCCCAGGGCTCAACTCTACCACCAAGGGAGTGAAGATCTTTCTCTAATCTTCCAGGCCAGATTATTCAAGTGAGGAGCTAAGCTTCCCATCAGCTTCAGAGTACTGCTGGCCCCACCTCCTAACCCTGTCCATCCTCTCCTCTCCTAACCCATTTCCTCTGACCTAGTTGTACCTTCGTTACACATTATCCAGACCACTGCTACTGAAGCAGTCTTGCTAAAATGCACATGGTGCCACTTCCCTGCAGAAAGTCGTTTAAGAGCTCTTCTCTTCAACCAAGTAGAGCAAAGCCCCTCAGGGCACGGGGCAAGTGCCCTTACTTAGCCCCTGGCCTCCCCTTTGCCACTTCAGTCACAATGAACCACTGGAAACTCCACAAACCTGCCTGAGGGCTCCACCAACTGCACATCTCAACACCAACTACTCCCTGGCTTGGAACGATCTTACTGCTTTTATTTATCCATCAATTATCAGACGATATCTAGGAGCTCTGTGCCCACCTCAACCCATCTACCACACCAACCCTAATACCATGCTTTCTGCCTGCTGCTTCCCATGTCCATGTGTCTCTCATCACCACCAGTCTAGAGGGGCCAAATATAGGAACTGTGACACATGCATGTCTGCTCAGCACGTGCCTTCTCAGGGCTCCCGGCTCCTGACTTACCCTTGGCCATCCTTGTATCATATGCTGCCACTTGTTAGCACGTTCACTTCACAGCTGTATGAATGGCTTTGGAATTACCTGTGCCCCCTTCTTCATCCTTAAAATAGTCACGGGATGCTTACTTTCCCAGCTTCTGATTTCCTTTTAATAAAAAGACCCCTCTCCCTCTGGAGAACCGGAACCATAACAAAGAAGCAAATGAATGAAAAGAAAATAGAATCAAGTCTGAAACCCTTACCACCCTTCATTCAGGGAAAGATGTCCCAAGGTGTCCTCTCAGCCAAGTGACATCCAGTAACCTGTCCATGACCACCATGACCAAGGCCATAACCTTGGTCACCTTGCCAAATAATACTTGGTATACAGTTGCCTGGAGAATGAGTCACAGAATCACCCCCTCCTCAGTGTTGAGGTAATTTCCAAGATCCATCAGAACCAGTTCTTGTAAGAAGGGCCATTTCTGTATTATTCCCTAAATGGAGTCCAGCTTCTCAAGACATCCCTGGGGGGCAGGGTCCTGGGAGGGACTACAGCTCCAAAGTCAGAAAGCTCCTTCAGAGTCTTGGCAGCCCCCTCCTCTGGCTGCCTCACTCCAGGAGGTACAGAGCCACCCAGATGAAGTGCCACCAGGAAACAGATGCATCGGCTCCCTCCCTTTACCCCTCATGTGTGAGCAGAACCATCCACTCAACCACCCCCACGGGATGGGTTCCGGGCCCTTCTCTCTCTCTCTCAGGCTTTTCTAGGGACACCACCTCTGTGGGGCCTGAGCATCCCCGAAGAGGCCCCATGCCCTCATTTGAGCAGTTCCATCTCTATGGATACAGCGAGCATGGGGAGTGGGCTTCTGGCAGCTTGATTCACACTGAACCTCGTCTTCATCCCCTGGCCCCGCCCAATCGGAGTAGCAGAGCCTTTCTCCCCAGCCTCCACACGTGATGTCCCTGACCCTCTCACATCCTTGAACTCAAGCCAGAGTAGATTTGGTGACACGCAATGGTCTCAGGGGCTGTGCTTACAGAAGGCCCAGCCCGGGCCCCCCTCAGCTCATCCCTGACACTCCCCAGGGGGCCTTTCCACCTCCCTCTACATCTCCAGCCCCATCTCATCTGGCGCCAGACCTGCATTTCAATCCAAAACTTCCAAGGGCAGTTCACACTCACCATGTCCCAAACTGAACTCATTACTGGTTCTTCCAAACTCACTCCTGTTCCTTGCTCCAAAGAATGACATCACCACCACCCAGTCCCCTCGCCAGAAACCTGGGACTCATTTGAGATGTCTACCCCACCAGTGAGTTCACATTTACCTAATTTTTATCAGATCCAGCCACCCGCTGCCCTTCCCACTGCGCTTCCCCTAACTCAGACTCTCATCATCTTTGGTCTGGATTATTCATGCACCAGCCTTCTAAGTGGTTGAATTCTAATCTGGATCCCTTCCAGTTCACCCTCAACACAGTACTCAAGAAGCTGTTCCTAAATGTCCAACATGGACATCAGTGGTTTCCCATACATTTCAAGGAAAGGAAACTTGCTAACCTGGCTTTATGCCTGCTTCCCTAACTTGATGCCTTTCTTTGCTTTCCTGCGCTCTCAACTCTCTTTTTATTTCCCGATGACCCACTTTGTCCTCCACCCCCAGCACTGAGCATGCTGTAGGGAAGTGACTATCAAACTTAAGGGTGCATCAAAAGCAACTGTAAAGACCCGTTAAAGCACAATGCTGGGGTCGCTCCCGTTCACGGTTTTTGATGAGTGAATCTGGATAGTGTCTGAAAATTTGCAATTCCAACTTCAAATCTTCTTAGTGATGATGCTGGTGGCCACATGTATAGAAGCGCTACCCCAGGGCTTCAGTGAACACTCAGAAAGGACTCAGTAAATGTCAATTGAGTGAATGAGTTGCATACATGCTGACCAACTAAAGTTTTTCAGCCTGTCATGAGGACTCTGTTGATCAGGTCTTACATGTATAAGTAATGTTGGATGGAATTTCTGAATAAGTTAAAAGAGACAAACTACAGCATACCCTCTCCACGCTCTGGAGGACCCATCTGAGTTTCTATGATTGGAGCCTTGCTGTGTGCCTGGGGGAGTCAATATCTTCCCCAGGCACAGGAATGGGAACTAGAGGGTCTAGGCCTGGGATCTATGAGTGCATTCCCATTACACCATTTGGAATTCTTTATAGACTGGAGAGCTTACAACAGCATCATCAAAACACATTTTCGTGATTTTCCAATAGCCCTGATTCCTGCTACCATGTCCTGTTCCCATTTCCAGTCCACTGCCAAGCTTGGAGGACAAAAGCCAGCCAGCCTCAGAGCTCTCAAATGCTCACAGCAGTCCCTTCTCACGGAGGGAGTTTGGAGAATGGAAAACAGGATGCGAAAGACCCAGAAAATGCTAGAGAAGGTTCTTTAGTGAGCCAACCTGTAACTAGTCAAGCAGTAATTGTGGAGACCCCATACCTGCCAGAGTCATGATCAGTTTAAAGAAGACCTCAATGTCCAGAGCAGCCATGCCAGCCACCAAGGTCGCCCTGCTTCACTCATCACATGCCCCGAGCCCCAAGCTGGTCCATTTGGAAACAGTAAACCTAACTGGAGGAACATCTGTTATCTCATTCCTCAGTTTACCTTAACTCCAGGTGCTGCCAACCACCCTGGGACTTCACAGAGGACGTGCCGGGGGTGGCCACTGTATCTGTAGTAGCTGCATGTCCCCTGGGTGCTAACACATCAGTCACCGTGGGAACCTTTCCCTGGCCTGAGACTTAGTGCTGAACCTTGGGCAGAGGGCACTTCCCAGGTGGTGCAGTGGTGAAAAATCTGCCTGCCAATGCAGAAGAAACAAGAGACGCAAGTTCAGTCCTTGTGTCGGGAAGATCCCCTGGAGCCGGAAATGGCAATCCCCTCCAGTATTCTTGCTTGGAGCACCCCCTTGGACAGAGGAGCCTGGGGGGCTACAAAGAGTCAGACAGGACTGAATGATTGAGAACATGCGACTGAACACTCGGGCAATGGAAGCTCTTCCCGGGGGACTGTCCCAGTTCACTCTCCCCGCTCCAGGTAACTCCAGATGACTCTACCACAGAGCGATGTACTGCCCTTGTGCTCCCGGCTTCTTCTTCCATAATGCTTGGGAGTTCACCTTGCCTCCAGATGGCACCTGGATCACACACCAGTGTGTCTGGAACATCGTTATGGAGGGGATGAATGTAGGAAGTGAGGTTGGTGAAGAAGGCTGCAGGCCTGCACCGTTTCCCACACCAGTTCTCCACATTGATGGGGTGTCTACAATTCAATTTATTTCTGAGGCTAGCTGCCTGATGTCAGAGCAGACCCCACAGGATAAGGACTTAGTCCCACAGGACTTCCTCCACTGCCGATGCTGGCCTCAAGTTGGCAGGTGTCTTCAGGCTATCTGCACTTCTGCTCAGCAGACCACACACTGAGGATTCTCACGAACCACCCCCCAGCTTTGATACTTTGCTAGAACAACACAGAGAACTTGGGAAAATCCTATGCTGGCTAATACAGTTTATAGAGGACACAATGAACAACTAGAAGAAGCGCATAGGACAAGATTTGGCAGGGGGGCGGGGGGGGGAGGGGAATGCAGAGGTCCCAGGGGTCCCTCCCAACACATCCACAGGTTCACCAGCCCACAAACTCTTTAGGCTGCCTTTGTTCAGGATCTTTTCTTGGGGTTTCATCACATAGGCAGATTGAGCAAATCACTGCTCAAGTGACTGGGCACAATCTCTAGCCCCCCATGCCCACCCTCCAGGGTTCAGAACTGGTAGGACTGAAAGCTCTCAACCTCTAATCTCTTGCTTGGTCTTTCTGATGGCCATTCCATCCCCACCCCCATCCTGAAACTCTTCTGAGGGCCCACCAGGGTACCCATGTGTCTCTGAGACATAATGTCAGGTACAGTCAAGGTGCTCTTTACGAATAACTAGAGACATTCCTATGCTGAGGAAATTCCAAAGATTTTAGAGCTGTGTGCCAGGAACTGGGGGCAAAATCCAAATGTATGTCCAAATTTATTTTACCTCAAGGCCCCAAAGACAAATGTAGGGGGGTTCCTTCCCTTGCAGGGAGACCTCCCAGGTCCTACCCACAGCCTGCACATTCCCACTCCTTGACCCCCTGGCAAGGCCCATCCAAAGCAGAGGCAGGAACCCTACTGTGGCTCACAGCAGCTGGGATGCTGGGGTGGGGCGCAGGCTGCAGAGGCAGGCAGGGGCCAAAGAGCCTGGGCCTTCGGGGCCTGGAGAGGTGTGCTAAGGCGCACCCACTTTAGATTCTAAGTGACAAGGAGCCCTGGGAGCAGAGGTGGTGCAAGTGGAGAAAGGCCTCTTTTCTGTTGCGTGGGAACCATTCCTTGTGGGAACACAGAGCGTGGCTTCAGGGCAGGTTCTCACTAAAGCGTTCTTGAGTGGAACTGGGCAGCTGAAGCCTGAGACAGGTGATCCTGGAGGTGGGAGACTGACTAGGAAAACGTCCCCCCTGTTCAGGCAGAGCGGTGGGGAACAGAGGGAAGTGATCGCAGTGTTTCAGTCAGAAAGCCAAGCATAGCTGGACAAACACTGTCAGGGGTGGGCAGGCAGAGGGCACTCCAGGTATCCAGTCTGGGGCTCTGTGACAGGCCCTGGGGACACAGAAGTGTGAAAGGAAGGGTGGCAGTGGCAGCTTCCTTGCAGACAGGCTGAGGATGAGCAAAAGGGATACTGAGCTTGGGTGCAGAGGGCCAGGGGAATAGAGACCCTCACACGGAGACCCGAACCAGACTCTCACCCTCCTCCAGGGCAGTACGTGATCTTCTGTTGGCCGAGTGAGCTTGGGTGGCACCCTCCCCACCTTTCTTATGCTGTCCCTTCTTGGGGTAAGGTGGCTCCATCATCAGGTTTCTCATAGGAGTTAGCCAGGCAACCTGCCCTGCACACTTGGCTCAGAGGTGGGTGCAGATCAGGAGTTCCCTCCCCTTGCTCCAGCAGTGCTTACTCAGGCTGCGACTGGGTCCTGGTCACCACCCCATCCAGCCACCTTTGCTCATCTCAGGCAACTCAGGGGAAACCTGGATTCCCTGACTGAGGGACTGCAGAGTTTTCAGAAACGCAGAGGGATCAGCCTGACTCTCCCCCTTCTCCAGCCCCCACCCTCAAACTCCCCAGGAGTTTCCTTCCCAGCTCCATTGCCTCTGAGCCCAATCTGCCCATATGTGTCCCACTGGAAAGGCTCCTGCCTTGCTAGATTCAGGACTTCAGAACTGTGTGTCAGGTGCTCGAAGGGCAGCCTATATGGCAGGAACTGGGCACTCTGGAAACAAGCTGGGCAACCCTAGGGCATGCCCATGGCTTCTTCCCCTTAAAGAAAGAGGCCATTAATGTCCACTCACACTGCTCTGGGCTCACAAGCCCTAGTCACTCCCATCCCAGCAGACAGAGGAAGAGCAAAGCCCTGATTACAGAAGCCCCTCCCCCTCTGGCCTCAGTCTTCTCTTGGTCCACGACTCTTGATGCACCCACAAGTTCCCTGCCCTGCGCCCAGCACAGCCCCCTCCACTGAGCCTGGGGCAGGACCAAGGTGGGGCCATAGGAAGAGACTGAAGGCAGTCCAGGTTTCCTTCGCCTCCAGGCTGTGTGACCCTGGGCAGTTGCTGAACTTCTAAACCTCAGTTTCCTCACTGGACAGGTTATTTGTGAAGATCCAAATCAGTATTGCATGCGAAGTGCTTTCATGGTGCAAATGAAGGCTTCCTTCCTCCCTGAAATTAATAAGTGCAGCACTGGGGAGTGGAATATTAAGCCCATCCTCAAATAGAATTCAGGTGGGTCTGATGGCAGCAATTTCCAGATGAGGCTCATTTGTTGGCCACAGACGTCTGACTCGGAACACAGCTGGGAGCACAGATCTGATAAGCATCAGTCAGGACTCAGCAGGCTCTGGCCCTGACCTGCGGCTGCACAGGCAAGCAGCACCACCTAGTGGATATAGTTGACACCATGAGTCAGTACGCAGTTTTATGGGGTGGGTGTCCTATCACACCCTCCTATCCCACCTCTCTCACACGTGACAGGCACACATACACCATCGCGAACACTTACCACAGCCCTTTCCCACACCTGCACCCACACACAGATGTTTCCCAGCCTCCCCCCTGCTGGGTCTCGCCTTGGGGCTGGCCATCAGCAGCTGTAAAACAATGCTTCCTTTTTCTATCCAAAAACTGATTCTGGGACTTGTGAGGACAGCCAAACTGTCTGAAAAGGAAATGGGGTGAGGTCACATTTGCTAAGGGCCTAGTACTGCCAGGCTTCAAGCCGTGACGTAGGTGTCACCATCACACAAAAAGGACGACTTATCCAAGCCCACCCAGCCAGGGAGGGACTCCAAACACCAAGCTCTGTAGCTGATGCCTCCGCTCCTCTGAGCTCCACAAATTACTGCATTTTCTAAAATGTTGCTGTGGATCCTGTAACTTTCTTCTTGAATTAATATTTTTATTAGTACTTAGCCCAGCATTCTATTTTTGGTCCCAAGATGATTTTCTAAGTTACAACAGAACCCCAATTCTCAATGCTCATGGCTATACCTACCTTGTCCTCAGCCTCCTCCTGACAATGGGGTGTGAGTGTGAATATGTACATGTGCATGTATGTGGTTTGGTAAGTGTGTGTATGTGCATGTGTGTGGTTTGTGTGAGTATCTCTGAATGTCTGCATGTATGTGTACATGCAGTATTGTGATAAGTGTGTGGTATGAGTGTGTGGTGGGTGGGGTGGGGTTTGTGGCACAAAGGCTGCAGTCAGAGACAGGTGGGGTCAAACACAGTTCTGGCTCTGGGTATCCCATCTCCTTTGTGTAATTCCTCTCCTTCAACAGAGGGTGCCCCTAGTGACTTGCTTCTAATGAAGGGAATATAGGAAACTGATGTGATGTCACTTCCAAAACTGTTACAAAAAAGACTCTGGGATCCATCCTGAGTGTCACTCTTGCTTTCTTGCTTACTTGTTCTGAAGGAAGCCAGCTGCCAGGCCCTGAGCTACCCTGTGGAGAGGCCCATGTGACAAGGAACCTCACAAGAGGGGCTTCGGTCAACAAACAGCACGTAAATGAATGATGCCGGCATCACTGGGCAAGCTTGGAGGCAGGCCTGCCCCAGTCGAGCCTTGAGATGATACCACAGCCCCGGGCAACACCTGAATGAAGCCTGTGAGAGACCTCAGCCAGGGGCTAGCCAAGCCACACCTGGATCCCTGCCCCACACAACTGTGAGGTGATAAATGTTGTTTAAGTCGCCAAATTTGGAGTAATTTGCTGTGCAGCCATAGATAACTAACACCTGGACCTTTCCTTTGCCTTTCTGAGTCCCAGTTTCCCTGCTATAAAATAGGCATTGGATCAGAGGACGTGTTTAGTACAGTGCCTGGCACAGAACAGAGACTCAACAAATTTGCTTTTTCCTTTCCACACCGAAGCCTGGCTTGGTGTATCGCTCTCCCAAACAGCTTGAAGTGACGGAAAACCCTAAGTCAGACCCTGTTTGGAGGCTGGAGGCTGACGGAGAACCCACCCCTTCCCAGCTGGTGAGCGGAGTGCAGATTGCTGTCTCTGGAGAATCCGGACCTGGCAGCCCAGCCATCTGGAGAGCAGGTCTGATGGTGTCAGCATGGGCCTCCCTCTGCTGAGTGGGGGCTGTGGTATCACCTCCAGCCACAGACGTCCTTGACCTCTGCCCTTACTGGAGGGAGGAGGACCCTCTCCAGGATGAGGACAGGGCCAGGGCTCCAGCCCTCTGATGGCCTGCTGGGAGTCCTCTGGACCAGGTGCTAACAGCCCCAATAGCAGGTTGACTCTGCCTTTCTCCCAGGAAGCCCAGGGATGCACTCGGTCACCACCCACAGGTTTGGGAGGTGCACCTGTCCCACTTCTGCTGCCCCAGCTGCACTCAGGCACCTTAAGTCCCTCTGTCGGTCCTCCTGGCTAAAGAGTGGGAGAGTGGGAGGAAGCCTCCCAGCTTCCTCTGCTGCTTCTTTCTGCTGCTGCTCTAAAGCAGCCCACTGGCATGCTGACCTGCTGCTTCTCTGCGGGCATCCCAGGACCTGGCTCTCCGAAATAGGCCCTGGGAGCCATGTTCAAGGTGAGCTATTGGGTCTCCCCTTGTGTGAGCCTAGCCAAGCCTCTTTTCTCCTATGGCCCCTTGGGTCAGGTGCCCTAGCACCACAACTCTGCAAAGGGCAGAGATCTCACCTCTGACTCCCAGGCTCCCAGACTGGGCTTGTACCTGCTACATCCTTCCTCCTAACAAGAGGAGAAAATGTTTGTCCTACTTTCTAGATGAGGTTCAGAGTCTTTGGCAAGGTCACACAGCATGGGTGGCCCTTCGTAAACACTCTTTGTTCCCCCAATTCTATGACATTCCTGGCACCGAGAGGCTGGGAATCTGCCCTCTCCTTGAATCTGGTCCTGGAATGGCTCGACCAGGAGAACAGGGCAGGAACAATCCTGTGCCAGTTCTTCAGGTGGGCTGCAAGGAGCTGGTAGCCTCCCCTCCTTGGAATGTCGCTCTTGGAACTCAGTCACCATGCTGTGAGGAAGCCTGAGTGGAAGGGCTGCACAAGAAGGAACCAAGACCCCGGCCCTCAGCTGCAGCCCAGCCCCTGCCGCCAGCCAGCGCCTGCTCATCCGCCACCAAGTGGGACCCTTAGTCCCGAGCCAAGCTGCCCCTGCTGACACCTCCATGCGGAGTCCTGTTCCAGCCCGCCTTGCAGTGTCCGAGCTAAATAAACATTGGTCTTGAAGCCAGTAGGTTCAGGGTGACAGATACAGCAAGAAGTGGTGAGCACATCTCAGCTGACAGCAAGGTCCAGGCTTCCGTAGATTCCCAGCGTGACAGGAATATCCCCAAAGTCAAACTCACCAGCTTACCAGGGGCCAGGAAACTCCTTTCTGGCCCAACCTGACTGCATTTCACCTCCAAGCCCTGTGGGAAGGGTAGTAGGCCAAGGTGAGCCTGAAGCCCTTTGCCCTGTACTGCCGGGAGCTGGCACACGAGATCCCACCCATGACAAGGTCATGAGGGAGAAAACCTGACGGGCAAGGCGGATCAGGTTTTCAGGGATTCTGAAAAGCTGCCCCTGGCGCTCACCTTAAAGATGATATCTGTCTTTCTGATGCTTGCTTCAATAGACTACTCCCTAATTTCTGTGACACAGGCAGAAGGCCTTCCCCTATCTCTTTCCAAATAAGAATCAATTTAGAACTTTAATCAATAAGTTTCCCAGGTGGTGGTATTTTATGAGATTATCCAGGGTGAAAGGAGTGTTTTAATTTAAACTCCTTTGCTGGTATTTTAGTTTGTTTGGCAAATGCATTTATGCCCTTAGTACTAATATGCATGACTGCTTATAATACCCTAATCATAAAACAGCATAAAGAACCTGATCATATAAAGGCCCTAATAGACATAGAGCCTTTTTGAGGGGTGAAGGAGTCCTATTAGAAAACATAAGAAAAATTATTCTAAAGGTGGTTATTGGGTTGATGTTTGCTTGCTGTGTTTTGCTTGCTGTGTTTTTGCTCTGAATGTGCTAACGTTGTGTTCTGGAAACCATTGTTAATATAGTTAAAGATCTAGAGAAATAAGAGCTTAGCCTTAGTGTGGTAACAATGGGATGGTTGTTAATTGTCAGCCAGGAGTGGTAGGCAGAGGCTGCCTCACCAAAGTCGCAGAGTCAGTCTGGGGTAAACTTCTTAGATAAACACAACTGACAACTTCTGCAGAAGGATTAATTTTTGTGTTAACAAGGTTATATTTCTACTCTGTACTGTTGCCCTATGAGACTGCTACCTTTCAGTTAAGGTCACCATAGAAACAGAAAATAGGTTTACATTCACCTGACTTGCATAAAATGTTAATAGGCCCCAAGGCCAGAAGATAATGTACAAGACCCTCATAAACAAAGAAGTATGCAGAAAACACCCTGGTTTTGTGAAGGACAAGCTGACGTAATGTTAAACTATCTTCCCCTTAGAAATGTACTAACTTAGGGTATAAAAGCTGTGGTAAAAAATAAAGGATTGCCAGACTCTGCCAGACTGCTGCACGCCCCCCTCTGGTCTCCCTCGCTCTCTCTCTCTCTCTTTCTCTTTCTCTCTCTCTCCCCTTCTCTCTCTCTCTTTCTCTTTCTCTCTCTCTCCCTCTCCCTCGCAGACTTGGCCCCATCAAGGCTGGTCTCACGTGTCTTCTCTCACCGACGCCATTCATCCTGGGGGTAACCCCTGGATCCTGCCGAGGCTGGACCCCGGCACTGTACAACCTCCATCCCTTGAGTGTGGGTAAGACTTGTGACTCTGATGAAATATCCCTCTCTCGATGAAGTTACTTATATGGCAGAGGGACTTTACAGATGGCATTGAGGTTGCTAATCGGGTGACCTTAAGACAAGGAGACTTGGAGGGATCTCGTCAAACCTAGTATAATCCCCTGGGATCTCTAAGTGCGGTTTTCTCTGTTTGGTGGGAGACAAGGCATTCGGATAGGTCTGACATGTAAGGAGGCTTAGGCTTGAAGTAGGGGCTGCCTTGCTGAGAGGGAGGAGCAGGGGGCCAGGACCTGAGGATGGTTACTGGGAGCTTAAAGCAGAACCCAGATCACGGCCAGCAAGAACATAAGGACCTCAGATCAAAATTCACAAAGACCTAAATCCTGACAGCAACCTGAGGGAACTAGGAAGCAGAGTCCACCAAGAGCCTCCAGATAAGATCCTGGCCTGGTGATTTCAGTCTCTTGGGACCCTAGGCAGGTGACCCAGCAGAGCCCATCTACACTTCTGACCTACAAGAACTAAGATATGATAACTGGGTGTTAAGTTGCTAAATTTGTAGCTTGTTACACAGCATAGATAATTAATATGACCCCATTCCTTTAGCTTCCAGACTCTTCCTTCCCTGGAAGTATCCTTTCTTTCTTCATTGAAAACGGAGTGTCATGTAGGCCTTCAAGCACTGGCTGGGGTGGGGATCTACAGCCTGAACCAGGGCCCCTGAACCAGCTCTCAGGAGTAAGTGGTTCCATGCATCGGTGGGTTCAAGTGTGGGCTCAGGATGGAACCCCTTAGTGTCCCAGGGCCAAGCCTCTGTGGCCTGGCAGAACCCCAGGGGATGGTAGCATCAAGTCCACTGGCCTCCAGCTATCAGGCTCCCAGACTTCCTGTTAGGGTGACTAAGCCCAGCCTTAATTAGCTGGGCTCTGATGAACTGGACACTCCCAATTCCCTCATTTCCAGGATAATAATAGCTCCCTGTCCAAACCAGACTTTCCTCCCAAAGGACCAATTTCAAACTCTTCATATGGCTGATTTATTCTGCTCCCTGTCTAACTAATCCAGCCATGATTTGTCTCTTACCTTCTGTGAACCCAGTAGCATTCTGGTCTGAATCCACAAGAACATCTCACAGCATAAGGACGCTGGCATGTGGATGGAACTTAATGGGTTCAAAGCCTGTTCCTTTCCTCCCCTCCCCTCGCCACTCTGTCCTCCCAGTTAGCAGACCACACCACGGTTCCTATGCCCATTTTCCAGACTGGAATCCTGAGGCTCAGAGCACTAACGCAGAACATGGCAGGGGTTTCTAGTTTCTTCATGTCATTGCCATTACTTCTTAGGTTTGGAAGGACAGTGATTTTTGTCTTCTATTACCAAGAGAGCCATCTCCATCAGAAAGAAGTGCCAGCCTGGATGTCCACCAGATTTTTAAGAGAATGGCCCCAACAATGATTCCAAGGTGGTATATTTATTTATCAGATTATACAGGGGGATAGTGTTTGGATTCTCCATCTACTAACTAATTTTCTTATCTATTTATATAGAAGTGAATTAAAATCTTCCATTATGGTTATAGCTTTGCAATTTTTTATCATTCTGTTGAGTTTTGCCTTATGCATATTGATACAATATTGGTTTTGATACTCCAGGGCTAAGTTATTCAAAAACATACAGCTCATAATTGCATATCATTCTTTTAAGGATAGTGAATTCCCATTACCCCCAAATGCCATTTGCCTTAAATTCTATTGTATCTGTGATTAATATTGCTTCACCATCATTATTTAGGTTTGCACATGCCTGGTGTATGTATTTTTTCTATCCCTTAATTTTCTGCATAATTTTATTTTAGTTCTGTCACTTGTAACAGCATATGGATGGATTTAAAAATTTTTTTAACCTGATGGTATCTATCTTTTAATAAGTAAGTTAATCTGTTTGCTTTTTTCTGATTACTGATATAACTTGGACTTACTTCAGCTATCTTATTTTATAGCTTCTTTTTTCCATACCTTTCCATTGCTTCTCTTTTTATTTGTATTTTTCCTGCACAGGCAATTTTTGCTTTCTTTATGGTTTTGAAATGATTACATTTTTCTGTTCTTGCAGTTGTTACCCTGATCTTTCCAATTTATATCCCTAACTTACCTTCTCCTTTGAGCTGAGAATAATCTGCATTATTATTCATCATCTCTATCCTTCCTCTCAAGTATGATAAGGATCTTGCCAGGCACAACCACCCAGCCATGGGAGGCCTTGTCCTCAATTTGTTATTTTTGTCTGAAGTCAGTTTTACCTCCTATCCTGAGATATAAAATATGACTTTTAATTTTTATAATCAAAAGTGCATTATAGATTCTGACATGCATTATAGATTTGATGCTGTATGAGTGATGTGTTGTTTAAATTATTACCAGTTTCCTGGCCCAAGAGATATTCTTTGTACTAACTACATGTTCACATTTTCCTAACCATTAACTCTTGAGCCTTTTGAGATTCAGGGGAGGCCTGAAGCAAAGGCTTTTACTTCAAGAGAGGGGGGACGTGGTTGGAGGGAAGTGTTCTTATACCCAAGAGTGTCACAAAGTGTCCTGTTCAATTTCAATGCTAACACATCTGAAAACTAAAAAAAGGAAAATCTTGAAAGCAGGGTAACAGACATTCACGCATATTAGACCAATGCAAAATGAGGGCTACATGCACTTTCATAGAGCAAAATTGGCCTGAAAGGGACCCTTGGGGTAGAGGAAACTAAGGTGAGCATAGAATCTTAAATATTAAGAACCACTCCATTGCTAGTCCCTCTGATGTAACCCTCATTGGCCACAATCTGCCCGCACTTCCATCTCTCCCCAGTCCTCGTTCATCTGCTCTTTATCTCCCGTTTCGTCCATTTTCTCATCCTGCAAGTTCCTTTCGAAATCATTTTCAACTCTCAGCTCACATATGGTTCAAAATCCCTGGGTCTCCTGGCATTTTGCCATTCCCACCTTGCCAGGCTCCAATGCCAGAGGAGCCAACACCTGGCTTCCCCTCTGCCCCTTGGTCCATGCAGCTCAGAGAGGGAGGCTGTGGAACTGTACGCCTCAGCTCCTCAACAAGCCAGTCCTTGCAAACCTCCCCTGGCCCCTTGAGGCTGCTGCATAACCCAGTTTTCCATCCCTTGCTGGCCTCCAGCAGGTTCCTCCAGCAGCTGTTCCCAATCTTTCTCCTCTCTCCAAGCCCACACACCCACCCCCACTTCCTGATGAATGAGCTTCATAATTTATTGAAATTTCATCTGATAATGACATTCTTACTTTCTCTCCCCTTTGCCTCAGAATGTCTCTATCTTCCCCCAGTGGGTCTTTATTGAGAAATAGTCTTCCTCTTTTCAAGACAAACTTTTCCTCCTGGACTCTGGATCCCTCACCTTCCTGATTCCTTCTTGACCTCTTTCCACGTGTCTGTCTTATAACTTCTTTTTTTTTTTTTAGCTTTACTGAGATATAATTCATATACAAAAGCATGCATATATTTAATTTATACATCTTGATGAATTTGGACATATGCATACTCCTATGATACCATCCCACAACCACAGCACCAAGGCACTAAAAATATACATCACTTTCAAGAAAATTTCCTTGTGTTCTTTTTTTTTCAGTAAGAATATAGCATGAGATCAATCTTCTTTACATATTTTAAAGAGTACAATACTATGGGGCTTCCCTGCTGGCTTAGTGGCAAAGAACTTGCCTGCAGTGCAGGAGATGTGGAAGACCCAAGTTAGATCCCTGGGCGGGAAGACCCCTTGGAGGAGAACATGGCAGTCCACTCCAGTATTCTTGCCCGGAGAATCCCATGGACAGAGGAGGCAGGCTACATTCCATACGGTTGCAAAGACTCAAACACGACTGAATCAACTTAGCACACATGCACACACACACACAATACTATATTGTTAACTAACAGGTAAGATGTTGTATAACAAAATCTCTAGAACTTATTCATCTTGTATAATAAATTCTATACCCGTTGAAAACAACTCCTCATCCCCTCCTACACCCCAGCCTCTGACAACAACCATTTTATTCTCTGCTTCTCTGAGGCTGGCTATTTTAGATGGCTCATATAAGTGGGATCATGTGGTCTGTGTCCTGTGACTGGCTTACTTTACTTGGCATAATGTTCTCTAGGTTCATCCATGCAGTCACAAATGGCAGAATTTCCTTTTTTAGAGATTAAATATACACATGTGTGTGTATATATATATATACATATATATATGATACATATAATTTCTTTGTCCATTCATCTGTTGATAAACATTTGATTTGTTTCCATATCATGACTATTATATATAATGCTGTAGTGGACATGGGGATACAGATATCTTTTAGATTTTGTGATTTCAACTTTTTTGGATATACACCCAGAAGTGAAATTGCCAGAACATACAGTAGTTCTGTTTTTAATTTTTGGGGGGAACCTCTGTACTGTTTTCCATAGCGGCTGTACCATTCTACGTTCCCACCAACATTGTATAAGCATTCCGATTTCTCCACATTCTTGCCAACATTTATCTTTTGCTTTTGCCAATTATCATCCTAACAGACATGAGGTAATATCCCACTATGGTTTTGATCTTCATTTCCTCGATGATTAAGGATGTTGAACACCTTTCCATACACCTGGTGGCCATCTGTATGCCTTCTTTGGAGAAATGTATACACAAGCCCTTTGACAATTTCCTAATTGGACTATTTGGGGGGAGGGGTTGCTATTGAGTGGAAGGAGATATTTATGTTTGGGATAGTATCCCCTTATTAGATGGATGGTTTGCATATATTTTCTCTCATTCCATAGGATGCCTTTTCACTGTTGTTTGCTATTTCCTTTCCATTTTAGTTTGATATAGTCCCACTTGTCTATTTTTGGTTTTATTTCCTGTACTTTTGGCATCAAATCCAAGAAGTCATTGCCAAGACCAATGTCAAGAAGTTTCCCCCCACCAATGGTTTCTTTGAGGAACTTTATAGTTTCAGGTCTTACGTATTTAATCCATTTTTCTTTGGTTTTTATTTATGATGTCAAATAGAAGCTTAATTTCATTCTTTTGCATGTGGATATGGAGTTTTCCCAGAACCATTTTTTTTAAAGAGACGATCCTTTCTCACTGTGTTTTCTGTCTTGTGACTTCTCTTCCTCTACAAAACTCAGGAAAACTGAGTTTATCCCCTTAAAATAAACTATGTCCTTAGGCTTGTTGCCTTTCTGATTCCTGCCCATCTGCATCCCAACTTCTCGTCGTGACTGTAAAGCCAAGTAGTGAGCTAGGCAGTCATCACTTCTCACGTTGCCGTCCACCCACCCTTGGGCCACAGGCGTTGTGCCCCGCCCCCACACACACCCGTGGAAGAGCGGGTGCAAAGGCTCCTTCGTGGTTCTCACTTCCTTTGGCTTCTTCACGAATTGTTACTCCTGTGACTTCCAAGTCTCAGTTTCTCTGATGTGACAAGTTCTCCCGCTTCACATCAACCCTCAATTTCCTTCCCACAAATCTCTAGGACTCTGCCCTTGACCCTCCTCTTTTGCTGTGTATCACCTATGATTCTCAACGGGGAGACATGGCCCTTTAAAAACTTATCATCCAAACTGGGACACTTTGGAGGATTAAAGAAATTATGTAGAGCAATAGGTGTCAGGCAGGACTGTCCTGGTCAGACTACCCATAGGGCTGTTGTAAAGGTACTGGGATTTGTTTTAATCAAGTGTGATAAGACATGCAGACTTGGAAATTATTGTCTTGACTTTGTTACATCCACAGATCCCTAGAAACAGGAGACACATCCTGCCATGCAGGGCCACCAGTGTCAATCAAGAGGCAGAGGAAGGGGGAAATTGTGGGCAAATGCCTTTGTTGTGGTTTTCGTGGGAATGATTAGACAGGTCAGAATGAGGTTGCTTAGGATTGGCTAGTTTGAACGATTTTAGTAGTTCTGGGGCACGTTTCAGGTATGTGGCCCTGGGTGATTAGGGCAGATGGATACTGGCCCAAAGTGTGAGAACCACTAAAGGAGGTAGTTGCGGTATGGGCCCTGAAATGGTTGGTCTGCAGTTGAAAAGCATACTCTCAGGTGGGTTGTTTACAATCTTTAGGAACTGGCAGCAAGGTCCCAAGGTGTCCAAGCCTCAGGATACTGAAAATAAAAGGCAGGATCAATAGCTTGACTCTGGATTAAACAGTTACAGTTCTGCTGAACTACGGCACTTCTTACAGCTTTAGATACCAAGGAGACTTTAATAAAGACAGTCCTCCCAAGGATAGAAAAAGGGAGTTTGGAGGCTGTTTTTGGTTTTTGTTTGTGTGTAATTTACTTGGCCTTTTTTCTCAGACTCATGGGATTGATGACTCTGAAAAGCACTCTAGTCTGAGAGCAATGCTCTCAGGAGTCTGTGGGGCCATGCAAAAGCAGATGAGTCCTCCTGCATCCTGCAAGTCACATCAGCTGGACCAGTACCTATTTCACTGGCATGCAGTCGTCCCCAGCCTCCAATTAAGGTGACCTTTATCCTGAGAAGTTAATATGACCCATCTGTTCCTTCTCTTTTAGTTACCCTCAGGGACATAAACTAAGCCAGCCCTTCCCCCTCGTCCTTGGCTCCAGTCAAGCTGATCAGCTTGCAGTTTCCAGAATGCAACACATTTCTCTCTTCTGCACCTTTTCTCATACTACTTGCTTCAACTAAAAAAATTATACATATATATGAAGAGCATAATCCTAATATATATAAAATCTAATATATAATCATATATGTTCATCTGTATAAAGAACCATATATGTGAAGTTTGAGGTGCACATATATATGGAGATGTCCACCCTCGCTTGACTAGCTGCACTGGTCTCTCAATTCCCTGAACACAGCCTGCTCCCCCTGCATAGGCCCACTGCAGGCAGCTCTGTCTCTGCCATTTGGTACGTCTGATGGGCCCTCAGCAAACTAACTCTTATTTGCTCTGCAGATCTCAGCTCAGACATCACTGCCCCCTTGTCACTAGCCCTGAACCCTAAGAGCAGATCCCCTTCCTCTGTCATATGTTCTCCAGGCACCTGCTTCCTTTCATACCTTCCATCTCCTCAAATAATCATCATAAGATGATGTTTAAATTATAGGCATTGTAATCTTCCTGAAGTGTTTGAAAGCACCATGGGAACAGGCACCTATCTGCTTCTGCTGCTTAGGTTGCCCCTGACACTTAAGAAATACTCAGTAATATTTACAACATGAAAGAAAAGGAAAAGAGAGTAAGTCAATGAATTAATGAATGAAAGTAGTCTTTAACGCCCATGTTGGAGAATCTTGATCTGATAGGAAATAGAAGCTGTGGCTTGGCAGAGACTCCCTCCTTAACCAGACTGTAGCCAGGTACCTCCGAGCTCTCCTCTGGACTAGGCCTTGTCTTTGGCTGGCAGAACCCAGGGTCAAGTGCCGACAGAGTCTGAATGGGATGAGGAGACTTGGGACCAAACTTTGGGACAAATTTATACTCACTTACAGTAAACCCACCTGTCACGAACCCAAGATGGCCCTGGGGAGAGAGCCCTGGCCTCTTTCTGGCCTAGGTCTGGCTGGCCCTGGCCAAGCTGCCAGCCTGCCAGTTCAGAAGGTGCCCAGGGACCCGTGGAAATGACCGTTCTCATGCTCTCTGGTAAAGTTGCCTGGGAGTGGAGATGTATCAGACTCCAAACCTCACCTTTCAAGCTTCCCTAGAACAGAGCCTCTGAGGCAAAAACACCTCCTGGTTGTTCTCATTCCCTAAACGGCTGTGTTTTATGAAGTGTTAAGTTTGGGGGGAAAAACGAAAATTCCTCCAGCTGTGCAGTTATCCCAGCTGAAGGCCTTGCAGGACGGTGATTTATGATCTGCTGAGTGCCAGCAGCGTGCTCGGCTCCACGAGAGGGCCCGAGAGGGGAGGCCGGGCCAGGGCACCGCGCCGCACCCCACACAGCAGACACGACCTCCATGGAGACCCTTCAGGTTGAGAGGCCGCTGTGGGCTCAGGGCTCTGCGCACACTGGGACTGTCTCCAAGCCTTGGAAACGATTGGCCTGCTATTCCAGCCACCCTGAGAGTCCAAGCCTGGCCTTGGTTCATGGCGCTTCTTTGGCCTGAGCGACGGCCTCCTGAGCTGAAGGCCCCGTGGGCAGCTGTTCCTGGCCTGGGGCCCTTGCAGCTTTGCCCCCATCTCAGTGCCTGGGTCCAGGGTAAGCAGGGTCTGTTTGTCCTGGAGGCTGACCTGGTGACCTCAGAGCAGACTTGGTTGGCCAGCACCCCACTTCCAGACCTAGATGTGAGGGCTGCTGTCCACGTTTCCTTCTCCAGGAAGCAGAAGGCTGTGCCAGTGGAGAAGACTTCACAGTTGGCCTGCCCAGCAGGTTTGGAGCTTTCTGGTTACATGGAGGGGAACCAGGCCAGGCTTTGGGCAGAGTAATCTCATTAGAGGTAACAGGCTCTCCTAGAGGGGCACACACGCTGACTGCTGGCATGTGGTGGGGGGCTGACAAAGTTGGGACCACCTTAGTGGCAGGAAACCATTTCGAGATGGTTATAAAGGATCCAGGCAAACACTGATCCAACGACCTCCTACCTTCCTTTTTTGATAGAGCACATCCCACCCTCTCGAACCTAACTGTAGAAACTGCCTGTCATTCCAGGTCAGTCTTTACCAGGGAGCGGGCTGAGCAGCCTGGAGGGGTGAGAACTTGGGGCTTCCGGTCACACAGAAGCCACCTGAGTTCAAACAACAGGTGCCCTGGGCTCTGTGGGCCCTGGGGGCCAGTGCTGCTGGCAAGTGGAAAATCAGCCCACACAGGAAGTGTCAGGGTGGCTGTGTTTCTGTCCACAAAGAGGCTCGTTGTCAGCTCCAAATCCAAGCAGAAAAGCAGGGAGACCCTGAGCCCCACTGAAGAGCTGAGGCAGAGCAGAGGGATGGAGAACGGGGGCAGCCGGCTCTGGGTACAATAACATGTGACTTAGAGTCCGCCTCTCCAACAAGGACCAATTGACCTCTCTTTCGGGGGTTCCTGTGAGCTCCAGATGGGGTAACAGGCCCAAGCATCCACTGTGCTGTGACCTTGCTCGGCGAGGAGGCACTGCTCTCACACCCCAGGGTGGCTGGTGCTGCTCTTCCCAACAGGTCACGCAAAGAACAGGCGTTCAGCTACATTTAAAGCTAGAATAAACTCACCTTGCTGCCTCTTCTTCTGTCATTTATGTAACCACTCATTTAATTAATGCTTCGGGGCACAGAAAATACTTTAAGCGTTAACAATACAGAGTGAATACGATGAAGTTGGAAATGTGTTAGACCAAGGTTAATCCAGAGGTGAGCAGTAAAATTATCACTGCAACAATAAACTTTTAATATTGTGGTCTGTTTTTTTTTTTTTTCCCCCTTTCCTCAGGTGGGATGGATTGTTTTGTAAGAGAAAAACCACATGGAAAACTAGAGCATAATAATTCTGAGAGGAGCTGTGCCTGTTCTAAGCCTGGCCCAGTGCTGACCTACCCTGTCTGAAGGGACCCTGAGTTAGAAAGAAGTTGGGATACAACCAAGAAAGAGACAAATGACAGCTGATCCCAGCAACTAGGGCCTGCCGATTCTGGTACCCACCCTTCCTTTTCAGCAGCCTGGAATATAATGACGGCTTGTTCTCAGTGTGGATCTCTCTTGCCAGGAAAAGTCATTACAAGGAACTGGCCTCAGGGTCTCACTACTGTCTGTGGAAAGATGAACAACCACTTCTACTTAAAAGATGGCTGTGATCCTACTCTCATAGCAGGAGGAACTCACATATAGACCACACCCACTCGAGAGGACGCCACGTACTGGGCCCGTGCAAGGCCAGATACACTCAAGCCGGGCCAATGTGGACAGTGTGCTACAGCCGGCAGCAGGATTCTGAAGGGGCCTGGTGAGCCCCTATTTTGCTTCAAGGACTGTCACTTTCTCTCCTTGTTTTCCTTCTGATCATTCTCTGTGAGTGAGTCACGTCTTCTCAGTTTCCAGGGTGAACAGGGCTTGGAATCAGAAAGAAGCTCACCTTCTTACCACTGTCTCTGGGACACACAGGGTTAGGCACTTTCAACATATCCAAGCACTATGCATGTGGGGAGAAGAATCTGGGGTTGACAAACACTCTGACTTATTTTTAGCCAACAACCTTTGGTTTACCTGTTATCTACAGAAAAAGCTAAGCAAAAGGGAATCCCCAAGTCCAGAAGGATTCACTTACCAGTGAGTCCCAAAATGCCTTATACAAACAGCACCAGCAATCAAGATGGTGATTGTATATTCATTGTTACCAGACTGCCTCTCTTGAAAGATGGTCTGGGAGAGAATGTCAAGTGCTGTCTACTTAACAACTCTAGTCTTTAGCACTGTAGCATGAGAATGCAAAGTCTCTTTTCACTTCATGAAAAGGGAGAACTCCTGAGGGCCCTCTGTGACAACACTAAGCTGCCTATTCATTTAGTTTCTCTAATAGTAAACAAGCGTTGGTGGCGACCAGCTTCACCAAAACACTGGGAAAATGCACCCTGAAAATAAGGTATGGACATTCATTCACTCATTCAAATATATGAACTACTTGAAATTGAGGAGCAGGGACATACGCAGAAGTCAGCACTGATAAGGACAAGTTCAGAGGCAGCAGAGAGAAGTCCAAGCTTCCAGCCCTGACAATACCAACACCATCCTTGAGTGTTCACTGTAGACAGAAGGGTTTCCTGTCAGAGTAGAAAGGAGCAACCATGGGAACTATTCAAACACCAGAGGAGAGGAAACAGACAACCAGCAGCTGAAGAATACTCAATAGATGAGAATTATGGTTCCACAAAACAAGAACTAAAGGAGAGAGAAGCCCTCAAAAAGAAGGAGGAGGAGAAGAAAAAGGTCATGGGAAGACAAAAGAAGTTTAAACATGAGTAGATGGTGCTTGGGGAAAATTTTCTTATTTCTTAAACCCAGCCAGCCTTTTTGTCTTCCTGCTGGTCTGGCCATTAATAAGTTAAATGGAACAATGAAATATGTTACCTGTCTGTTTGCATGAGAATTATGTTTTCAACACAACAGCTTCCTCCATAACAACATTCAATGCTATGAGGTTAAGTGAATGTCTACAAAATGTCTACAAATATCTACAAAACCCTCAAAATGAGAAAAGAAAGACATGTGAATTTTATGCAGAGCCTAACAAACAGAATACTACATGAGAAAGACATTTTCAAATATTCCAGACATGGAATATAGAACTCATGAGCTCTTCTTGGAAAAGCTATTGGAGGATAAATGCTAATAAATGCAATAGAATTCCTATATAACCACTAAAGAGACAAAAGTAAGTTTTCTATTACAATCCAATATTTAATTCATTCATCCTTCTTCCTGTAATCATAATTTCATACCAAAGATCAAGAGAGATGGCATTTTCTGTGTGCAAGTCCTTCTCCTGGTCCATCTGATGATAGTATACTAGTCTGTACTATGGAACTCCCACAGAATGAAGTTCATCACTCAGTCATGTTTGACTCTTTGTGACCGCATGGACTGTAGCCCCCCAGACTTCTCTGCCCATGGAATTCTCCAGGCAAGAATACTGGTGTGGGTAGCCATTCCCTTCTCCAGGGGATCTTGCCAACCCAGGAATCAAATCCAGGTCTCCTGCACTGCACACATATTCTTTACCATCTGAGCCACCAGGAAGCCTATGGAATGCAGGATGTCCCAAGAACTCTTCTCTTATTAACTCTCATGGGACTGGTTTCTGCGGAATACGCCTAAGCATTTCTGGATAGTATGCTCATGTCATAAACCAATGCCTATGATAGGAACATTACTCCAAAATATTGACATTACCTGATAGGTATGCAATGACAATTTTTCTGTTCATCCATTCTCCATTCGTCTAACTTTTACTGAGAACTTACTCTATTTAGGCATCGCACTTGGTAATAATGACTCAAAGCAGAGGGAAGCACAGCTGAGCCTATGACAGCTCCTAAGAAAGTCACCCATTAATAATTACGATGTTGTGTTTGCTGTAGTTGTGATATAAACAATCGCTCTAACAGTCTAGGGGTGAGAGTGAAGAAAGTGTATAATGCTTCATAAGTCTGCACCTATTTCAAGGAGAGGGATTTAAGTGGAATGTGACCCTGTCCCTTCCTTCTCTGCTCAGAAGAAAGGTGGGTGGTGGGGAAAGCAGAGAAGTACCAGGAGATCACACCTGCATGACTACCCATGTATCTGGGTGTGGACGACTAGGGAACTTGTGAATGACAGTAGACAGAGAGGGCACTAGTAGTGTACATTTGTGATTCTCCAGCAAACCAGCCTACTCAGCCCAGGGTGCCCCCTGCCCACAGATCTATGGAGGCTTTCTCGCAGTCCCCCAGCTTTACCTCTCGGCTTCCTGCACTTCTCCAGCATCCCTTCCAGGTAGGACACTGTCCTGGCCACAGACACAGATCTAGTCCTGGCCTCGTTATTACAACGATGAGCAGAGGCCTCTTTTCTTCTCACTTAATGAATCCCAACAAAAGTGTATTCTCAGATTATTCGTTATTATTGCACTGCTTTCTATGACTTGCTTTTATAGCTTATCTTTCCATCAACATACCTTCCCTGAAGGTCAAGAGTCAGAGGAGATGTGAGTGACCCTGCTGAACCCCGGCCTCCCTTACAAACACCTTACTCATGCTCTTTGGCTCCGGCAGGAGCCTGGCAGTCTCTCTACCCCCTGGATGACTCTCCCCCACAGAACTTGACCAGAGGAGCTAGGGGGTGGCCATTGAGGCCAAATGCCATCACTCAGCTCTGAGGGTAGCAGTTAGCGCCAGCGGGCAGAGACATTGTCACCCCTTAGAAGTCTTTAGAACACTCGTAAAAACAAGCTGCTCACGTAAGTATGCCAGCTCAGGCACCCTGGGCAGGCCACAACAGACCCCAATGCTCAATGGCAAGCCAGCTTGGACAGTCGCTAAGGGACACGCACACCATTTTGTTTTGTAGGGCCGGAACTGCCCAGACTCTGGAATGCTGTGTCTCTTTGATTTGGCCCTTTGTTGAAAATAGCTTTAATGTTCTGCTTTGTTTTCTGCTTTGTACAGGCAGAATTCCCTGTAAACAAGCACTTTAACACCAGAGTACTGAGCTCTTCAGATGTATTTTTTGAGAGAATAAAAATACAAACAGGTATTTCTGAGAAGTAAGTTTTCTACGCTGGGTTTGTGAGAGGATTGGTTCTGGATTGCTGACATCCCAAGTGGCTGACACTGAGCAGAAAGGATACTGTTTGAGAATGTTGAAGGTGTTCTACGGTATATACTTAACCAAAGCCTTCTATATCTAGAAAGAACTTAAGAATCATCAGCAGTAAGGAAGGCATGATCTTTTACATAAAGGGACACTTAGTCATTTCCTTGGAGCTACTATCCAAGCTTGACTGTGTAGTGGACTACTTCCCCAGTTCCACAGCTACCCAATATTTCAGAAGACAAGTCCGAAACAGCACTTGATTTGTCGGAAGGCTGCAATGTCTTACTATTAAATGAACATTTCCTGTAAGTATGCTGCATCTACTTGCTAGCAGATTAAAGCAATTCTCTTCAGTTCCTAGCTTGCTAAGAACTTTCTTTTTAAAAATAAAAAAATGGATATAAAATTTCATCAAAATTTTTTTCCGCATTTATTGAGCCGTGTGTAGGATTTTCTCTTTTAATCCATTAATGTGATGAATCACATTCACTGATTTTACATTGTCAAACCAACTTGGCATTTCTAGAATAAGCCAAATTTGATCATGATAGCTTATTCTTTATATTGTCAGGAAAATTTGTGAAAGGCTTTGAAGTGGACCAAACGTGGATTACTTGGTGTTCTCAATGGAGGTTATAATCCATTTATATTAATAGTTATTGTAAAATATTGGCTATATTCCCTGTACTATATTCTTGTAGCTTATATTATACCTAATTATGAATGCTTTTTTAAAATTTTTCCTGAGAATGAGGTTAGGGTTCCCTCATTAACTGATAAGTTAAACACAAATTTTGACTTGTGTATATTTTGTGTTATTAAAATAATAATTATGCTGTCTTTAAAAATTGTCTTCTAACAGTTTTCTCCTAGGTTCAGTTTGCTACCACTTTGTTCGGATAAATGCATACATGTTCCTGAATCAAATTGACCTCGTATGTTCTCATAATTCCTTTCTGGGTTTTGCTATCAATGTTATGCTAATCTTTTTTTCTATCAAAGAACTGGATAAGATTGGAGAAATTTCTAATTATTTTTTTAGAACTTGCCAGTGAAGCTACCTACTTGAAGTTTTTATTGAGGAATGGTTCTAATTGGGAATCAGTTTCTTTGACATTTTAAACCTACTTATTATGAATTTCTATTTTGATTATTAGTTTTAGTATTTTTCTAGGAATCTGTCCATTTCAAGTGTATTGGCACACACTTATTGATATGCTCTCATTTTCTTTTTTCAACATTTTTTATTGAGGGATAATTGACATATAACATTATATAAGTTTCAGGTATACAACATAAGGGTTCTATATTTGTATACACTGCAAAATGATCACCAGAATAAGTCTAGTTAACATCCTATACCATACAAATTTAAATTTTTTTTTCTTGTGATGAGCACTTTTAAAATCTACTTTAGCAGGTTTCAGATATTATATTGGTGACTATATTATTATCAATGGTCACCAAGCTGTATATTATATCCGCATGACTTATTTTATACCTGGAAATTTGTACCTTTGACTCCCTTCACTCATTTCGTCCACCCTCCAGCTATGGCTTCTAATAGACACCAATCTGTTTTCTATATCCATGAGCTTAGTTTTTGTTTTGTTTCATTTTTTAGATTTCACATACAAGTGAGGTCATGTAATATTTGTCTTTCTCTAATTTATTTCACTTAGCATAATGCCCTCAAGGTCCACTCATGTTGTTGCAAATAGCAAGATTTTCTTCTTTTCTGTTGCTGAATAGTGTTCATTGTGTGTCTGTGTATCTATGAGTGTGCGTGTGTGTGTATCTCACATCTATATCCATTCATCCATCTATGGATGGACACTTTGGTGGTTTCCATATCTTGGCTATAGTAAATAATGCTGCTGAGAACACGAGGGTACATATATTTTTTCAAATTAGTGTTTTAATTTTCTTTGGTTGAATACCCAGAAGTGGAACTGCTGGATCATAGAGTAGTTCTATTTTTAACTCCTTAAGGGCTTCCCTTGTGGTAGAGCTGGTAAAGAATCCACCTGTAATGCAGGAGATCTGGGTTCAATCCCTGGGTTGGGAAGATCCCCAGAGAAGGGAAAGGCTACCCACTCCAGTATTCTGGCCTGGAGAATTCTATGGACTGTACAGTCCGGGCAGCGGCAAGGCGGCTGGAGCTGAGGCTGCATGGTGCTTGAGCGGCGGCTGTGCGGTGCTGGAGTGACTTGAAGGAGACACCCCATGTCCAAGGGCAAAGGAGAAGCCCCAGCAAGATGGTAGGAGGGGCAAGATTGCATTTAGAATCAAACCCCATACCAGCCAGAGACGCTCAGAGGGCTCAAACAAACCTTGTGCAAACCAAGACCAAAGATCCCACAGAGACTGAGACAGAACTGTGTTTGGGTGTCTCCTGAGGAGGTTTGGGTCAGCAGTGGACTGCTGCAGGGGCAGGGGCTTGGGTGCAGGAGACCTGCATATGGGTATGGCATAAGCCCTCTTGGAGGAAGTCAGCATTAACCCCACAAGAGAGCCCCCAGAGCTTACACAGGACTTGGGGAAACAGATTCTGGGAGGACACAAACAGAACCTTGTGTGCACCAGGACCCAGGAGAAAGGAGCAGTGACCCCACAAGAGACTGACCCAGACTTGCCTGTGAGTGTCCAGGAGTCTCTGGCAGAGGTGTGGGTCAGCGGTGGCCTGCTGCAGGGTCGGGGCGCTGAGTGCAGCAGTGCCTGCAAGGGCCCTTTTGAAGGAGGTCACCATTACCTTCATTACCTCCACCATAGTTTGGCCTCAGGTCAAATAACAGGGAGGGAACACAGCCCTGCCCTTCAACAGAAAATTGGATTAAAGATTTACTGAACATGGCCCCGCCCATCGAACAAGACCCAGTTTCCCCCTCAGTCAGTCTCTCCCATCAGGAAGCTTCCATAAGCGTCTTATCCTTCTCCTTCAGAAGGCAGACAGACTGAAAACCACAGTCACAGAAAACTAACCAATCTGATCACATGGACCACAGCCTTGTCTAACTCAATGAAACTATGAGCCATGCCATGCAGGGCCACCCAAGACGGACGGGTCATGGTGGAGAGTTCTGACAAAACATGGTTCTCTGGCGAAGGGAATAGCAAACCACTTCAGTATTCTTGCCTTGAGAACCCCAAGAACAGTATGAAAAGACAAAAATATAGGACACTGAAAGATGAACTCCCCAGGTCAGTAGGTGCCCAATATGCTACTGGAGATCAGTGGAGAAATAACTCCAGAAAGAATGAAGAGATGGAGCCAAAGAAAAAACAACACCCAGTTGTGGATGTAACTGGTGATGGAAGTAAAGTCTGATGCTGTAAAGAGCAATATTGCATAGGAACCAGGAATGTGAGGTCCATGAATCAAGGCAAATTGGAAGTGGTCAAACAGGAGATGGCAAGGGTGAACATTGACATTTTAGGAATCAGTGAACTAAAATGGACTGGAATGGGTGAATTTAAATCAGATGGCCATTATATTCACTACTGTGGGCAAGAATCCCTTAGAAGAAATGGAGTAGCCATCATAGTCAACAAAAGAGTCTGAAGTGCAGTACTTGGATACAATGTCTAAAACAACAGAATGATCTCTGTTCATTTCCAAAGCAAACCATTCAATATCACAGTAATCCAAGTCAATGCCCCAACCAGTAACGCTGAAGTTGTATGGTTCTATGAAGACATACAAGATATTCTAGAACTAACACCCCCAAAGATGTCCTCTTCATTATAGGGGACTGGAATGCAAAAGTAGGAAGTCAAGAGTTACCTGGAGTAACAGGAAAATTTGGCCTTGGAATACAGAACGAAGCAGGGCAAAGGCTAATAGAGTTTTGCCAAGAGAACGCACTGGTCATAGCAAACACCCTCTTCCAACAACACAAGAGAAGACTCTACACATGGACATCACCAGATTGTCAACACTGAAATCAGATTGATTATATTCTTTGCAGCCAAAAATGGAGAAGCTCTATACAGTCAGCAAAAATAAGACCAGGAGCTGACTGTGGCTCAGATCATGAACTCCTTATTGCTAAATTCAGACTTAAATTGAAGAAAGTAGGGAAAACCATTAGGCCATTCATGTATGACCTAAATAAAATCCCTTATGACTATACAGTGGAAGTGAGAAATAGATTTAAGGGACTAGATCTGATAGACAGAGTTTCTGAAGAACTATGGACAGAGGTTCATGACATTGTATAGGAGGCAGTGATCAAGACCATCCCCAAGAAAAAGAAATACAAAAAGGCAAAATGGTTGTCTGAGGAGGGCTTACAAACTGTTGAGAAAAGAAGAGAAGTGAAAAGCAAAGGAGAAAAGGAAAGATATATCTATTTGAATGCAGAGTTCCAAAGAATAGCAAGGAGAGATAAGAAAGCCTTCTTCAGTGATCAGTGCAAAGAAATAGAGGAAGACAATGGAATGGGAAAGACTAAAGATCTCTTCAAGGGAATTAGAGATACCAATGGAATATTTCATGCAAAGATGGGCACAATAAAGGACAGAAATGGTATGGACCTAACAGAAGCAGAAGATATTAAGAAGAGGTGGCAAGAATACACAGAAAACTATATAAAAAAGATCTTCATGGCCCAGATAATCACAATGGTGTGATCACTCACCTAGAGCCAGGTATCCTGGAAGGTGAAGTCAAGTGGGCCTTAGGAAGCATCATACAAACAAAGCTAGTGGAGGTGATGGAATTCCAGTTAAGCTATTTCAAATCCTAAAAGAGGATGCTGTGAAAATGCTGCACTCAATATGCCAGCAAATTTGGAAAACTCAGCAGTGGCCACAGGACTGGAAAATGTCAGTTTTCATTCCAATCCCAAAGAAAGGTAATGCCAAAGAATGCTCAAACTACCACACAATTGCACTCATCTCACATGCTAGCAGAGTAATGCTCGAAATTCTCCAAGCCAGGCTTCAACAATACGTGAACCGTGAACTTCCAGATGCTCAAGCTGGATTTAGAAAAGGCAGAGGAACCAGAGATCAAATTGCCAATATCTGTTGGATCATAGAAAAAGCAATAGAGTTCCAGAAAACCATCTACTTCTGCTTTATTGACTATGCCAAAGCCTTTGACTGTGTGCATCACAACAAACTGTGGAAAATTCTTCAAGAGATGGAATTACCCAACCACCTGACCGGCCTCCTGAGAAATCTGTACGCAGGTCAACAAGCAACAGTTAGAACTGGACATGGAACAACAGACTGGTTCCAAATAGGAAAAGGAGTATGTCAAGGCTGTATATTGTCACCCTGCTTATTTAACTTATATGCAGAGTACATCATGAGAAACACTGGGCTGGAAGAAGCACAAGCTGGAATCAAGACTGCTGGGAGAAATATCAATAACCTCAGATATGCAGATTACACCACCCTTAAGCAGAAAATGAAGAAGTAGAGAGCCTCTTGATGAAAGTGAAAGAGAAGAATGAAAAAGTTGGCTTAAAGCTCAACATTCAGAAAACTAAGATCATGGCACCAGGTCTCATCACTTCATGGCAAATAGATGGGGAAACAGTGGAATCAGTGAGAGACTTTATTTTCTTGGGCTCCAAAATCACTGAAGATGGTAACTGCAGCCATGAAATTAAAAGACACTTGATCCTTGGAAGAAAAGTTATAACCAACCTAGACAGCTTATAAAAAGCAGAGACATTATTTTGCCAACAAAGGTCCATCTAGTCAGGGCTATGGTTTTTCCAGTAGTCATGTATGGATGTAAGAATTGGACTATAAAGAAAGACAAGCACCAAAGAATTGATGCTTTTGAACTGTGGTGCTGGAGAAGACTCTTGAGAATCCCTTACACAGCAAGGAGATCCAACCAGTTCATCCTGAAGGAAATCAGTCCTGAATATTCATTGGAAGGACTCATGCTGAAGCTGAAACTCCAATACATTGGCCACTTGATGCAAAGAAGTGACTCATTTGAAAAGATATGACACTGGGAAAGATTGAAGGCAGGAGGAGAAAGGGACGACAGAGGATGAGATGGTTGGATGGCATCACCGACTCAATGGACATGAGTTTGAGTAAACTCCTGGAGTTGGTGATGGACAGGGAGGCCTCGCCTGCTGCAGTCCACAGGGTTGCAAAGAGTCAGACATGACTGAGGGACTGAACTGAACTGAATAGTCCATGGGCTTGCAAAGAGTCAGACATGACTGAGCGACTTTCACTTTCACTTTCACTTTCAGGAGCCTCCATGATGTTTTCTGTGATGGCTGCACCAATTTACATCCTCATCAATGTTGTATGCAGTTCCCACTTTGTCCACATGCCAGTACTTACCTTTTTCATAATAGCATTCTATCAGGTGTGAGGTGTTACTTCATTGTGGTTTTGATATGCGCTTCCCTGATGATTAGTGATGCTGAGCATCTTTTCTGTACCAGTAGGACATCTTCTTTGGAAAAAATGTCTATTCAGATCATCTGCTCATTTTTTAAAAATCAGTTTCCTTTTGCGTTTGTTGTTACTGTTGTAGTTTGCTATTGAGTTGTAAGAGCTCTTTATAAATTTTGTACACTGACTCATTTCCAAGTATGAGTTGGGATGTGTTCTCATCCTATAAGTTGCTTTTTTCATTTCGTTGAGTTTTCTTTGCTGTGCAGTAGCTTTCCAGTTTGACACATTCTCACTTTTATTTCTTCTTTTGTTGCCTTTGCTTTTGGAGCCTGCATTTTCTTTTTATAAAGTCTCCAGATTCTATAATAATTTTTTTTTCTATTCATGCTCTTCATTATTTGTGCCTTCTCTCAGCTTTCTAGATGTCTTACTATTAATAGAATCAATGTTGATCAAGCTATATTGATTCCCCTTATTATATATTTGCTATGTCATTTGTTTCTAGTCTTAACTTCCCCCAACTTTACTTTGGCTAATTTTGCTGTCCTTTAACTTCTTGAGATTAATGCTTGTTTATCTTACTAATTTTGCCCTTTCTTTCCTAACATATGTATTTAAGGCTACAAATTCCCCTCTAAATATTGGTATAGCTCTCTCAAAAAAGTTTTCAAGTTTCCCCCTAAATTTTGTCACTGCATCTTACAAGCTGATATTGTTTTGTTTTCATTCATTTCAAAATATTTTCTAATTTCTCTTTTTTGTTTGACTCATAAGTTATTTAGAAGTACCTTGTTAAATTTCCAAATACCTTGGAATTTTCAAAATACTTTTATAGCATTGATCTCCATTTAATTCCATAAACATGTAGTTCCTTTCCTTTTAATTATATTGAGACTATTTTGAACCCCAAATATAATCTGTTTGTGAATATTCCACATGCACTTTAAAAAGTGTATATTCTGACATAGTTTGGTGCAGTTCTCTACAAATGTCAACTAGGTCAAGCAGGTTGATATTGTTCTACAACTCTTTTACATCCTTACTGATTTTCCATCTATTTATTCTACCAACTATTAAGAGGCAAAACCTTTAACTATAGTTGAAGATTTTTCTATCTTTCCAGTTTTGTCAGTTCTATCAGTTTCATATATTTTGAAGCTCTGGATTTGAAATGCCATTTTTCACATACAATATGTATTAAATTAAATGGGTTTCTCAGGCAGTGCTAGTGGTAAAGAACCCGCTTACCAATGCAGGAGACTTAAGAGATGGACCTGGGTCAGGAAGATCCTCTGGAGAAGGACATAGCAACCCACTCCAGTATTCTTGCCAGAAGAATCCCATGGACAGAGGAGCCTGGCAGGGACTACAGTCAATAGGGTTGCAAAGAGTCAGACATGACTGAAGCAACTTAGCATGCACACACATGTATTAAATATTCACAAATATATATGAGTCTATGGAGTCTATTTTTTGACTATTTTGTTCCACCGAACAATTTATGTATCCCTATACCAGTATCACATTGTTTTAATTACTGTGACTTTGGACAATACTTTGATTATTGCTAAGGCAAACCCTCTCCCTTCCTCACAATTAATTTTTCATTACAAAATATCATGGCTCGTGCATTTACTATTCATTCAGAACATCAGCATCGGTTGGTCAAGTTCCCAGTAAGTTTAACCTTCAGTATTTTATACATTTTATAAAATACATATGTTACATATCCCTATTGCTCAGAGATGCTTTTCCCATTAGAGATATATATCAGAGGTTGGCCAGCTTCTTCTTTAAAAGGTCATGATGATAAATATTTCAGACTTTATGGGCCCTATGATCTCTACCACCTTGCCACTGCCACTGCAGCACAAAAGCAGCTAAGGACAATATACAAAGAAACGGTCCTAGAACTCTATTTACAAAAATAGGCAATAGGTCAGATTTGGCCTGCAGGCTAGTTTGCTGACCCTTGATATAAAGAAAGATTAATTTTTGGTGCATAGATATCTTTTTATCCATACTTCATAATGAGTTTTCTAATACTATACTTGAGTTCACTATTTCTAGGTGGGCAAAATATCGAAACAAAAGATTATATGTTCCAATTTTCTAACACTTATGCCAATTATACCATTTTGTAATCTTATTGCATTGGCTAGATAACTCTAGAGCTGCTGCAGCTGCTAAGTTGCTTCAGTCATGTCCGACTCTGTGCAATCCCAGAGACGGCAACCCATCAGGCTCCCCCATCTGGGATTCTCCAGGCAAGAACACTGGACTGGCTCGCCATTTCCTTCTCCAATGAATGAAAGTGAGAAGTGAAAGTGAAGTCGCTCAGTCGTGTCCGACTCTTCGCGACCCCATGGACTGCAGCCTACCAGGCTCCTCCGTCCATGGGATTTTCCAGGCAAGAGCACTGGAGTGGGGTGCCATCACCTTCTCCGAACTCTAGAGCAGTACTCACCTATAGTGCTAACAGGAGGTACTGTTTTGTTAATCAGAAGACTATTTTTTCATCTCCAAATGTGATGATGCTTGCTAGTAGTGTTTAAAAAATGTTGAAGTTTCAGATATGATGGTTGCCTCAGATATCTTTTCAGATTCCTTCTAATTCAAATCGTTTCATTATGAGGTCATTAGTTATTAGTTTTTGATTGTGACAGTGGACACAATGGAGTTCCCCACTGAACGATTCATCATCCCATTGCTGACTTATTTAATGAATACTTTCCAATCTTCTGGTTTAGTTACCTGAACTTCAAGACAACATTGAAGAAAATTAATTTTTCCTGGAGATTGAGAAAAAATAAGTGGAAAATGAAACTTATTTGTTTTAAAGTTATGTAAGGTGTTTTCCTTGAAATTTTTCAGTATAAATAAATCACTGAAATGACCTTTGAGTAACAATTGTAAACTTAATTGAAAATTCAATAGTCCTTTAGATAAATTGGAGGTGAAAGGTCCAAAAGAAAAATAAATTGGTAAGACTTACATGAGCATAAAATCTACATTTATTTCTGAAAAGTCTGCATCCAATATATAAATTCACCAAGAACATATGATTTAAACTATGTACTTAAAGTTGAAAGCTAACATGTACATATGTGCTTATATTTAAATGTTCTAAAAGTTCCTCTAAATAAGCATTTATAAACTCATATAGGTGTTAGTGGGAGTTTCATATTCATATCCTAGGCAAAAATTGATTTATTATTCGTATAAAATTTAGTATTTCAATTAGTCAAAAATTTTCAATTCAGGATTCACTTCCCCGAAATGAAATAAAAACAAATGCAATTAGCATTTTCATATTTACTTATTTCTCTGAAAAACTAAAAATTAGTCCAGCTATAAAAATATGAGGCACACATTAAAGAAGAAACATGTTTACCATCAAGAATTGTGGAAATTTTCTTTATATGAACATTTCAAGGTCCAAATAATAAAAATACTTCAGGCAATACATAGTAAATCTTTCAATTTAAATAATAGCATAGAATCCTTTTCAGAAATATTATTGTACATTATATTTATTATTTTACTATGAGAGAAAAGAAAATTAGTAATATAAATATTAAAAGCCAATCATCAAAATTAATGTTTAGCACAGATTATTATTTACAAAAACAATGTAAATAGGTAAAATCATCAATTCATTTAATATAAATTACATTTCCAGCATTTAATTATTTTTAAAATGAGAAGCATCAATTTTAATTCAATCTCTTCAAGTGTTCATTCAGCTAAGGGAACAAAATAAGCTCTTAAAAATTCAAGACTTACGGATTAATATTAGAAACTTTCTCAGTACAACGCAAAGACTACTCTGATTTCAACTGAATTACATCATACAAAGACATGTATCACCTGCTTTATAGTTTATAATCAAGTATAACTGGTCACTAAAATTCCTTGACAAAAATATCACTGTAATTGTATGAGGCAAAGTCCTATAATAAAATGAATTTAATAATGGCCACATCTTTTCAAAAACAGAATATGGAAGTTTTCATTTTCACAACTATGAATTTGGTTCTCCAAAATCTGGTTCCCAAAGCCAACTTCTAAATGTTATGGCAGAGGTGGGGCAGTAATGGAAATAAATGATTTAATGGAATGCTGAAGAATAAAATAATAATCATAGATTTTAGTTTGAAAAATATATCTGGCGTAACAGATACCTAGAAGTACGTAATAAAGCTTATATCAAGTTTATTGCCCTCTAAAGCTAAAGGGCAGAGATCAAGAGGCAAGTAAAATGTAATGTTTGCTTTTAACAAAGCAGACTAATATGTTAAGTGTTAGGGTGGGATAGGAAAGAACTCAAGAACGGGCAAAAATTTCCTCTTGGACTTTCTACATAAACATCTATTTTAGTTTTGGACTGTTCGCCAGTGTGCTCAAGTGATGGAGAGGAGGAACTCTGCCCACCCATGAAAATGCTTCCCAGACCTTGTCCAGCTGCTCTAGAAAGGCAGCTTGTCCTTTGAGGTCTCCGGGGCTCCACAGGAGTAGAGAACTAAAGGGAAAGGGAATCCAATTTGCATAGAAAGTTGACCCTTTCTAACTGCGTTCTTCAGTGACCTAAGCTATTCAAATACCACCTAAAAGTACAGACTCTAGCTAAAAAACACGGATACGTTATCTGTCTTGAAAATGCTTATAAGAGATCATGATATAATCTTGCGATCTTGTGATTCTGAAAATTCTCTGCTCCCTCCAGCTGTCTTTCCAAATAAAATCTTAAATAATACAGTTTAAATCCTTTACTGGGTTCTGTAATCTCTTCAACCAAATAGACGGAAGTTGTTTTATATAACTTTCATTTCATGGGAAAATATGGGAAGGTATTTGATATTACCTAAGTAAGATCAGTGGGTAAATGCCATTTACCCCAAATCAAATGGTACTGTCTTCAGGGAATTGTCAGAAAGTCAAATGATATACCAAGAAAGCACATTTGTAGAAGCAAAGCCCTTCAAGCACAGCTCGAACATGTTCTTTAAGAGGAGGCTCCAAGTCACTTGCTAATAGTTTCAAGTGTGAGGCAATAGAAGTCTGTCTTACTTTACAGTCCAAAGCTTCTGAAGAACTTCAAGCACAATTTCATAACAAAACATATACTGCTCCTAAACACACACATATATGAAAAACAATGGAATGTTAATTGAATACCAATATCCACTTTCAGAAAAGACATTTGTTATTTTTAACCACAAAGCACCTAAAAAGAGTGCCTTAACCTAAAAAGAAGTGCATTAAAAAGGTTAACATTTAACCAAGAACTTCTTTATATAAATACATTTTTTAAAGCATCAGGAAGATAAACAGTAATAATACAGTCTTTGGTCTAGAATTAGTTAACTGAAGAGGGGGGAATCTGACTCAGTATCAGTCTCTTTATATCTCCATTGGATGAATCAAATTTAAACTTTTTAAAGATGTAGCCTCAGATCTCTTAGGCAACCCTAGTTCAAAGGAAATACTTCATATCATTGAACATTGCCTTAAAAAACCATAAAAAAGATTTAGGGGTACCTGTTTGTTTTCATTATCCATATTCTCTTGACCCTTCAATGATTAGCATAACTAATATCTGTTATATTTATGCTATCTCTTTTATAACATGCCAATGACTGATACTTTAGTTGCAAATAAATGTCCTAAAATTGCCATTCATAAATTTATGGAAAATAACTTTAGATATATTACTTAAATAACATGGCATTATGGACTAAGCATGTGTTTGGGCATTATGAGACTTCAGTTTCAGATTTGGTTCCTACACTTGCTCTCTGACAAAACAAACTTCATTGCTCTGGACTTGAGGTACTTCATCAATAATGTCAGAGCATAACTTATGTTTACCTCAGACAGTGAGAATTCAATGAAATTGTGTAGGTAAAAGAGCTTTACAAATTGTAATGTGCTATACAATGTATGTTACAATGTAATATTCATCCTTATATCATTATTGCTCTTGTGAAAGTTTATGTGGTGTGACTTACCTTTGTTTGGATCATTCCACAACGTTGTTCTCTCATTTGGCCCACTATATTCATGATGTTGAACTGTAACAGGATGACAGTAATTTTGTATTATCCGGAGGGGGAAAACACAAAACCCACAGATGCCTAAGTTGTACGCCACACTTCCTTCCAGTAAAAGATATCTCAAGATTTAACTAGCAAGCTCTCATTTTCAGTCATAGGAACATGTACTATGTTTAACCTAGTCTAGTGGATAAGGAAGACTTGTTCAAATGGGTTTCCAGGAAAAAGCAGGAAGCAATCATTTATAATAAGAAACGTTCTCCAAAAGAAATAACAACAAATTTGCCCCTGTGTATACTTTCTGTTCTCCAAAGGGAGAACTTAAAGCAGCATTGTGATTCTGCAAGAGTCTGAAGCATAGAAAACCTTTCCTGGCCACAACAGTAACACAGCTGTTTCTCATATAAAGAGCCCTCTCAACTCAAATGGAGACCCTGAGCAACAGTTGGCCCAACACCAGATTCTGCACCTGTGCTCAGAGAACAGCACTACCCAGTGTGGTCGCTAAGCTGGTGCAGGTCTGCAAAAGGCTGTTGCTAGACCAAAATGAGATAACTCCAGAAACTGGTAACAAGCGTTTAGAAAATCTTAATGGCAATCTGACAGTGGTGTAGCACCAAGCAGCCTCATCAGTGGAAAAGGATATAGACCAGATCAGGTGTTGTTCAACTTGCTTGAAAAGTCACATGTGGTGCAAGCTGAGGACCAGTCATGTGCAGTAAGACCACGTGAAATTTAAGGTTTGTCAACTGTCAACTATCATCCAAAAGTACATAAAAATCAGAGAAAATTTAAGTATTCCTTTATTTTTATAACTTTTCATTACTATAACTTAAAATTTTAATTAATCCTTTAAATATTTTTATATTGAAATAACTATAGATACATAGTAAGTTGCAAAAAATGTACAGGGATAGTTTGTATCTTTTCATCTAGTATTATACCACCTTATACAACTAGAGTATAATATCAAAACAAGGAAATTGACACTGGTATAATTTACAGACTTTTCAGATTTTGCCAGTTTTACATGCAATCATTTGTCAGCATAGGCATACATGTATTATTGTATACAAAGTTATCACATGTGAAGATTCATGTAACTGCAACCACAACCAAGATGCATAACTATACCACCTTCCTCCTGTTATCTATTAGAACTACCCACCCACTCCAATCCTCAACCCTTGGCGACCAGTAATCTGTTCTGAATCTCTACAGTTTTGTTGTTTCAAGTGGATTACATAATGAAATCATGTAATATCCAACTTTTTGAGACTTTTTGTCATTGCTAATTGTTTGAGATTCATGCAAATTGAGTATATCAATAGTTCATTCCTTTTTATTACTAAATAGTATTCCACAGTATGGATGTGTTGGAGGACATTTAGGTTTTTTTTCCAGTTTGGGGCAATGATAAATAGATCTGCTATGAACACATACATACAGGTTTTTATGTGAACAGAAGCTTTCATTTCCATGGAATAAACACCCAAGAGTGTTATTGCTAGGATTATATGGTAAGTTTAGTTTAGTTCTGCTTTTGTTTTTTTTTTTTTTTTTTAAAGAAATTTGAAAACTATTTTCCAGACTGGATATTCCATTTTACATTCATCCCTATAAGCAATGTATGCTGCTGCGGCTCACTTGCGTCTGACTCTTTGAGACCCTGTGGACTATAGCCCACCAGGCTCCTCTCTCCGTGGGATTCTCCAGGCAGGAATACTGGAGTGGGTTGCCATTGCTCCTCCAGGGGATCTTCCTGCCCCAAGGATCAAACCCATGTCTCCTGCATTAGTAGGCAGATTCTTTACCACTGAGCCACCTGGGAAGCATAAGCAATGTGTAACTAATCCAGTTTTTTTTCAAATCTTCATCAGCATTTGGTATTGTCATTTTTTATATTAGCCTTTCTAATCAATATCTAGTGATATTTCATCATGGTTTTAACTTCATTTTGTTGTTGTTGTTCAGTCGCCAAGTTGTGTCCGACTATTCTCAACCCCAAGGACTGCAGTATGCCAGGCTTCCCTGTCCCTCAGCATTTCCTGGAGTTTGTTCAAACTCATGTCCCTTGAGTCAGTGATGCCATCCAACCATCTCATCCTCTGTCGCCCTTTTCTCTTTCTGCCTACAATCTTTCCCAGCAACAGGGTCTTTTCTAATCAATCAGCTGTTTGCATCAGGTGGCCAAAGCATTGAGCTTCAACATCAGTCCTTCCAAAGAGTATTAGGGGTTGATTTCCTTTAAGGAATTGACTGGTTTGAAATCTCTTTGATTTCATTTACCTAAAGACTAATGAAGTTGAGCCTCTTATCATGTGATTGTCATTGATACATCCTTATCATTGAAATTTCATGTCTTTTACCTATTTTCTAACTGAATTGCTTGCTTACTTATAATTTTAAAGTCTTTACAAATTCTAGGTGTGAGACCTTTGTTGGAAATGTGGTTGCAAACAGTTTCTCCAAGTCTGTAGCTTGTCTTTTCATCTACTTCATAGGGTCTTTCACAGAACAAATGATCTGAATTTGCCTTCTCCCTAATATTAGTGATGGCAAGAATGTCTGCTCTGACTACCTGTTTTCAATACAACACTTGAAGTTCCAGGTAGTGCAATAAGACCAGATAAAGAAATAAGAAACAAATGCATTGGGAAGGAAGAGATGTGTGTCTCTACTTACAGCTGGAATGATCATCTATGTAGAAAATCTCAAGGAATCTAAAAATAGAACAAAACAGGGCAAAAAAACCTCTTAGAACCAACAAGTGAGTTCAACAAGATCACAGGATACAAGATCAACATGAAGAAATCAACTGCATTTGTACATACATGTACATACAATGAACATGATAGTAAAAACACAATACCATTTACAGCTTGAAAGAAAATGAATTAAGATACATCTAACAAAACACGTACAGAAGCTGTATGATGAAAATAGCAAAATGCTGATGAAAGAAATCAAAGAAGACCTAAATAAGTTGACATACCACATTCATATTGGAAGATCCAACATAGTAAAATTCGTCCTATCAAAATTCTTCAAGCTTTTTTTTATAAACATAGAAAAGCTAATTTGAAAATGTATATTGAAAGGCACAGACTTATAATAGCTAAAACAATTTTGAAAGAGAAAGAATCACTCTCCCTGTGTTAAGATTTTCTATATAGCTACAGGAATCCAAAGTGTGGTAATGGCAAAAGGATAGATATATAGATCAGTGAAACAGAATACGGAACTAGAAATAGGCCCCAAACAAATATTCAAAATCATTTCTGACAAACGTGTAAAAGCAATTCAGTGGAGGAAGAATAGCCTTTTCAACAAAGGAAACTTAATAGCTGGACATCTTTAGGCAAAAAAAAAAAAAGTGAACCTTGACTTAAACCTCGCCCCTTATAAAAAACAATTAACTCAAAATGGACTACAGACTTAAATATAAAACATAAAACTACAGAACTTTAAGAAATTACGTAGCAAAAATTCTTTAGGACCTAGGCAAGGTGAAGAGTTCTTAAACTTGACACCAAAAGAACGATCCTTAAAAGGAAATATGATAAAAATTCAACTTCATTGAATTTAGAAGCCATTGTTTCTTGGAAGTCTGTTTTATAATTTATAATTTAAGATTAGGCAAATTATGGAAATAAATTTGTATTATTCATTTTTAACCTGAATTTACTGATAGCAAAAGAAGTGTCACTGGATTGTCTTCTCAAGAAAAGCACAGCTTTTCTGAAGATAGCTTTAGTGGTTAACCAAATAATAATAATGGAAGTAACTTCAAAGAAATGAAGACCAAAAGAGTTCATTTTAATTTTACCTAGAATTATGATTCATCATATATTGAGTTTAGAGCATTATTGATTGTGAATTGCTAAAACCACACTTGTATTAATTGCAAAGATGTACTGGCTAACATAGCAAAGAAACCATTAAAATTTACTTGTCACTTACAGAACAAAAGAAATAGGCTTCAAGACAAAAGAATTATTTTAAAGAATACTAAATTTAAAATCTCATGTTCAATATTTCACATGAAACATAAATACTTTGTAGACTTACAAAAATAGTGCTTTGAACTGCTAAGATTAAAAACACCTACACAACAACCAGACAATGGTGATAGAAGTCATACTGAAAGTGTTTTATTGAAAATTTGGAGTGAAGGTGTGGCAGAAAAAGATAAAGTCCCATTTTCTAATGAAATCACAGGGTGACAAATTCAGGGACTGGCTAGTGATGCAGAGTGGTACCAACTCACAAAACAAAAGTAGCAAAGTATTTACCATCGCAACTTATCGAATAAGAGCTACTGCTAATATAATGACTCAGTATATGTGTGATTTGAACATGAAGTGATAAGAAGGAAGAATTTTTCCTTTTCTGTTTTATTACTGGCAATCACAACTAACTAATTTTAAACAGCACAAAGTTGCTCACAAATACGGTGTTTCCGGTAGTCATGTATGGATGTGAAAGTTGGACCATAAAGAAAGCCGAGCATCGGAGAACTGATGCTTTTGAACTGTCGTGTTGAAGAAGACTCTTGAGAGTCCCTTGGACTACAAGGAGATCAAACCAGTCCATCCTAAAGAAAATCAGTCCTGAACGTTCATTGGAAGGACTGATGCTGAAGCTGAAATTCCAATACTTTGGCTACCTGATGCAAAGAACTGACTCCTTGGGAAAGACCTTGATTCTGGGAAAGATTGAAGGCAGGAGAAGGGGACAGAGAATGAGATGCTTGGATGGCATCACTGAGTCAATGGGCGTGAGTTTGAGCAAGCTCCGGGAGTTGGTGATGGACAGGGAGGCCTGGCGTGCTGCAGTCCACGGGGTTGTAAGGAGTCGGACACGACTGAGCGACTGAACTGAACTGAACTGAATGAACTAATTTTAAACGTCATGAAATTGCAAAGTACTACATTGTCATCAAATGTAATTTGGAGCTTAAGTTTTGCGTAGGATTATATTCTGATAGTAGAACCACAATGATAAGAAAACAGTCTGAGAGAGTCACACAGGTTAAAGAATTCACCCCGAATCTGAGTCAGTTCTAGTGAGGTGGATGAACCTAGAGACTGTTACACAGAGTGAAATAAGTCAGAAAGAGGAAAACAAATATCGTATGTTAACGCATATAAGTGGAATCTAGAAAAATGGTACTGATGAACCTATTTGCAAAGCAGGAATAGAGACACAGATATATAGAACAGACTTGTAGACACAGTGAAGGAAGGAGAGGTTGGGACAAACTGAGTCAGTAGCACTGAAACATATATATTACCATATGTACACCAGATAGCTAAATGGGAAGTTGCTATATAACACAGGGAGCTCAACTTGGTACTCTGTGACAACCTAGAGTGGTAGGATGGGGCGGTGGGTGGGAGAGAGGTTCAAGAAGGAGGGTACATATATATACTTAAGACTGATTCATGTTGTTGTATGTCAGAAACCAATACAACATTGTAAAGCAATTATCCTCCACTTAAAAACAAATTTTTAAAAATAGTCTTGCCACCAAAAAAAAGCAAAACAAAAACCAAAGAACCCCTTCTGAATGAACAAGACAGTGTGTTTAGTGATATGGTAAGTATTTTTTATTTTGTGAAGGTTAATGTGTTAAATTTTGGACTATTCACTTCATTACATGATAATATGGTAACTGATATTTAACAACTGTTACTGTATGCTGAAGATGGTTAGAGGGGAAAGTTCTACTGAGAATGTTTCAACTACAGAACAATCTCAGTTTTTCGTCAAGAGAAGAGCCAGCTTATTCTCAGTGTTTTAAGGATATTTAAGCAAGCTTACTTAAAAATAAAACTGACTATAAAATAACAGTAAAAAGAAATAAATCATTACATTTTCTCAGACCTTCATATGCTTTAGAGTTATAATTGATAAACTAATCTTAAAATGTCAGTCACACATGGCTGATAAGCAGCTTGTAGCATGTAAGACTCCCTGTGTGAGTTACACAACACACAAACTGGTCTGCATCCTGTTTACCAAGACCAACCCACTGTCATGCTCTTGGATGTCTCTGAAATACATCAAACTGCTTTGAAAAGTTTCTAAATGCTTACTCTAAATTTCAGAAAACTTATCTTTCTGCAAATAACAAACATTCACAGATTGGTGCTGGTCCAAGACCATACTTTGAGTACCTCTGGTGGACAAAACTTCTGAAAAGAGTGGAGATGGGCATCAGTAAGGATACCGGACATCTCAAGCCTCTAATGGAAAGCCAATAAGCCAACAATGGATGCATTTCCTATTTCTGAACCACTTTCCGTCAAATCTAAGCATCCTTAATGATAAAATACATCACTATTTCACATACTGCTAAGAAAAACACTGTCATTTAAGCTGACAGATGACTTATTATAAAGCACATTTTGAGTTTAAAAAAGGTATAACGACAGGGGGAAAAAGTGCTCCTTAGAAGCATAAAATACAATATTTATAGTTTTTACAATTTCTATAAGGTATATAAAATAAGAAAAAATATAAACAAATTAATTATGGTGAAGAATATATAAAATAAAAATTATGCTAATGTATTTTCTGTTAAAAGGATAAAACAACATTAATTACAGGAACAGGTAACATCAGATTCATAGTACTGAAATTTTCAGCATTTTTTAGTTTTTTTTGTCTTTTTTTTTTTGACCACCCAGCTTATATTCATTGTAATAAAACTCTCAGTTTGCTTTAGGAAACCGTTACTTTTTTATTCTCAACCTCATAGCTTAGAGTAGTCCTGACTGACCTTAATGGACCAGCATCTCCCACAGTCGTTAGTTTAGGGAAAGGGCTATAACTGAATCAGGAACAGGGAAATGCTAGGAGATATTGGCTCAAGCTTCTGAGAAGAAGAGACTTCCTCTGTCTCTATCCTTTAAAGAGTCCCTGGTAGAGGCCATTTTTCTATCCCTGACATAATGAGATCTTAGGATGGAAACATGTAGAACTTACGCAACCAATTTGTTGTCATAGGGGAGACCTGGTCACTGTTGGAGTATAACTATATATAGCCTGATAGAGCAGTGATTTAACATTTATGCTGATAATAAGATAACCGCAGAATTTGCCTATCAGGACAAATGCCTCCCAGCCCTTGTTGCCTTATGACTGAGCTGTGGACTTTTCTATTCCTTGGAGACATGGTGAGAGGCACCACCCTCCCCAACCCAAGTGCCTGCTAAGTAAACAAATGTCTTCCCCTCCTCACTTCTGCAGCACAGGGGAAAGCAGTTCAGTAAAAGCAGGCCTTCTGGGGCACAAATCTAAAGTCATGTCCCCAATTAATCAATCATAAAGGTAACAGTAAAGTCACTACATGTCTAATTCCTGTGTCTGTCTCTTAGCTGGTTCCAAATTTAGGAAGAAAGTAAAGAATTGTTAATGGTTGACTCAAACCCAGCAATATTATTATCCTTATTTTATGTATAAGAAAACTAGATTTCAGAGAAAATGAGCAATTTGTACAAAGTCACCAAAATCTAAAGTGTGTGGCAAACTAGCAGTCAGACCCAGGGACCTCTCATTAACTCTGAGGTCTACTTTTTCCCCCAATGTGCTCACATGCATGTATTTCTATTCATTAAAACCAGACACACTTTGGCCCGTCCCCAGTGACCCACTGGTTAAGAATCCATGTTTTCACTGCAAAGAGCATAGGTTTGACCCCTGGTCAGGGACACCACATGTTGTGCAGTGCAACCAAAAAATAACTAAATAGGCACACATCATTGACAGTCTTTAACAAGACTCTAAAAACTGTTTATGTGGGTGGAAGGAAGAAAAGAAAAATGAATTCATATTTACTGTGCACTTATTGCACTCCAGATATTGTCTGAAGCCATTCATTTGCATTATGTATTTAGTTTAATCCTCAGAACCACCTCCAAGAACCTGCAGCAGTTAAGTGAGAAGCAGGTATCCAAAGCTGACATGTTTTCTATTGACTCAGTTGCTCTGGAAGGCCAAATATTAGTCTCCAGCTATGAGAAGGCTGTTAAAAGCACAGTGTTTACTAACAGCATCCGTGTATCTGCTGAATTCATACACTTACTGAAAAGTTCTTTTCAATGGCACAGAATACAACATCCACACACAGGAACACCCCTGTCCGGCCCACGCCTGCACTGCAGTGAACAACGATGGGTCCTGTGAGGTGGCTCTTCCTCACGTAACGAACATACTTTATAAAACCTTCTGCTGAAGTAGGAGTGCCATGGTCTGGCCAGTTGGTGAACTGCAAGTGTTTTACAAAGTGACTAGCTCCAGTCTGTGTGGGCGGGGGTGGGGAGGGAGAGAGACAGGGAAGGGGAGACAGAGAAGAGAGATTTATCAATTTCTCATATTAGAGATCTTCTTTTAATTTATAATATGCCATAAATAGTAATAATAATGGCTATGTGGTAATACAATAATAAAAATAAGACTACTAACAGGTAACATGAATTTAGGACTTACTCTGTAGGAACGGTACTAAAGACTTCACACGCATTATTCTCATTTAATCCTCACATCAGCCCTGGGGTGGCAGACACTGTGTTATCCTCATTTTACAGAAGAAAAACTAAGAATGTGAGTGATTGATAGATGTATGCTAGGTCAGGCTCATATGTTTAGAGCTGGGACAATAATGTAATCTTTCCAAATCTAACGCTACCAATTTTCTTCTGCACCATGAGAATGCAGAAGAAACCAAACAAACCAGGAATCCAAAACAGTGAAAAATGAGCTAACATGTTAGGAATAATATAGAAAAGCCAAGATATATCTTGGCTTAAATATTATGATGTGCTGTGCTTAGTCGCTCAGTCGTGTCCAACTCTTTGCGACTCCATGGACTGTAGCCCGCCAAGTTCCTTGGTTCATGGGGATTCTCCAGACAGGAATACTAGAGTGGACTGCCATGCCATCGTCCAGGGGATCTTCCCAATCCAGGGATATAACCGAGGTCTCCCACATTACAGGTGGATTCTTAATAGTCTGAGCCACCAGAGAAGCCCAAATATGATACTAAATTTAATTAAAACAGGTAGGTGCTGTCAAGTTGCTTAATCGGGGTTTGATGGGAGGCAGTCTCCACTGGCAACCAGGACAGGGTGGTTAATGACCATGTGAGTAGACTTTGGTCCTTATTCTTTCGCTGAGCCCCCTGAAAGTGGAGTTATGGAACTCTCCCTGGGGTTGACAGATAAAATGCTTTGAGTTTACCCATCATTATTCCAGAGGGTTCACCCCTTCCCCAATGTGGAACCCTCGTTTTACTTCACTGGGCACTCTTGTGAAAAAATTCAGGAAGGATTTCTCACTCCTCTACTTCTCCTTAATGCACCACTTATTTTCCTAAGTTCCAAATAAAAATACCATTTTCTATGACGTTAGAAAATAGAAAGACTCAAGTTTGAATCATTGGTACGTGAAATTGGATGCGGCAAATGATGCTTAAAAATCGTGTGAAGGAACCAAATTGAGGATAGATCTCACTCCATCACATATTTCAGGAATTACATCTTTCCTACACTGTTGACCACTGAGAATCTGCACAAAGGTGGGCATCACTGCTTTCCTGACCCAGTACCATGAGGCAGATTCTTCAAATATCAGCCCCATGGTTTTGAGGTCTGGGAACATCAGCCCAAAGGCCACCATCCTAGATCCTTTTGCCAACTCCACAGGTGGACCTGAACATTTGAAACTTTTCAGACAAGATCATTCCTCTGGGCCTTCCACCTGACCTGTATTCTCCAAGCATGCTGTCCTTCTCCTGCCATAGCACGTTATTACATGTCATTTAGAACTGGTGTCTTCGTTCCCCACTAGACTGTGAGTACTCTAAGAGTTGAGACTGTGTCTGTTTTCTATCTCCAGCATCTGACACAGTACTTGGTTCATATCAGGGAATCAAGTGTTAGGAGAGTGAGGCATCAGACAAATCCTTGGGTGTACAGAGCAAACACAGGGCCTAGCACACAGCTAGCAAGCCAGACATCAATGTCCAACATTATTATTCTTGGCCTCCCTGGTCACACCACTGTGTACCTTGATCCTCATGCTCCTCAATTCTATCTTTCTGTCTCTCTCCCGACTTTATCTCTTCAACATTTCCCTTCTTACTCAGACCCCCAGTTCAGTTCAGTTGCTCAGTCGTGTCCGACTCTTTGCCATCCCATGGACTGCAGCACACCAGGCTTCCCTGCCCATCACCAACTCCGTGAGCTTGCTCAAACTCATGTCCATCGAGTCAGTGATTCCATCCAACCATCTCATCCTCTGTCATCCCCTTCTCCTCCTGCCTTCAATCTTCCCCAGCATCAGAGTCTTTTGCAATGAGTCAGTTCTTTGCATCAGGTGGCCAAAGTATTGGAGTTTCAGCTTCAGCATCAGTCGGTCCAATGAATATTCAAGACTGATTTCCTTTAGGATGGACTGGTTTGATCTCCTCAGGCCCCCATGCTACAGTAAACTCTTGGAAGGCATCATCACTTCCCTAAATGCTTCTTCTACTTCCTTGCCTAGCCTCCATGGGTACTACACTCTGCGGTTCTCTCTAATCCAGGCCACCTATTCTCCTGTGTTCCAGGTACTACAGAGTCTAGAGATTAGTTGCATACTCCTTGCTGCCCAACACAATTTCCAATTCATTATTTCTTCTCCTTGTACAAAAACCCCACTTCTTTTTAAGTTTCATACCTCTTAACTTCGTCTTCTCATCACTATCACCTTACCACAGATTCTGACAGGGCAAATTTGGGATCTCAACAGCCAAACAGACACTCTAGCCTCACATTTTTATTTCTCTCTTACAGAGGAGACCATTCATGTTTTCTAGTCCTCACAATGTGTTTACTCCTTGGACTCACCATCACCTATAATGGCCAGTATAAAAAATCTTCCAGTTCTTAGATTCCACCATCATTTTCTGAGCAGAAACTCTTATGCTATCACTTTATCTGTCCTTCACCTCCAACAATGTGACTAGATGGAATTCTTCTGCCATTGATGTCCTCTATTTCCTCCTAGCTGCTGATTCCATTCATCTCCCTAAGTTTAGACTTATGACTGATTATCTAAATCATTCTCTTACCAAACTGTCATCTCCATTCATCCTTTGAATCTTGCCACATATCCTGAGCAACATCCCTCCCTGAATCAGTTCCATAATCTCTGCTCAGGAATCCCATGGTTAGGAAAAAAAAAAATCACATAGTTGCATATTTTATTGTTATTGCAAATTATGGGTTCCAACCTCAGCACCTTCAGCAACCTTTTCCTGATCATTGCCTGTGCTCCAATCAACTTCTTTGGTGATGATTCCAAATCTCATCACTCTTCAAGTTTCCAATTTAACTCCCACCACCTTCATTCTTATAGAACACATGTATCACCTACTTGCTAATCAAATCCACTTAGAGCAATGTAACATCACTTTCTCCTATAAATCATTCCTTTGCTATTTTCCGAGTCTGTTAGAGCAAGAAATGAATTGTTCTATGGATTATTCTAGACCAATACTTCCCAATATTACTTTCTTCAAGGATGGGCTGCCCATATGGTAGTCACTAGTAATATGTGATTAAACACTAGAAGTGTGGCTATTGCAAGTGAGGAACTAAATTTGGTATTTTATGTAAGTTTAAATGATTTAAATCTAAAACAGTCAAATGTGGCTATCACATTGGACAGCATAATTTTTGAACACTCCTTATCAGTCACAAGTCCTAAGTCATATAAAGTCTGCCAATTTTATCGGAAAAGCATCAAAGTCCTTGCTTTCTATCTAGTTGCTAGTTGCCCTAAGTTGATCACATACCCTTCTTACTAAAATTCTTCAATGTCTCCTAATTATCTTCATAATAAAGTTTGTGCTCCTTAGCTGAAATCCAAAACATTTCATGTTCTGGCTTTCTCTACTTACTTTCTATAGCCTCATCTCATCTCTCATTCCTCCCTGGTATTTGAATTTTTACATTCCAGAAACTCTTAACTACTTACATCTCTCTGTACATATGTCCCATGCTATTTTATACCTTCATCATCTACTTACTGTTTTCATTTTCCTCACTTGGGTAAATTCTCAATACAGATGTCACCTCCTCTAGCAAATCATCTGCCCAAACCCAAAGAGAACCTCCTTTCTGCACCCCATACAGATCTCAATATTACCATCCATTGAGCACAGTAACTGCAAGTACCAGTGAGTGCACCGAACAATTTGCTACTCAGTAAGGAGCACCATGCCTAGCCCAGTGGTTATCAGCATATGTTAAGGACTTCATCGTATCTGTCCCTCTCAGCAGAGGTAGCCAAAGTACACCCCAGGATTAGGCAACGTCCAATACTCTTTCTCAACCACCCCAACTCCACTTTTCAATTATTTCATCTCTCCAGTCAGAGTTTGGTTAGGCAGAAGAAGAAATGGTGTTGTCTTAGTTTCTGGTACCAGGGAGAAGTAAAAAAAAAACTACTTTAAACAAGTGTCCCCAGCTATGGCCCACCTGACTTCTAACTTCCTATCCTGACGTGTGCATATATAAGGAAATATATATCTATGCTGATTTTATTTTTTTAACTTACAGACTTCTTGACAACTTGAAACAATCGAATGATGAAATACTGAAGTATTTGGTAGTTCTCCAGGAAGATATGACAGCTTTTCAATTCCAAAGGTTTCTTCACAGAAATAGGCCAGTAATGGTGGCATTTGGTAACTCCATGTTCTTTCTCTTTGGTTATCATGGCAATAACATTAGAGTTATTTTCCAAAATCATTTGCCAAAAGTCATTCGTGGTAGTTGGCAGTGGTCCTTGGGTAGCAATATAGTAATACTCTTCTCCAGAATTGACTATTTTAATATAACTGGCATTGATGTAATCCTTGTTTTCTCCAAGAGGAACACGTGTTGAATCATCTATTACAAAAACAGAAACATGTAGCAGATAAAGGAAAAGCAGGATATGCAATACATGCAGATTTCATGAAATCATTTCACTCTTTGACCAATAGAAAAGATAGCATAGGAGTTTCTAGAAATATACAATTAGGGTAAGGTTTTTTAAAAAAAAATCTGTTTCTACTAAAAAGAGAAGAATGCCATCAGTATCCAGACACCTTGAGAGATTTCTGTTACATATGTCACGAGTAGGAATAGGCCAAGAGAGGTATCTCCTAGCATATAACTAAACACACCAAAGGAGGAGCCCTCTGACGGAGCAAGTGGATGAATGGCATTCTCCTACAAATCCAGAGAACCTCAAAGCTCAGAGCAGCAGCAGCCAGAAAGGAATTAATGTTTTTGAAAAAAAAAAAGATTGGGATAGTTGAGTAGATACAAATTCTATGATTATTAGAATTCTATCAACTCCCTGCACACAAAGTAGCCTATCTTTTATGTCCATTCTCAGATTTCACCTGGTGAAGTAGCATGCTCATCAAAGCAAAAGTATTGTGGCAAAAGGATGCTACAAAGGGGATTTGCTCAAAATATGGATTATTATTAACAAATATGAGAGGGGAAAAGCCAATAACATGGCTCACTAATAAACCCCACTGGCCCAGGAACCCTCTCTTCACTTTACGTAGACACCTGGAGCTCTGGTTCCACCACTGCTCCCACAGAGAGAATAAAAAGAGGGTCTTTCCCTGCCATGCCGTGGTCTCACCAGCAGCTCCTCCCTAGTACTCAAGTCAGGAGGCCCACTCATCTACCAAAAACACTATGACCAAGATCTCTCAACAGGGCTTACACCAGTTCTGACAGAACCTTTCTCAAATTAAAAAATAGCAAACATAAATCTCTCCTTGTAAATATGAATAGACAAAACAATCACTAGATATATAAAGATACCTAGTACTCCACAAAAGGATACCATTCTGAGAAATCACAGCAAATGTCTTCCTTTCTATAAGATAAGAATACTTTAAGAATTCTTATTTGTATTTTAAATGAAATCTGAGCAAACATTATTTTATTATTTAAAAGGATGATATACATATATATGCATGTTTATTGACATAAATTTGTTACATTTTTAAATTACAAAGGAGGTAAAAGGGCATTAAACTGAGATCTTTCATCATATATACGTATATATACATATATGTCATATATAAGAGCTTCTCTGGTAGCTCGGAAGTAAAGAATCTGCCTGCCAATGCAGGAGATGTGGGCTCGATTCCTGGGTGGGGAAGATTCCCTGCAGAAGGAAATGACAACCCACTCCAGTATTCTTGCCTGAAAAATCCCATGGACACAGAAGACTGGCAGGCTACTGGCAGTTCATGGGGTCACAGAGTCTGACATGACTGAGCACAACACAGCACAGCGTTTATCAAAATGCTAGTAGGGACTGTTTTATTATCTAAATTTTTACAGTAAATATGTACCACTTTATAGTAGAAAGTAACTTTTTATTTTCAAAGGGGGAATTTAATAAGTAAAAATTAAACAATCTAAAGCAATAAAAGCTTGCTTTCAAATAAAAACCACAATTTATCAATTAAAAATCCCTAAAGTGAGAAGCAAACAGAAAAACAAATTAGTAATTTAGAATACAGCTTAAGGAATTTTCCCAGAATCAAAAAAAATAGATGAAAAAAAGGACAATAATTATTAAAATACTGAAGGATGCAGAACACACAAAGGGAATACATAAAAGGAAAGGATTTCAGAAACAAACTATACAACACAGGCATACCTCGGAGACCACACAGGTTTGGTTCCGGACCACCACAATAAAGGGACTATCGCAATAAACAAGCCACATCAATTTTTTTGTTCCCCAGAGCATATAAAAGTTATGTTTACACTATACTGTAGTCTGGTAAATGTGCAATAATATAATGTTTATATAAAACGAAGTACTTAATTATGAAATACCCTACTGCTAAAAAAATGCTAACCATCATCTGAGGCTGCAGCAAGTTGTAATCTTTTTGCAATAGTAACGTTACAGATCACTGACAGTAGATCACTGTAACAGATACAATAATAATGAAAAAGTTTGATATACTGCAGAAATTTCCAAAACATGACACAGAGACAGGAAGTAAGGAAATGCTGTTGGAAAAATGGTGTTCAACACAGAGTTGTCACAAACTTTCAATTTATAAAAAAACATAGTATCTGCAAAGCACAATAAAGTGTAGCACTATAAAACCAGGTATGCTTGTATTTAGCAGGGAAGAAATAGCTCTGGTGGCCATAGGAGAAATGTGGTGGTGGTGGTTTAGTCTCAGTTCCCCTCAAAAAGAGAATTCAGTGCAAACACGCAAGCCATGCATCACCTCATCTGAACTTCAAAACAGTCCTTTGAAGAGTCATATTATTATTCATGCCTTTCAGATAAGGAATCTTTATTCAAAGTACCTAAGTCATTTGTTCCATATTATGCAGCAATTCTTCTAGACTCCATAATCTACAAATAATTCCATGATTTGCTGCCCTTCAAGGAAGACTCAAGTTTTCAGGTGGAAAGTCCTTACCAAATACCAGATGCCATTAATGAAGAGAGCCACCAGAAGTGAGACCAGCAGAGCATAAGGTTACAGTGACAGGAAGCAAAAATTGTGTTAGTAGATCACTAGCAGTAACAGTGAGGCTTCCCTGGTGGCTCAGACGGTAAAGAATCTGCCTGCAATGCAGGAGACGGGGTTTCGATCCTTGAGGTGAGAAGATGCCCTGGAGAAGGGAATGGCTACCCACGCTACAGTCCATGGAATCACAGAGAGTCAGACACAACTAAGCGACTTTCAGCTTTCACTTCAAAGGTGACAGTGCCTGGGGCCACTGTCATTTCCATCCCTTGACTCCTGATTCCTGGCTGTGGCAGAAATAGCATCATGTATTGGGCCCTAATTTGGAGCAAATATAACCTCTTGGCGAACACTGCTCCAACACTGTGAGGTACTGCCACCTAGCTGGCACCGTTACTGTGTCTACAAAAGGTCATTCCGCTGCTCTATCAAGCCAGCTGCCGCAGAATGATGAGGAGTGTGTCAAGACCAGTGAATTACATAATCATGGGCCCACTGCCACAAATAATTTGCCTCTAAGTGAGTTCCTTGATCAGAAGCAAGGCTGTGTGGACTACCATGATGGTGGTAAGGCATTCTTCAGGTCCATTTGGTAGATTAGGTAGAAGTTTGGATACAGGAAAGGCAAATCCATATCGTGTCTGTTTTAGTAAGCAAAAAAGCATTGTTCCTTCCATGACAGAAGCAATTCAATGTAATCAACCTGTCATCAGGTAGCTAGGGGGCTGATCACACTTGGAAACGGTGTCATATTAGGGCCTCAGTGTCGGTCTCTGCTACTGGCAGATTGGGCACTCAGAAACGGCCATAGCAAGGTCAGCCTGGTGAGGAGAAGTCCATGTTGATGACTCCATGTATAGCCTCTATTCCTGCCAGCAAGTCTACTTTATTCATTAATCCATTGGGTAAGGACAGGAGTATTTGAGAAAGAGGCTGACTAGTATCCACAGAATAGGTCATCCTATTCACTTGATTGTTAAAACCTCTTCTTAAATCACCCTTCAATGAACATTCACAAAAGACACAAATATATTCATGGTTTTGCCCTTTCAGAGAGATCTATACACACTTATCTCTCCCAGATTTCCTTGTGATCAACTTCCCAGTTATGTTTCTTCTAAGTCTCTGACCATCCAGCCAAACAGCTGACCACAGCCCATGAATTAATAAAGATTTGTACCTCTGGCCATTTCTGCTTCCAAGCAAAATGAACAACCAAGTACACTGCTGAAAGTTCTACCAACTGAGAGGATTTCCCTTCACCACTGTCTTTCAGGCATGTCCCAAAAAAGGCACTGTAGTGCAGCTGCTATCTACTTTTAGGAGGTGCCTGCATATCATGCAGAACCATCTGTTACCTGGGCCCAGTCTTCCTGTCCTTGGTCAAATGATCATAGGGAACTTGTCATGAAGCCACAGGTGCAGGCTGGGAAAGAGAAGGTAATACAGCAGAAGAGGGGGATTATGGCCACTTCATGGAACTTGTTAGTACCTTCAGAGTTTTTAGGGAAATTATTTCAGTAGCTACTATGAGTAGATGGGAGCAGAGGCAGTGAAGAAGACAGAAACTAGCTGAGAGAGAAAGCAGACTCAATCTAAGTTAGCAGCAGTGGGAATCAAGAGATGCGGGAGGACTCTTGAGGTATTAAGAAGGTAGAATTGAAAGGACTTTGTGACCACTTTGGATACTGCAGGTGACTCGGGTTCTCTGGCTTGAACAAATGAGTGGTTAAACTAAATAAGATACAGAATAAAGAAGGTCGTTTTGTAGGAAGAAAAATGGTAATTTAATTTGGAAAATTTTTTTGACTTTGAAAGGAATGTGAGGCATAAAAATGAGATTTCCATCCTAAGAGTAAAATTGTGTTGCTTTGTTTCTGCTCTTTGGAAGGTCTGAGACAGATGAATCTGTAACTGGGTGGGGAAGAAACTAGCCCTAGAAAGCAATGAGTATGTCTTTGGCAACAATCAAAGGGAAGCCTCCTGTTGGAGGGTAGATTGGCAGCTTTATTGTTCAGGACAAAGGATATAAATAGTACCATTGTATTTGTGTGTCTAAACAAAATGATCAGGGAAGGTGGTAAGGGCTTAGGGTAGCAAAAGTGAAAGATGTCTCAGAGTATTAAACTTTCTATTTTAGATGCAACAATGCATAAGATGTTTCAGAAGTAGTAATGCATAAGAACAGGGTTGAAGGACTTGTGAAAAGAATCCTGTGACAGTGAGTAGATTTACCTGGGATAGAAGACTTGACCTTCTTCATGATCTAGGATAATCAAGAATATGCCCAGGTCACCCAGTGCTAGCTTCCAGAGTTCTTCATCATGGTCACAGGTCAAAATGGCTAATACTGAAAGCCATACAACCCACTTCTTACCTTTTATCAAGTGTAAATAGGAAAATAATTAAAACCATTGTTAGCTTACATGGAAGAATATCTTGATATCTATTTTTGTCTCTGTTGTGTAGTTCATTCCCAGAGTGGAAAACAGCAGGCAGCTTCTTAACTTCCAAAGCCTTTAAAAGGTAAGAAATATAAGTAATACATTTACTATGACAGAAAAAAAAAGGAGGAAAGAAAAAATATCTGTCTTTGTGTAGTGTTCATGATTCTCAAGTCCCTTTATGACATGTCCTGATATTAAATGTGTTCCATGGTAAGTAAAGAAGTCAGAGCTCCACTGGAAAAGTCCTATATAAAATATCTCAGATTTGAGATGTGAATCAACAAGTTGCTTGATAAGGAGATGCTCAACTCTCTGGAGATACTTTTTCCCTTGAACGCCAAGATTTTTCCTTTTTCATTAAAAAAAAAGCCAATACAGAATATTAACTTCTTAGGACCTACCCCTTAATCTATCATTTTATAAATGAAAATAATAAAATAACAGAAACAAAAATATAAACTCTCACAATTTACTCCTTGCCCCATGAAGAAATTATAGTTAGAACACTAAAGAATTCTTCTTTTCAAAAGCTTGATTACCAACTGTGAATTCGACATTAAATGAACATTTAGTATGTACTCATCACTGTTCCACATTCTGCAATACAAAGATGAATCTGAAAATGGCTTTATACTTAAGAAGTTAACAACAGCTAGAGAGGTGGCCATGTGACCAATGTAGAGACACACTAGTATAAATGACAGCACTAGACTGTACGTGAAGGTATGGAAAGGAAAGCTCCTGGAAAGAAAGCAGCACTTGAACTGAGCCTTCCTGAGGCTCAGAAGTTAGTAGCTTGGAAATCTGTGTGTGTGAAAGGAAAGAAGAGGTGAATGGGCGTTACACCAGGTAGGAGAATAGTAATAAAGGCATGGATGTATACAGGTCCTCTTTAGAAAACAATTAACAGTATGGTAACAACAGCACAGAACACATGAACACAGAACACAAAGGAGAACTAAAACTAACTAGGGAGGCCTTGTTTCATACACAAAGGGAGCTGATAGGTACCCAGCCCTACCCTATTTGAACAACTGCGGATAAAGCCTGAGAGTCCATACCTTTTAAAAACTCTTCAGTAACTCTTGGGTAGCCAACTCGGCACTACCGTAAGTGAATGTTGGCCAGTACTGCAATGGAGAATGAGAATCCAGGTTTTAAGCCGTAAGATAATATCAGGGTCACACATAGATCTTGGTGAAAACCCAAATATTTACCACAAATTCCTGGGTGATTTCATATTCTGATACTTTTTTTGTAAGTATTTTAAAATAATCCCTGATGGTTGATTGCTACTGAGTATTGAATATTAATGGTCAAACCAGAGCTAACAGCTAGCTTCTTTTCAGAAACAATCTCCACATCTATTTTTACATTTTAATCTTTCTGCAAACCAATTCTAAAAGTAGCCTAGAAAAAAGCAACTGTAAAAAGAAGCAGAACAATTCTATAAAAGAAGAGTGATGAGGGAAGACAAGTCTTAATCTATGGTAAAATATAATACAAAGTTATGTTAATTTTAAAAGTTTGGTACATGAATAAACAAATCAATTTTAAAAACCACAAAAATAAAATATACATGGTGCTTCAGTATATGAAAAAGTAGCATTTCACATCACTGAAGTTGGGACAAGAGGATCATTGAACAACTGATTAGCTATAGAGTGTTGGATCCCTACCAAATATCTTATAACAAATTACATGTTGGCTGAATGAAAGATTTATGCATTGAAAAAAATCATAAAATATTAGAAAAAAAAGCAAGAAATAATTGCTATGTTCCTAGAGTGAAAGGAGAATCCCTAAAGGATGCAGAAAACCCTGAAGGCCCCAAAAGAAAGAATGACATATTCAACCATTAAAAATTAGCTATTTCCTCACAGTAAATGTATATGCACACACATGTAACACAAAAAACAAAGTGGAAAATTTTACTATACAAAACACATACAAAAAGGATAATTTCTTCATTATATAAAGAGTTAAAAACTGATAAGAAAAGGAATAAATAGAAAATTAGGCAAACAACTGGAATTAGTTCACCGAAAATAAATATGAAAGGCTTAAAAGCATATGGAAAGCTATCTGTTCTCAAATTAAGAAATGCCAATTAGAACATCAACAAGAAATCATCTGTCACTTGAAAGATGAGTAAAGACCCAAAAATCAAACATCCCAAAATACTGGTTGTCTTTCCAGGAATTTGTTCTAAAGACTATGCATAGGAACATGAATGAAGAGGGGCAATGTTTTTCATAATAACAACATCTGTAATAATCTAAATGTTCATCATAGAGGACTATTTAAAGGAAAAAAGTCTTCATTCATATAACTACCATGCAATACTTAAAAAGAATGAGATAGGACTATATATGCTCATAATATATTTGGGGATTATTTCTTATTGGAATTATTTATAAAAGGAAAGAAAGAGCAAAATAATAAAGTACATGCCAACAATTTTTCTGAAAGTTTAATGACAGATTTAATAGTGGTAAAGGGAATCAAGAGAGAAAAAGAGACTTTATCTGTTTTATAACCTTTCATGCTATTTCATTCTTTTATTATGTACACCCATTACTTTAGAAACAAATTTAATATTTAAAAATAAAAACAACATATTCAACCTGAAAAAAAAGAACAGATATTCTCTGATTGAGAAGTAGAAAAACAAATCACATATAGACCTTGGTTAAAACCAAAATATTTACCATAAATTCCTGGGTGATTTCATATTCTGATACTTTTTTTGTAAGTATTTTAAAATAATCCCTGATGGCTGATTGCTCCTGCATATTGAATACTAATGGTCGAACCAGAGCTAACTGAGCTAGCTCCTTTTCAGAAACAATTTCCACACCTAAGAAAGAGAAAAATTCACATCTGTAAGTTACTTGTATATGTGTGAAGGGAGATTTTATTTTTATTGTTTTCTCTTAAATAAAGATCCAGCCATTTAAGAATTAATAGAATTTTATTTTTCCAGAGGTGAAAAGTCTATTATTACTTTTAAAGGAAGGGTCCTTATTTTGGAAAAATCATGACTACACACCTTGATTTTACACAAAATCCACTATTCTTAGAAAAAACCATTGCATTATAAATATAACAGATATGATAGACTGAGAAGTGATCTGTTTTATAATGTGACTGAGTGTATATATTGACAATTATGCCAAGGCAAGCAAGGCAGAGATCAAATTACCAACATCTGTTGGATCATAGAAAAAGCAAGGGAATTCCAGAAAACCATCTATTTCTGTTTCATTGTCTATGCTAAATTCTTTGCGTGGATCACAACAAACTGTGGAAGATTCTTAAAGAGATGGGAATATCAGGCCATCTTACCTGCCTCCTGAGAAACCTGTAAGCAAATCAAGAAGCAACAATTAGAGCCAGACATGGAACAACGGACTGGCTGCAAATTGGAAAAGGAGTAGGCCAAGGCTGTATATTGTCACCTTGCTTATGTAACTTATATGCAGAGTACATTAGGCGAAATGTTGGGCTGGATGAAGCACAAGTTGGAATCAAGATTGCTGGGAGAAATATCAATGACCTCAGATATGCAGATGACACCAACCTAATGGCAGAAAGCAAAGAGGAACTAAAGAACCGCTTGATGAAGGTGAAAGAGGAGAGTGAAAAGCTGGCTTAAAACTCAACATTCAAAAATGAAGATCATGGCATCTGGTTCCATCACTTCATGGCAAATAAATGGGAAACAATGGAAACAGTGACTGACTTTATTTTGGAGGGCTCCAAAAGCACTGCAGACGGTGATGGCAGCCATGAAATTAAAAGATGCTTGCTCCTTGAAAGAAAAGCTATGACAAACCTAGACAGCACATTATAAAGTAGAGACATTACTTTGCTGACAAAGAGACATTATTTTTGCTGATATGGTCAAAGTTATGGTTTTTCCAGTAAGTCATGTGTAGATGTGAGAGGTGGACCATAAAGAAGGCTGAGTGCCAAAGAATTGATGCTTTTGAACTGTGGTGTTGGAGAAGACTTGAGAGTCTCTTGGACAACAAGGAGATCAAATCAGTCAATCCTAAAGGAAATCAGTCCTGAATATTCATTGGAAGGACTTATGCTGAAGCTGAAACTCCAATACTTTGGCCACCTGATGCGAAGAGCCGACTTATTGGAAAAGACGCTGATGCTGGGAAAGACTGAGGGCAGGAGGTAAAGCAGGCAACAGAGGATGAGATGGTTGGATGGCATCCCTGACTCGATGGACATGAGTTTTAGCAAACTCTGGGAGATACAGAAGGACAGGGACGCCTGGCATGCTGCAGTCTATGGGCTCACAAAGCATCAGACACAACTGAGGGACTGGACAAAAACAAAACACATACAAGACATGGATGGGAAAAAGAAAGAACTTTTGTCCTCCCTGGGACCAAGTGTTTAGAAGTCCCTGGACCCTGGAATCTGAGATGAGAATATATGCAGACTCTAATACACCTCTAACTCTAATTCTAAAACAGATCAAGCATGCACATGTGCATACACACATACACATCACAAGGATTAAGAGGATCTATATGATATAATTGACAGCACTAAAATAAATGTATAACATATATCTCTATATGTTATATACAATTGTAAGTAATTTGACGGTATCACCGACTCAATGGACATGAGTTTGAGCAAGCTCAGGGAGATGATGGGGGACAGGGAAGTCTGGCACGCTGCAGTCTACGGGGCTGCAAAAAGTTGGACATGACTGAACGACTGAACAACAACAAAAACAATGATGATATATTATACTACAGATATGGATCTATATTATATAGCTATATACTTGTAACCAATCACAACAAAAGAATACATTCTATTTAATAGTACATATGGAAATTTTCTGAAAAACTAATGGTCTTTTAGGTCAGGTCAATAATCTAGATTCTAAATATCTAAAATTTTAAAGATCATGTACACTGGTCAAAATGCCATAAATCTAGAAACTCAATATTAAAATAATTTTTTTAAAATATGAATTTTGAGGGATTTTCCTAGTGGTCTGATGGTTGAGAATCTTCTTTCCAACACAGTGGGTTCAACCTCTGGTTGGGGAACCTGGTTCCCACATGCCTCAAAGTAACTAAACCCACACACCTCAATTACTGAGCCCACGTGCCTCAACTAGAGAGACTGCATGTCACAAACTACAAAGTCCATGCCCTCTGGAGCCCAAGCATACAACTAGAGAGAAGTCTGGTACCACAACAAAGATCCCACATGCTGCAACTAAGACCCAACACAGCCAGAAAAACAGAAATCCTGATACATAAAAGGACTCTCATTTTTTAAAAACAGAAGAATTCTGAGGTAAAATGCATAAGTGAAATCTCTTTCCAAAGCCAAATCATATAACAAAAATCAAGTAAATACCAGCAAAAATACACAAGAAGCAATTAAACAAAAGAATGGGCATAAAAAGAGGTATAAGTTTCTAAGAATCTGCACTGCCCTGAGAAACTCATCTTGTCTTGGAACCCTATTATATCCAAAAACTCTTTCTAGAGGCAAAAATGAGGAACTGTTGGTGGGGAGAGGCAGTCACAGAAATCCTAAAATTTCCCACAAGTATCTCTATGAAGCCCAGAAGTGAACTGAAGTCACTCAGTTGTGTCCGACTCTTTGTGACCCCGTGGACTGTGGCCCACCAGGCTCCTCTGTCCATGGGATTCTCCAGACAAGAATACTGGAGTGGGTTGCCATTTCCTTCTCCAGGGGATCTTCCCGACCAAGGGATCGAATCCAGGTCTCCTGCACTGCAGGCAGACGCTTTACCATCTGAACCACCAGGGAGTAGCCACTAGGAAGCCAAGTTAAAGTTAAAGTTAAGTCGCTCAGTCGTGTCTGACTCTTTGCGACCCCGTGGACTGTAGCCCACCAGGCTCCTCCGTCCATGGGATTCTCCAGGCAAGAATACTAGAGTGGATTGCCATTTCCTTCTCCAGGGGATCTTCCCGACCCAGGTATGGAACCCAGGTCTCCTGCACTGCAGGCAGACGCTTTAACCTCTGAGCCACCAGGGAAGCCCTTCCCTGGTAGCTCAGCTGGTAAAGAATCCGCCTACAGTGCAGGAAGCCAAAGGAGCAGACAAAATTCCCATTTGAATCCATTTTGATCATCATCCATCCCAAACAGAAACACCCATTTGGCTTCTCACTGTGTTCTAGCCTTGCTGGGGAAAAAAAATGCTGAGAGAAGGAAGAGACAGTATTATGGTTTACTTTATTATTCATACCTATATTTTCTTTTTTCACACATACGATAATGTATAATCCAAAAAAAAAGTTATTATTTTACTTACAAAGTAACTACTGTGCAACAAAGTCAAATTAAGAAAATGAAGAGGCAGGTCATATTTAATCCATAAAAGTTGTTAAGAAATACACAGCTCATTTTATTAAATTGACATGTTTGCTATACTAAAATACTTAAAGAAAGAACAGAAATGTACCTTTTATTAATGTGAGGTATGGAACAGTTTCTTCATTTTTAAAGGAAAATCCTAGAAAATCATCTTTTCCCCTTTTGAAAAAGTTTTTCCTAGCTCTTTTCCTGCATCTCTATTAGAAATTTCTCTGAGCATACCTCTGAAATATAGCCTCATCAAGAATCCGCTAATAAAATGGGATGAGGTCATACCCTGAAGTGTAGGAATCTCAGGATGGGAAGGCCCTGCAAGCTCTTCATCCTCACTGCTCAACTTCTGCTTTAGAAAGTAGCTACTGGTTTTCCGCAAGGTGCCGTCTTTCTCACTAGAAAAGAAATTTATATTTGCCCATGGCTTAGAGAATGTATGTGTGTTTAAGAGAGAATCTCTGATAATCTATATTAACTATTCAATTGACATTCACCTCCATTTCAGTTCAACCACCCACTTCTGTTGTCAACCCCAGGAACTGGCCCACTTTCAAAGAGATAATTCCAAAGTCCCAATGTCTGATCACAAACTCCAACTTTAGCTTTCATTTCGCTTGCAAACCAGCTGCCTTAGATCAATCCCCCTATTTATCTTCTTTCATCCTTTATCCAGGCTGTGGTAGAAAAAAAGTACTGGGGTCACTGGGCTTTCTAGTATCAGCAAAGAACCATTTGGAAAACACTGGTACGTTTCTATTCCGTTTCCTCTACCATTCCTAATTTCTGAGCTACCATTCTCATGTACTACCTTTCTCAATCCTCTGCTTTAGTAACAATGCAGCCACTACTATGAAATGTAAGCCAGAAAGTAAACTTTTTCAACTTACTCTCTTTAAAAATGTACACTTAAGTGCATCAGCATTCTTCATTATTCCTTGTTTTCTCCATGTTCAGAATTAATCCTTTCAGGTTTTCAACTCTATGCTGTCTCCTCTGAGACATTTTTCTAAAATTATTTTCTTAAGTTCAGTTCACCTTAATTCAGTGGCTCAGTCATGTCTGACTCTTTGCGACCACATGGACTGCGGCACGCCAGGATTCCCTGTCCATCAACAACTCCCCGAGCTTGCTCCAACTCATGTCCATCGAGTTGGTGATGCTATCCAAACATCTCATCCTCTGTCGTCCCCTTCTCCTCCTCCCTTCAATCTTCCCCAGCATCAGGGTCTTTTCAAATGAGTCAGTTCTTTGCATCAGACGGCCAAAGTATTGGAGGTTCAGCTTCAGCATAAATCCTTCCAATGAATATCAGGAATCATTTCCTTTAGGATTGACTGGTTGGATCTCCTTGCAGTCCAAGGGACTCTCAAGAGTCTTCTCCAACACCACAGTTCAAAAGCATCAATTCTTCCACACTCAGCTTTCTTTATAGTCCAACTCTCACATCCATACATGACTACTGGAAAAACCATAGTTTCGACAAGATGGACCTTTGTTGGCAAAGTAATGTCTCTGCTTTTTAAAATGCTGTCTAGGTTGGTCATAGCTTTTCTTCCAAGGGGCAAGCATCTTTTAATTTCATGGCTGCAGTCATCATCTGCAGTGCTTTTGGAGCCCTCCAAAATAAAGTCTGTCACTGTTTTCATTGTTTCCCCATCTATTTCCCATGAAGTGATGGGACCAGATGCCATGGTCTTAGTTTCTCGAATGTTGCATATTTTCTTATATATAACTAATTTCTCCCTACCTACAAATTCTTCCATATCATAAGAATAGATATGAATCAACTGATTCTTTCTTACCTTAAAAATAGGAAACCCTTTAATCTTTCTATCTCCATCAAAATACTGTTCTATATACTCTAACAGGTTCTCAAATACCAGCCCACATTTCCTTTCTGTTTCTTTTCCAACTTCTCCCTACTCAATTTACTCACTTATGCTATCAGTTTGGCTCTTTTTGCTCTTTCATTTGCAACCCCATTTAGCAAAAGTCTCCTAATTTGATTTCTTGGTCTGCTCTCCAATTCCTGAGAAAATTCTCCCTTAAAAGAAAATTTAAGTGTTATACTTGCCCACCAACTTCAGGATAAACTCAGGCTCCTCACTGAACTCATAAATTCAGGAGGCTAATAGTCTCACCCTTGCCTACTTTTCTGTCCTAATCTCTATTAATTTCCTTTATGTACTTTATGCCTCAGCCTTGACAAAGTAAATGTCTTCCTTTTGTTTCTGAGGGTAACAACAGGTTTCTAACTCTTTGTTCCTCCCCCTTTTCTTGAGTTACTGTAAACATCTACTTGTTCTCCATTTCCTACCAGTTATCTCACCATCAAGCCTCCTTCTTGATAGATGACAGATAGATAGATGACTGACAGACAGATAGGAAGATGCAAAAAGACTCCATCTGTGCTTCGTTTTCATTCTAACAGACTGAATAAATGTGTACTCCTTGGTTTTACATATATTCAGTTCATTCAAACTATGGCCCACATTATATTTTCTATTCTGCCTCTCATCTTCCCAAGCTTCCTGGCATTCCAATTAACGTATACCCTATAACTCTTGACACATAACATTTCTCACCAATAGTAAGATATTTTCACGGCTCCTTATTTTTGCTCAGACTTCTTCCCACAGCTTGAAATTTTCTTCCCTTGCTTTTCACCTGCTGAATCTCTGTTTATTTAAGATCCCAAATCCAACCAAAATATCTTTTCCTCAAAGCAGCTGGTAGAGAACTCTCCCCCTTGCAAAGTTTTCTGTTTTCTGTACCCACAATCCTTGGACTCTGATTCTATAACAATATTTACTACTGTATTTAACTTTGTCTTTTATGTGTCTGGGCTCCAACTATAAACTACAGAACAAGAACTATTAATATTTTGTATTTGTATACAGTGCTTAGTATGTAATTAGTATCTAATAATTAGTATATATTAGTAACATATAATATTATCTCAAAACACTTTCAAATTAATGTTATTTATTATTCATTTAATGCACTTCTGAAAGTTGTTTATACAACTGTATACTGTACACATTATTATGCAGTGCTCTTCCAGTGACTGTAGCTAATATTACTTACAAACCTCCAAGAAAATATAACTCGATAAAATATTTTCTTATTTAATGTCTTTGTACATAACACCTAAATTTGAATATTTTATAGGTATTAAAGTTGCTGTTTCTTTCGTTTCTAATAGAAATTTACTTTTTCTTCAAGTTTTTAAATTTTTTTCATATATAGTATTCACCATTCTAATAGTTCCATTTCTAGTATACATTATTTTCTTTCTGGAAACATGTAATGTCTTATAAAACTTAGTTGTGTACTAAGCTTTACCTTACTTCAAGTACACTGCCCCATCCAAGAACTCCAAACACACTTACAAAGGTTTCGGAACTGGGTAATTGTTGAGATGATAGAGAAACTGAATTCTTTAGGAATACCTTTTTCTTGTGTTAATAGCATATTTATGAGGTCATAAATACAACCTATTTCTAGATAAGTCAGATTGTACTTACTACAAAGTACTATATTTTTAAAATTAATCAAACATTTTAGGGCCATTATTCAGCCTCCACTGAAAGATCTAGCTATGAATATGAATAACCAGAAAACTTACTAAATAATCATATGAATTATACCTTTCAGCCTCATCTTTAAACTGATCTTCAGAATCATCACTATGTTGGAAATCTTGAAGAAAGACTTTTAGCTTCCTTGAGTTAACTTCATTTTGAAAAACCTATAGGCGTATGAAAAAAATTACAGCTATATTTTAGGAATCAACAGTTTAAGAGAAAATGATTTTTATAGCTTCTCAAGAAGAGCAATAAGGTCTTCAATAATAGAATTAAATCACAATCATGGTGTGATTTCTACTCTTAGAAAATCACTTGAAATGTATATCTCCCTTTAAATATTTTCCAATCCATCAAAACAGCATGTAGAGTACCATGCACATATAAATTATTTCTATTGAATCACCCAAGTTTTAATCTTCCAAGTTATTTTCCAGAAGTTCATAAAAATAAAGCTTATTTTTCTTTAAAAAAAAAAAAAAAGATTATTATTGCAGCCCAGAGGAGATTCTTATAATGAGTGCTTATCTCATTTAGCTTATTGTTAATATAAGGTTACTAACACTATTTATCTTTATTTCAGTGCTTATGTAATTTAATCCAGTAACTCTAGGTATATCTCTGCCATGAAATTTTGTACTACTAAATGGACTTTAGTCCACATTGTTGACTTTGCCCTGTCCTGTACAGTACCCAGACCACTGGTAAATAAATTGAATATAATTAAAGGAAAAAATAACCTTAAAATAAAGATTCAGTAATCAATATTTTTGCCCTCAATTCTGCTTCAATTAACCCACTCATCTGACAGTTCTTTTCTGGGGTCCAAATACATGCAGATACTGTTCTAAGTGCTACAGATAAAACACTGAATAAGAGGCATGATGTGTTCTGTCCTTGTGAAATGTATGCATTCTCATGGGGAAAGAGAAAATACACAAGCAAACATATAAAAGCCACACCTGTGATAAACAATAATGCAGTAACAAACTATGGTGATACTTAATCACCATGTACCTAAAAGATAGAAGGAAAGTTAGACAAAGAGACAGGAAAGCATCCTGAGCAAAAGGAACAGCAGGTCCAAAGTCCAGAAGGCCTGCCATGGTCTAGACTCTGCCTAATTTTCCACCCTCAGCTCCCACCTATTTCTTATGCAGCATCTCCAGCCATATACTGTGTTATGTCTTGCCATCTTTTTTGAAGTGTCTTTTGATGATTCTTATTTTGTGAAACATTAATCCTTTCCCCTCTTCTTAGTCCATATTCATGTGTATGTGTTTTGCCTAATTCCATGAAACTTCCTAGACTTGAAATACTTCCTGTGGGTATACATATGCTTGTGGACATATGTGCAGCTGACATTCTAGAACATGGACCCAAGCACAATCAATTTTAAATGCAAGATGTTAATGGAATAACTACCTAGAACTCTTATCAAGCACATTCGTTTTGCAGAATAAGTCAAAACATATAACTGATTAAGTTTTAACTTCACATAAATAACCACTAGTGGAGGTGATGGAATCCCCGCTGAGCTATTTTAAATCTTAAAAGAGGATGCTGTTAAAGTGCTGCACTCAATATGTCAGCAAATTTGCAAAACTCAGCACTGGTCACAGGACTGGAAAAGGTCAGAAGGGCAAGGTCAAAGAATATTCAAACTACCCTAAATTGTATTCGCTTCACATACTAGTAAGGTTATGCTCAAAACCCTTCAAGCTAGGCTTCAGCAGTTCATGAACAGAGAACTTCCAGAAGTACAAGCCGGATTTAGAAAAGGCAGAGGAACCAGAGATCAAATTGGCAACATTTGTTGGATCATGGAGAAAATAAGGGAATTCCAGAAAAATACCTACTTCTGCTTCATTGACTACAGAAAGCCTTTCACTGTGAGGATCACAACAAACTGTGGAAAAATCTTAGAGGTGGGAATACCATATCACCTTACCTGTCTCCTAAGAAACCTGTATGCAAATCTAGAGGCAACAATAAGAACTGGAATGGAAAAACAGACTAGTTCAAAATTGGGAAAGGAATACAAGTCTGTTTATCATCACCCTGCTTATTTAACTTATATGCAGAGTACATCATGGGAAAATGCCAGACTGGATAAATCACAAGCTGGTCTGGTTGGAGATGGACAGGGAAGTCTGGCGTTCTGCAGTCCACGGGGTCACAGAGAATCGGACATGACTGACTGAACTGAACTGAACTGCATCACTAGCCAGTCCCTGAATTCGTCACGCTGTGATTTCACTAGTAAATGGGATTTTATCTTTTTCTGCCACACCTTCACCCCAAATTTTCAAAAAAAAACCCTTTCAGTACAACCTATCACCACTGTCTGGTGTGAGTCTTTAGTCTTAGCAGTTCAAAGCACTATTTTTCCTCTGGGAATAACCAATTGTACCCGCACCATAAATTGCACAGACCATTCTATCCACAATACCACCTGTCATAGAAAAAGTTCCCATATATGCATAGGTCATCTTCTGTAATCTCTAAGCACTTTCATCTGTCTTATTTGCCACTTCCTAAATTACTACCACATTTCCTCAACTCTTAAGGTTTATAATGAGTCTTGAAATAATCTGCAGTTATCTCAGTTCTCATTCTACCACATATACACTTTGCCTTCCTTTCCTAATACTGCATATTTTTGGCCTTCTGTTTCCCCAAGTAAGTTTGATTCAGCTGATTAAATCTCTCTCTCCCTCAGCTACAAACACACAAAATTTGAAATCTGTATTAAAACTAGGTTAAATTAACTTTGTAATTTAAATTAAGAAAAACTGTTATCTTCATTATATTAAGTCTTATTATCCATTAATATGATATCAGTTCAGTTCAGTTCAGTTCAGTTACTCAGTCATGTCTGACTCTTTGCGACCCCATGAACTGCAGCACGCCAGGATTCCCTGTCCATCAACAACTCCCAGAGTTTTCTCAAACTCATGTCCATCAAGTTGCTGATGCCATCCAACCACCTCATCCTCTGTCATCCCCTTCTCCTCCCGCCTTCAATATTTCTCAGCATCAGGGTCTTTTCAAATGAGTCAGCTCTTCGCATCAGGTGGGCAAAGTATTGGAGTTTCAGCTTCAACGTCAGTCCTTCCAATGAACATTCAGGACTGATTTCCTTCAGGATGGACTGGTTGGATCTCCCTGAGTCTTCTCCAACATCACAGTTCAAAAGCATCAATTCTCCGGCACTCAGCCTTCTTTATAGTCCAACTCTCACATCCATACATGACTACTGGAAAAACCATAACTTTGACTAGATGGATTTTTGTTGGCAAAGTAATGTCTCTGCTTTTTAATATGCTGTCTACATTGGTCATAACTTTTCTGCCAAGGAGCAAGCGTCTTTTTATTTCATGGCCGCAGTCAACATCTGCAGTGATTTTGGAGCCCAGAAAAATAAAGTCTGTCACTGTTTCCACTGTTTCCCCATCTATTTGCTATGAAGTGATGGGACCGGATTCCATGATCTTAGTTTCCTGAATGTTGAGCTTTAAGCCAACTTTTTCACTCTCCTCTTTCACTTTCATCAAGAGGCTCTTTAGTTCTTCACTTTCTCGCATAAGGGTGGTGTCATCTGCATATCTGAGGTTATTGATATTTCTCCCGGCAATCTTGATTCCAGCTTGTGCTTCTTCCAGCCCAGCATTTCTCATGATGTACTCTGCATATAAATTAAATAAGCAGGGTGACAATATACAGCTTTGACGTACTCCTTATCCCATTAGGAACCAGTCTGCAGTTCCACATCCAGTTCTAACTGTTGCTTCCTGACCTGCATACAGATTTCTCAGGAAGCAGGTCAGGTGGTCTGGTATTTCCATCTCTTGAAGAATTTTTCACAGTTTATTGTGATCCAGTCAAAGGCTTTGGAATAGTCAATAATGCAAAAGTAGATGATCTTCTGAAATTCTCTTGTTTTTATGATGATCCAGTGGATGTTGGCAATTTGATCTCTGGTTTCTCTGCCTTTTCTAAAACCAGCTTGAACATCTGGAAGTTCACAGTTCACCTATTGTTGAAGCATGGCTTGGAGAATTTTGAGCATTACTCTGCTAGCATGTGAGATGAGTGCAATTGTGTGGTAGTTTGAGCATTCTTTGGCACTGCCTTTCTTAGGGATTGGAATGAAAACTGACCTTTTCCAGTCCCGTGGCCACTGCTGAGTTCTCCAAATTTGCTGGCATATTGAGTTCAGCACTTTCACAGCATCATCTTTTAGGATTTGAAATAGCTCAACTGGAATTCCATTACCTCCATTAGCTTTGTTCATAGTGAAGCTTCCTAAGGCCCACTTGACTTCACATTCCAGGATGTCTGGCTCTAGGTGAGTGATCACACAATCGTGATTATCTGGGCTGTGAAGATCTTTTTTGTATAGTTCTTCTGTGTATTCTTACTACATCTTCTTAATATCTTCTGTTAGATCCACACTGCTTCTGTTAGGTTCATACCATTTCTGTCTTTATTGAGCCCATCTTTGCATGAAATGTTCCCTTGGTATCTCTAAATTTTTTTAAGAGACCTCTAGTCTTTCCCATTCCATTGTTTTCCTCTATTTCTTTGCAATGATCACTGAGAATGGCTTTCTTATCTCTCCTTGCTATTCTTTATGCTAAGCATTTTGCAGAGAGAACTCACTGGTCATAGCAAACACCCTCTTCCAACAACACAAGAGAAGACCCTACACATGGACATCACCAGATGGTCAACACTGAAATCAGATTGATTATATTCTTTGCAGCCAAAGATGGAGAAGCTCTATACAGTCAGCAAAAACAAAACTGGGAGCTGACTGTGGCTCAGATCATGAACTCCTTATTGCCAAATTCAGACTTAAATTGAAGAAAGTAGGGAAAACCACTAGACCATTCATGTATGACCTAAACCAAATCCCTAACGATTATACAGCAGAAGTGAGAAATAGATTTAAGGGACTAGATCTGATAGACAGAGTACCTGATGAATTATGAACAAAGGTTTGTGACACTGTACACAAGACAGGGATCAAGACCAATTCCAAGAAAAAAAAAATGCAAAAAAGAAATGGGGCCATGCTTACACATTGACAAGATCCCTCCCATCTCCAACAAGACATGCTAAAAAACCATTTGTATTAAACTCATTTGCTAAGAAAAAGTGACATAACCTGAGTGAGAAGTCCCAGCATAATTTAAACCTGAGATATACTTCAAGCCATGCTTCAAAATAAACTAGATTATATTTATCAAAGAAGCAAACTGTTCTAGATAGCTGTAAGTCAAAAAAGGCTCACTCAGGACTCTAACATGTCTTTGATGGAATGAAATGTGATTTGGTTAACAATGCCAAGAAGGCACAAAGAGAAATACTTTAAATTATCAAGATGCCAGGTCTTTTTGGAGAGTGCTCTTTTTGTCAAATTAATATCAAAGAAAAGATTGAATACATTTTTCCAAGGAGCCTAAGTTAACTGTTGTGCACTACATATGCCAAAGATTTATGAGTGAAACTTGAAAATAGTCATGCTAAGAGATTGAAGCCTGGTTTCTAGTCTTTTTTCTGTGACTTGAAGAGCTGTATGATCACAGACAAATCATTTCAGCTTCCTGGGACTTAGTTTTTCACCTTTAAAATCGGTGTTGGAATAAAAATTTATTTATCTATCTACTAAATCTAATCATCAACACACAAGTCTATGAAGTCTAAACTATTCCTAGGAACAGCATCATAACTGAAAGGTTATCAAGTCACTATAACACCAAATTAATTCATGAAGTGTAAGCAAGGCAAATTCTAATAAAACTAGCTGATTTTCACAACATATTCTAAAAACACCCAGAAGTATTCTAAGATATTCTTTTCTAAAAGGAAACTTTAAAGAGTATCATAACTCATCCTAGAAAAGTCAAGTCATAAAATACAGAGCAAAAATCCAAACCATAAAATATACTCAGTTCCTCAAAAAAATCATAAACATTTTCCTTAAATAGATAATTTTTTAAAAATTTGAAAAATAAGATATATTCAGTTCTAGAAGACAGTCAAGTATAATTATGTAAAGGATCTACTCAAGACATTCTATGAAGTTTCTCACTTCCAAATATTTCTCCAAGTAGAAAATCATTCAGATCAGAGAAGAGTGTCAACAGCGGAACTGAGAACCCTGGATTACACTAAGAAAGACTGCCAGCCACAAATGTGATGGTTGCTTTGATGTGGCCATCTTACATGTCACAGAGGAATGGATAGACTTCTACATAAGAGAACAATCAAACTACATGATTTTTTTCAAAGCAGGAGCACAACTGCCAGCCCTGAGTGGCAGTGGCAATCAGATTGGGAAAGTAGGGGAGACAATTCCTGCTCTTGGTACTGATTTTTATCTCTATTAATTCTGGAACCTACTGGAAGTGAATATTAGGACAGTAACATGATGGAAGTCCCAAAGCTCCAATAGATTAGATAAGAAAAAAATGCAAGGCACCCACAAGATGAAAATGTATTTTCCTTTTCATAAAGGACAGAAACGGTATGGACCTAACAGAAGCAAAGATATTAAGAAAAGGTGGCAAGAATACACAGAAGAACTATACAAAAAAGATCTTAATGACCCAGATAACCATGATGGTGTGATCACTCACCTACAGCCAGACATCCTGGAGTCCAAAGTCAAGTGGGCCTTAGGGAACATCACTGCGAACAAAGCTAGCAGAGGTGACGGAATTCCAGGTGAGCTGTTTAAAATCCTAAAAGATGATGCTGTGAAAGTACTGCACTCAATATGCCAGCAAATTTGGAGAACTCAGCAGTGGCCACAGGACTGGAAAAGGTCAGTTTTCATTCCAATCCCTAAGAAAGGCAATGCCAAAGAGTGTTTAAACTACCGCACAATTGCAATCATCTCACACGCTAGCAGAGTAATGCTCAAAATTCTCCAAGCCGGGTTTCAACAGTACGTGAACTGAGAATTTCTAAATGTTCAAGCTGGATTTTAAAAAGTCAGAGGAATCAGAGATCAAATTGCCAACATCCACTGGATCACAGAAAAGCAAGAGAGTTCCAGAAAACCATCTACTTCTGCTTTATTGACTATGCCAAATCCTTTGACTGTGTGGATCACAACAAACTGGAAAATTCTTAAAAATATGGGAATACTAGGCCACCTTACTTGCTTCCTGAGAAACTGTATGCAGGTCAAGAAGCAACAGTTAGAACCAGACATGGAACAATGGACTGGTTCCAAATTGGGAAAGGAGTACATCAAGGCCGTATATTGTCACCCTGCTTATTTAACTTATATGCAGAGCACATCATGAGAAATGCTGGGCTGGATAAAGCACAAGCTGGAAGCAGGATTGCCAGGAGAAATATCAATAACCTCAGGTATGCAGACAACCCTACCCTTATGGCAGAAAGCAAAGAGGAACTAAAGAGCCTCTTGATGAAAGTGAAAGAGGAGAGTGAAAAAACTGGCTTAAAACTCAACATTCAAAAAACTAAGATCATGGCATCTGGTCCCATCACTTCATGGCAAATAGATGGGGAAACAATGGAAACAGTGATTGACTTTATTTTCTTGGGCTCCGAAACCACTGCAGATGATGACTGCAGCCATGAAATTAAAAGACACTTGCTCCTTGGAAGAAAAGCTATGACCAACCTAGACAGCATATTAAAAAGCAGAGACATTACTTTGCCAACAAAGGTCTGTCTAGTCAAAGCTATGGTTTGTCCAATAGTCACATGTGGTTGTGAGAGCTGGACTGGAAATAAGGCAGAGCACTGAAGAACTGATGCCTTCAAACTGTGGTGCTGGAGAAGACTCCTGAGAGTCCCTTGAACAGCAAGGAGATCAAATCAACCCTGAGTACTCGTTGGAAGGACTGATGCTAAGGCTGAAACTTCAGTATTTTGGTCATCTCATGGGAACAGCTGACTCATTGGAAAAGTCCCTGATGCTGGGAAAGATCTACACAGGAGAAGAGGTTGTCAAAGGATGAGATGGCTGGATGGCATCACTGATGCAATGACATGAACTTGGGCAAACTTCAGGAGATGGTGAGGGAGAGGAAGGCCTGGTGTGCTGCAGTCCATGGGGTCGCAAAGAGTCAGACATGATTGGTTAACTGAACAACAACAACAACATAGCCAATTAGCAGAGATCCCTCTTCTTCTAGGTTTACCTTATAATTCACTAGTCTAGGTGTTGTTTCCTGACTTGATGAATGCAGGTCCTCATGACCTGATGAATAATGCAGGTCTTCATAACTTGATGAATGCAGGTCATCATGACTTGATGAGGGAAGGTCATCATGAGATGATATAGGCAAAGATATATTCAGGTTTTTCATATCATAGTCCTTTCCTTTCTGATCTTCTCCTGAACAAAGAAAGGAAAGAACTGATTAAATGTAAAGGGTTACAGAGGACAGGTTGAAACTTAGTGAGAAAGGTCAAGTTACGTGAGGGAACATCTACTTTTCCCATTTTAGAGTCACCTCACCTTAATCTCCTATATTAATCACTTTTCTCCTTGCTTTGAAAAAATAACATAGCAAACATGACCCTACCTCTAGGATTTTCCTCAGAAAGTGGATTTTTGAGCAGTCCCTTTGTTCCTGCTTCCATACTACTCAGTAAAGTACTCTTCAGGAAAATTCTAAATATATACCACCTACAGAACCTATGCATTGGGATCTATAGAATTAAATTCTTCTATGTTTCAGAGTCTATTTCTTGGATAAAGAATAGTGTGTTATACAAGTCTCATTTTTACATTTCGTATTGTTAGTAATAAATCAGAAATATGTTAGTGTATATAGAAAGTTGTTTTAGACTTTATTGAAGAATGTCATATGAATCATCCCTAGGATACTCACTGTTGGCATTATTTTAAGATTTTTGGTAATTACTCTGTTAATTTCACTCCACAGAATCTTTCATAGAAACCAAGGAAGTTATTTTTCTCTGATCTTAGAGACTGGTTCCAAATAGGAAAAGGAGTACATCAAGGCTGTATATTGTCACACTGCTTATTTAACTTATATGCAGAGTACACCATGAGAAATGCTGGGCTGAAGGAAGCACAATCTGGAATCAAGATTGCTGGGAGAAATATCAATAACCTCAGATATGCACATGACACCACCCTTATACCAGAAAGTGAGGAAGAACTAAAGAGCCTCCCGATGAAAGTGAAAGAGTAGAGTGAAAAAGTTGGCTTAAAGCTCAACATTCAGAAAACTAAGATCATGGTGCCCGGTCCCATCACTTCATAGCAAATAGATGGGGAAACAGTGGAAACAGTGGCTGACTTTATTTTTCTGGGCTCCAAAATCACTACAGATGGTGACTGCAGCCATGAAATTAAAAGACGCTTACTCCTTGGAAGGAAAGTTATGACCAACCTAGATAGCATATTAAAAAGCAGAGACATTACTTTGCCAACAAAGGTCCATCTAGTCAAGGCTATGGTTTTTCCAGTGGTCATGTATGGATGTGAAAGTTGGACTATAAAGAAAGCTGAGCATTGAAGAATTGATGCTTTTGAACTGTGGTGTTGGAGAAGACTCTTGAGAGTCCCTTGGACTGCAAGGAGATCCAACCAGTCCATCAGTCCTGGGTGTTCATTGGAAGGACTGATGTTGAAGCTGAAACTCCAATACTTTGGCCACCTGATGCAAAGAGCTGACTCATTTGAAAGAATCCTGATGCTGGGAAAGATTGAGGGCAGGAGGAGAAGAGGATGACAGAGGATGGGATGGTTGGATGGCATCACCCACTCGATGGACATGGGTTTGGGTGGACTCCGGGAGTTGGTGATGGACAGGGAGGCCTGGCATGCTGCGGTTCACGGGGTCGCAAAGAGTTGGACACGACTGAGCAACTGAACTGAATTGAAGAACTGAGCACTCAGAGTACTATTTCTTATATGGTAACCTTAAACATTATGATTTAGAAATTTGTAACATAGTATATCAACAAATCAATAATAAAAAGTAAAGCATAGTAAACAAGTACTGTAGAAATGGAAAAATGCATTTCTGAATGTGCCAAAAAAGGAAATCAAATAGAAATTATGAACTATAACATGAATTAATTTTCTAAGTATATATTAAGAAATATCAATGAAAGACAACATATTAAAACTAATGTGAAGTAGCTAAGGAAGTGTTTAAAGGGGAAATATATAGTTCAAAAAACAGTTTTTAAAAGAAGAAATGACAAAAATGTGTTTTGTATTCAGTCACAAAGGCCAAGAATAACTGAGGAAATCTCGCAAAACAGAAAGATATCATAAAGAAAAATAACAAATAGAAAATAAGCTAACATAACAGAATAATCAACAAAATCAAAGGTTGTTTCTCTGAAATCAAAGACTTAAAAATACACAAACTTGTTCACTACACTTGATAATAGCAAAAATGAAAAAAAAAAAGGCACAACCACAAATCCAACTATCATTTTAAGAACTAAGAAGAAAATTCAATTAGACAAACTTGGTCAAATGGTAACTTTTATAAAATTATAAATTATCAAAATCTACTCAAGAATATACAGAAAGTCAGAATAGTATAACTATTTAGAAAGTTAAACCAATAATAAAAAGTCTCACACCCTGGAGAAAAAAGGAATCTGAACCCAAACAGATCTCCAGATGATATTTTATCAAATTTCCAATGAACAAAAATCTTTTTCTTATGCAAACTGTTTTAACAAAACTTTTAAGTACTAGTGTTTCATTTATATTAAAAGGTTAGCAAATCTTGATATGAAAACGATGCATGTAAAATACATGTAAGAAAAACTATAAGCCAAATTCAAAAATGAACATAGGTGCAAAAGTCCTAAATAAAATATTACTAAATGATGCAGTGGAAAAAATGCATAGATGAAGATTTATCTCAAGAATTCAAAGTATGCTCAGGTTCACAAAAATCTATCAATGCAAATTGGCATATTAACAAATGTTAACAAAAGAAAGGACAGAAATCCTATTATCATCTTAACATAAAAAGATCATGTGAAAAATTCAATAGTCTTCCAAGGTAGAAACAGAAGAAAACTTCTTTAATTTATAGACAAGTTTATCTAATCAAAATACTGAACTAACATTATCCTTAATGGCAAAACTTTAGACACATTCTCATTGTTTTAAAGAAAATATAAGAAAGCCTACTACTTATTTAACATTAAAGACATAATGACTGGGGGAAAAGCAAGTAAATTATTATCTGCAAATATTTTAACTGTCTACATAGAAAATTAAAGAGACTCCAAGGTCAAATACTAGTAATAATAAGAAAGTCTGACGGAAAAGTTGACATGAGATCAATAAATTAGGACCATTCATAGGCCAACAACCAGATACTGCAAGAAAGGAAAATATGTCATTCACAATAGCAATAAAAATACAAGGTAACTAGAAATAGACCAAACCAAAAATATATAGTGAAAATTGCAAAATTTTGTTAAAAGTTACAAAAGTAGAATAACCTATATTTCATACAAATGAAAACTCCTATCATAATAATGGTAAGTATCCTCTAAATTAAACCACAGACTCAATGCAAATCCGATAAATATTCAAGCAGGATATGTGCGGGTATTTGCATGTGTGTGTGTGTGTGTGTAAACAAACTAGGAAACAGAAATCTAAGAGCAGGAAAAACGATTCTGGAAAAGGAGAACAGACTGGGTGTATTTGCCCTATAAGATAGCAATACTTATTATAAGCTAAAGTCATCAAAACAGTGTGAATTGGTGTAAGGATGGAAAAGCAGGCCAATATAAAGGAACTGAGATTCAAAAACAGTCTTAAGCATGTAAGAGCATCTGCCATTTGGTAACAATGGCAGTGCAGATTAGACTGGGGAAAATACTAAAATAAATGCGGACAACACAGTAATACAAAGGATCATAAGAGACTACTATCAGCAACTATATGCCAACAAAATGGACAACTTGGAAGAAATGGACAAATTCTTAGAAAAGCATAACTTTCCAAAACTGAACCAGGAAGAAATAGAAAATCTTAACAGACCCATCACAAGCACAGAAATCAAAACCGTAATCAAAAATCTTCCAACAAACAAAAGCCCAGGACCAGATGGCTTCACAGCTGAATTCTACCAAAAATTTAGAGAAGGGCTAACACCTATCCCACTCAAATTCTTCCAGAAAATTGCAGAGGAAGGTAAACTTCCAAACTCAGTCTATGAGGACACCATCACCCCAATACCAAAACCAACCAAAGATGCCACAAAAAAAGAAAACTACAGGCCAATATCACTGATGAACATAGGTGCAAAAATCCTTAACAAAATTCTAGCAAATAGAATCCAACAACATATTAAAAAGATCATACATCATGACCAAGTGGGCTTTATCTCAGGGATGCAAGGACTCTTCAGTATTTGCAAATCAATCAATATGATACACCACGTTAACAAATTAAAAGATAAAAACCGTATGATTATCTCAATAGATGCAGAGAAAGCCTTTGACAAAACTCAATATTCATTTATGATAAAAACCCTCCAGAAAGCAGGCATAGAAGGAACATGCCTCAACATAATAAAAGCCACATTTGATAAACCCACATCAAAATTATCCTCAATGGTGAAAAATTGAAAGCATTTCCCCTAAAGTCAGGAACAAGACAAGGATGCCCACTCTCACCACTACTATTCAACATAGTTTTGGAAGTTTTGGCCACAGCAATCAGAAATAAAAGGAATCCAGATTGGAAAAGAAGAAGTAAAACTCTCACTGTTTGCAGATGACATGATCCTCTACATAGAAAACCCTAAAGACTCCACCAGAAAATTACTAGAGCTAATTAATGAATACAGTAAAGTTGCAGGATATAAAATTAACACACAGAAATCCATACATGAGGCAGGGAGCTCAGGGCTGGTGCACTGGGATGATCCTGAGAGATGGGATGGGGAAGGAGGTGGGAGGGAGGGTCAGGATGGGGAACACATGTACACCCATGGCTGATTCATGTGAATGTATGGCAAAACCACCAGAATATTGTAAAGTAATTAGCCTCCAATTAAAATTTTTAAAAAATTTTTAAAAAAATTAAGTATAGGCTGCACAATACATATCAATACACAAACCAGAAAAATAAAATAAAATAAAATAAATGGGGCTGGGACAATTGGTTTACCTACCATAAAAGAAAGATCATATCCCTTCCTCACTGCATAAGATCAAAAATCAAAATATACAAAAGGAAGAGACTCTTTGTATTATTTCAGAGTAGAGACAGATTTTGGAATCATGAAAGCACAGTTTACATAAGAAAAAAACTGATATCTGAATATTCATTTAAAAGTATCAAAAATAAGCATTTACTAGGGGAAAATGATATAACTGATGAAAAAATTTATCTAGGATATATAAAGAATTCTTAAAATTCAATAAGAAGAGCAACCAACTATTACTGATTTGAGAATAGAGAAAATTTACCTCATGTCCTCTGGGAAACTCCTTTAACCACTTAAAAAAAAAAAAACTGAGCAATAAGATACGGTTCTCTGAATGATGTGGGATAATGTTTAACACTCCTGATAATGAATGTTAAAATTGCACCATAGCTTCCTAAAGCCTTTGACATTGGATATCACTGCCACTATTGCCTCATATCAAGATTTAAATAACAGTGAGCTCTTCAAACCTAAGAAGGAGTTTCAAATGCTACGGAAGTCAGTTACATGGAAAAAAATGTCTAGAAGAATTATTAACAAGCAATTCATAGAAGAAGAATACTTAAAGACCAATAAATGTATGAAAAACTGTCCACCATCAGTTAATAAAGAAATGAAAATTAGAATAACCTACCACTGACTTTCACTTCTACCCATGAGGGATTTAGTGCTACAAAACTTATTCACAACCAGAAAATAGGACAAAACACATGTGACAACAACTTTCAGATATTGTAAGATAAGCCTGGAGTATCTTATCATGCAATCAAGTGATTAAATGCTCAGAAAACAAAAGGATGGGTTATGTCATAGAGACACAGGAGTCAACCTGAAAGAGCTCCCAAGGGCCCAGACTGGAACAATTTGAACAAAGTAATAGCATAACTAGATTATGATATAAATTAGAAAATATATATATTTTCAGTATGAGTCCATACTGATATAAGCAAATGAATAAATAAATAAGTAGGGGAGTAGAAACAAACCTTCTTTATAAGGTAATCCCAAATAATATACATATACTAATATTACTCCCTCCTCTAGGAGGTAGAGCTTCTTGCTCCCTTCCCACCTATGGGAGCAGCCTTATTTTTTGACCTCTTGAATATTTCTCTCCTCTTCTGATGCCACTAACCATTGTCCAAGTTGTCACCATTTGTCTTAATTACTGCCACTGCCTCTTAACAAGCCTGCTATTTTCACACTTACTATCCATCCAATACATCCTCAACACTGAAATGAGAGAAATAACAGATAACAGAAACAGACATATAGGAGTTCTAGATGTTGGCATTAACAAAGACTTTTAAAGTAATATGTTTAAAGCATAGTCGGAACAAATGAAAATCTAGGAAAGGAGCTTAATGAAAGATTTCTGTGGTTTAAAAGGAACACAACAGAAGCAACCTACAGTAAATGTCCAGCAAAAGAGGAATGGATAAAGAAGATGTGGCACATGTATAAGACGGAGTATTACCATCTTTATTACCACTTATTACATCTTATTATATTTATTACATCTTATTACCATTTATTACCAGCCATAAAAAAGGACAAAATAATGCCACTTGTAGCAACATGGAGAGACCTAGAGACCGTCATACTGAGTGAAGTTAGACAGGGAAAGACAAATATCATATGATATTGCTTATATGTGGGAATCTAAAAAAAGGGTACAAATGAACTTATCTACAAAACGGAAATAGAGCATGTAGAAAACAAACGTATGGTTACCTGGAGGTGAGTGGGGGAAGAGGTAAATGGGAAGACTGAGACTGACGATACAGACGACTCTATGTGAGACAGATAGCTAATAGAGACCTACTGCAGAACACAGGCACCGTGCAACGGCCTATATGGGAAAGAATCCAAAAAAGAGTGGATATGTGTATAACCGATTCACTCTGCTGCACCTGAAACTACACAGTACTGCAAATCGACTACACCCCAATACAAATTTTAAAATAGTAAAGTAGTTTTGCTCTTGCTTTGTCTCTCTCTTATTCGGGATTTTAAATTCATCCATATGTCTAACTTTTCAATTTTACAACACATTCTCTTTCCTTGAGAAAAGAGATAATTCACTAAGTGGCAATAAAGAATAAAACTATAAATTACTATAACATAATGTAGTTCTTTTTGAATAGAGAAAAATACATTCAGAATCTGAACAGTTCTACCAATAAAATATGAGAATTGCTAATTTTACTTTAATTTCTTTCAAGAAAGCACACCCAGTTGGGCCACTTGCATATTAATTTGCAAGTGTCTTAAGAAAATTAATGACAAGTATTCTTCGTATGCTGTTTTTTGTCCTTTGCCCAGATTCTAAAACAAAGTCATGGAGTGCGTAGGATGTAATAGGAAAGAGGCTGAGTCAAATTATATTTTAAAAGATTCCTTTAAAATTTAAATTTCATCGAATAGAAGGTCAGAAGATAATTGATAGAACGGTTAGTGCACAGTTAGCTTAAAATGGGAAAAGTATCAAGCAGATTTTTTTAAAAATCAGGTTACACAAAAGGAAATAAATAATCCTGGACAGTAAACACAGCAATGTAAATTAAAGAAAGCTCAAGGCATCATTTCAAAACAAGTAAATTAACCACACTTCTTTTTGCTATGATAACACCAAATGTGGTGAGATTACAGTATAACCAATATGTTGCTGGCAATGTGATTTAAACTCTTCTAATAATAAAAATTAATACAAAATTCAGATCCATCAGCTCAAGAATCCCCATCTGGAGAATTTATCCGAAAGAATAAATTGGGCTTCCCAGGTGGCACTAGTGGTAAAGAACCCGCCTGCCAATGCAGGAGACATAAGAGATGCGGGTTCGACCCCTGGGTCAGGAAGATCCCCTTGAGGAGGGCATGGCGACCCACTCCAGTATTTTTGCCTGAAGAATCTCATGCACAAAAGAGCCTAACAGGCTACAGTCCGTGGGACTGCAAAGAGTTGGACAAGACTGAAGCGACTTAGCACACATCCTAAAGAAAGAATTCAAAGAAAGAACAAAAGCTATAAATATTATTAATAAATCAATAGTAGTATTTATAACCAAAGGGAACAAAAACTGAAAACAACATACATGTTATGAATAAGTAATATCACAATGAGAAAGAAAGCGGCCTCCAGGCCTTTCAGATTGCAAACAGGACCAGAATACTTCTGGAGTCAGACCTGCAAGGCTAGGACAGCAGCCTATGTAGAGCTCTGGCTTAAACCTCTAGCGGGAGGGAGCAACACCCACACTGATTACAGGGAGGCAGCGTAGAAGAGCAACCAGGGGCTAAGCTGAACAAGGAAAGAATGAAAAAAGGTACAAAAGAAATGTTGAAAACTGATGGGAAGCTACTAATGTGTGAGGCACGCACAACAATGACAACATGGGTCAGCTGGAGACAGTATCTAATTAAAACACTGCATTAGTATTATACACAAAATCCTTCTTCTTCATGTTTTTGTGGTTTTATATACTTCCTAAAGTACATAGGTATTTCTGCAATACATATATATTATACCTACAATCAGAAATAAACATTATTTAATCAGAATAAATTAAAACATAGGAGTCTAATCCTTGCTATTCTCAGCACGGTGGCTTGTTAAGAGATGCAGAATCTTGGGCCCCACCACAGACCCAGTGAATCAGAATGTGCAGGTTAACAAATTCACAGATGGTTCATACATATTTACAATCTGAGAAGCACTGCTGTAACTCTCCTGCTCCCCGCACCCACCACAGTGCACAGTGCATAAGAACCTACCAGACTCTGCTGCAGCATTTTCCGGTGAAGACATGTCGTCATTCCCAAAAGAGATGGGTAAAAGGTTTCTCCAGGTACTGAGCCTTGTGTTCTGAGAGTTAGACAGACGGTCTAATTAATATCCTGGGGCTGGCACACAATTGTTTTTCACCTAGTCAAACATACAGTGTAAAGGAATTTTAGACAACTCAGGTTCTCAGTTTTGACATATTATTACTCATTTATTTAGTCACTGTTATTCAGCAAATTGAAGGCCGGGAGGAGAAGGGGACAACAGAGGATGAAATGGTTGGATGGCATCACTGACGTGATCGATGGACATGAGTTTGAGTAAGCTCTGAGAGTTGGTGATGGACAGGGAAGCCTGGCATGCTGCAGTCCATGGGGTCACAAAGAGTTGGACACAACTGAATGACTGAACTGAACTGATTCAGCGAATTAATTCTTTTATGCCAAACTTATTCTGAATTAGGTGCTGCGGACTCATTATTGAAGGATAAAAATTAAGTTCAGGGCCTATCTTCAAGGAGTTCATTTACAACCTATAAAAAGTCCTCACATAGGATAAACATTTTTTTCTCTTCTAATCTTTGCCATAGTAGGCCTATAAGATGATGTTATATTGTTCCTATTGGTTAAAATCTAGAGGGTTTTTTGTTTGTTTTTTTGGTCTGGAGACTTTTATCATTAGTTTACTTGCAAATGAAGTAAAGTGAAAGTGTTAGTTGCTAAGCATGTCTGACTCTTTGCCAGCCCATGAACCATAACCTGCCAGGCTCCTCTTTGGAACACTAGAGTGAGTTGCCATTTCCTACACCAGGGGATCTCCCCGATCCAGGGATCAAACACTTATCTTCTGCATTGCAGGCAGATTCTTTACCATTCCATCACAGAAATAAGGTTACCATAACTGAACCTAAAAGTTATTATTTTGAAACATGTATTTTAAAACTTTGTGATACAGTATGTTAAGAATGATTATTTAAAACATGGGAGTAAGACAAAATCATAGGTGGCATATCCTTTCAACATTATATGAGAATGGTGTTTAAAAGGCCTCCCAAGGATTATTTAATTATATAAAGAGATTGTACTTTGTACAACTCATTATTTACTGTTGATTCAAAGTCCTAGACTTAGTAAGAATACATGTTAACCTATAAATTTTCATCCTGTAGGGATACAAATAATTTCCATCTGGATGAAAAAAGATAATACCAAAGATTATAATTTATTGCCCTGTTGGACATAAACCAGGCTTTTAAAATCTGACCTAGCAATCTTACTCTAATACTTCTTCAAAATACGTATAAAGACCTAGACCCTCAAAATGTTCTCAGAACCACCTTTGTCACCGTCCCGGTTGCTTCACTAATAAAAAAATTGAATAAAATCCTAAACACAGTTTCATTTCAAATTTTAATGAGTTACATTTTAAATTTTTTGAAAATTCTACTTTTATGAAGGGGTTTGGGTAGATTTCTTCTTTTTAAAAGGACAGCAGGACTTCCCTAGAAGTTCAGTGGTTCAGACTCTACACTTCTAAAGCAGCGGACGTGGGTTTGATTCCTGGTCAGGGAACTAAGATCTCACATGCCATAAGGCAAAAAAATAATAAAAGGACAGTAGTGGCCTTGTGACTGATACTGAGGTGGTGGACATAAGTGGTACGCCTCCTCTGGAAATAACACTGAAAAGTCAAATATCTTATTGTTAAATAAAACCCACCAAGAATGACGCCCAAGCTTCTGCCTCCCAGATATATGACTGAAAATATTTTAAATGATACAATCTTTCAAAATTTGTTTGACGTATAGTTGATTTACAACATTGTGTTAGTTTCTGGTATACACCAAAGTGATTCAATTATATATAAATACACACACACACACACACAATTTTTCATTTTAGCTTCTTACAGGATTTGAGTATAGTTTTCTGTGCTATACCACAGAAGCTTTTGCTTATCTATTTTATAAATGCTACACTGTGCTTAGTCGCTCAGTCGTGTCAAACTCTTTGCAACCCCATGGAGCCCACCAAGCTCCTCTGTCCATGGGGATTCTCCAGGCAAGAATACTGGAGCGGGTTGCCATGCCCTCCTCCAGGAGATCTTCCCAACCCAGGGAATGAACCCAGGTCTCCCACACTACAGGCAGATTCTTTACCATCTGAGCCACCAGGGAAGCCCATTTTATATATAGTAGTTTGTATCTGTCAATCTTAAACTCCTAATTTATCCCTGCCTCACCCCCTTCCCCCTTTGATAACCATAAATTTGTTGTCTATGTCTGTGAGTCTGTTTCTGTCTTATAAATAAGTTCATCTGTATATTTTCTTTTGTGTGTGTGTGTGTTAAGATATAGTTTTATTTTTTATTTTGTTGAAGTATAGTTGATTTACAATGTTGTGTTAGTTTCAGTAAATTGTGTTAGGTGTACAGTAAATTGATTCAGTTATGCATACCTATATAACCTATTTTTTCAGATTCTTTTTCCTTATAGGTCATTCCAAGATATTGAGACTAGTTCCCTGTGCTATACAGTAAATCCTTGTTTAAGACATATTTTCGATTCCACAAACAAGTGACAGTATATATTTGTCTTTGTCTGACTTAATGTGATAATCTTTAGGTCCATCCACGTTGCTGCAAATGGCATTATTTCATTCTTTCTTATGGCTGAACAGCATTCCATTGTTTACATATACCTCATCTTCTTTATCCATTCATCTGTCAATGGACACCTAGGTGCTTCCATGTCTTGGCTATTGTAAATAATGCTGCTATGAACACTGATATGCATGTATCTTTTCAAATTAAAAGTTTTCTCCAGATATAGGCCTAGGAGTGGGATAAATAAACAAGTATTTTTGTAAAAATCAATAAGAAAACAAACCAATTTAAAAATAGGAAAAAAAAGTGAAACTGACACTTCACCCAAGAATATGTACAGATGGCAGGGAATTCCCTGGCAGTCCAGTGGTTAAGACCATGCTTCCACTTCAGGGAACACAGGTTTGATCCTTGGTCAGGAAACTAAGACCCCATATGACCCTCGGTATGGCCAAAAAAAAAGGTACAAATGGCAAACAAGCATATGAAAAGATGCTCAACAGCATATGTCACTAGAGAATTGCAAAATAAAACTACAATAAGATGTTAAGCGCTAACTATCAGAATGGTTAAAATTCAAAAACATGACAATACTAAATGCTGGCAAGAATGTGGATTCACTGCTGAGAATACAAAATGGTACAGTCACTCTAAAAAACTATTTAGCAGATCCTTACAAAGCTTTTCCGGTGGTCATGTATGAATGTGAGAGTTCGACTGTGAAGAAAGCTGAACACCAAAAAATTGATGCTTTTGAACTGTGGTGTTGGAGAAGACTCTTGAGAGTCCCTTGGACTGCAAGGAGATCCAACCAGTCCATCCTAAAGGAGATCAGTCCTGGGTGTTCATTGGAAGGACTGATGCTGAAACTGAAACTCCAGTACTTTGGCCACCTCATGTGAAGAGTTGACTCATTGGAAAAGACCCTGATGCTGGGAGGGACTGGGGGTAGGAGGAGAAGGGGACGACAGAAGATGAGATGGCTGGATAGCATCACCGACTCAATGGACATGAGTTTGAGTAAACTCCGGGAGTTGGTGATGGACAGGGAGGCCTGGCGTGCTGTAATTCATGGGGTCACAAAGAGTCAGACACGACTGAGTTACTGAACTGAACTGAACAAAGCTTAAAATAGTATTGCCATATGATCCAGCAATTGTTCTCCTAGTTATTTACCCAATGATCTACAACTATGTCCACACAAAAACACGCATTCAAATGACTATAGTTGGTTTATTCATAATCAGCAAAAACTGGAAGTAATCAAGATGTAATTCAACAGTGGAATGGATAAACTATAGTATATCCACAATGAAATATTATTCAGTGATAAAAAGAAATAAGTTATCTAGCCAGAAATAGATATGGAGGCATCTTAAGTGAATGTTGCTCTGGGAAAAAAGCCAGTCTGAAAAATGTATGATTCCAGATTGGCAGTATGATTCCAACTCTATGATAAGGCCTTTATCAGATATGTGTTTTGCAAAAACATTTTCTCCTAATGTACAACTTGTCTATTTTTTTTAACATATCTTTCACAGAAGTTTTTAATTTTAATAAAGTCCAGTTTGTAAGTTTTTTCTTCTTTCTTTTGGTGGTGTGTCTAAAAATTCATTGCCAAAACCAAGGTCATCTAGATTTCTCCTATGTGACTGTGCCCTTTAAAGAGCTATTTTAAAGTCCTAACCTCCAGTATCCGTGAATGTGAACTTATAGGGCATTTCCAGGTATAACCAAATGAAGATGAGTTTCTAACCCAATGACTGATATCCTTAAAAGACAAGTGAAATTTGAACACAGATACAGAGGAAGAAATCCATGCAATAACAGAGGCAAAAATTGGAGTCATATGTCTACAAACCAAGAAACTCAAAGATTACTGGCAATCATGAAAAGAGGGAGGCAAGGAAAGATTCTCTCATAGAGACTTTAAAGCCAGCAAGGCTTACTGACAACTTAATTTCAGAATTTTGCCTCCAAATGTGAAAGAATGCATTTTTCTTTTTTTTAATCATCCAGTTTGTAGTATTGTTATGGAAAACCTAGGAAACTAATATATTTTCTGGCACCAGAATGTTGTGCTGATGTAATAATTACCTAAAAATGTGGAATTAGGTAATGGGTAGAAGATGGAAGAGTTCTGAGGTACAGAAAGAACTTAGATTGCCTTAAAAGCACTATTGATGCAAATACAAACGTTAGGGATTTCCCTGGTGGTCTAGTGGCTAAGACTCCACACTCCCAATGCAGGGTACCTGGGTTCAATTCCTTGTGAGGGAACCAGGTCATACATCTTGTGTGGCATGGTCAAAAAAAAAAAATTTAATTTTTAAAAATTAAATATATAAATACAGAAGTTAAGGGCAATTTTAGTAAAGGAGTTGGAAAGAAAAGAAGGGAATTTTAGAAAAAGAGCATATCCCAAACATATAAAAAGTTTTACAACTCAAAAAGAAAATCAACCCAATGTTTTTTCAAATGGGCAAAAAATTTCAAAAAAAAATTTTTTTTACAAAGGAAAAATACAAATGGTACACAAACAGATGAAAAAATGCTCATCACCACTGGCCAAAGGAAAAATGCAAAAGAAAACAATACTAAGATATTACCACATACCTATTAGAATGGCTGAAATTAAACATACACACACACACAAAACAATACAAAGTAGTTTTGGCAACAATGTGAAGCAACTGGGATGCTCATTATTGCTGTTTGGATCACTTATTACCCTGTTTATTTTTCTTAGAAGCACTTGTCATTACCTTAAAATTTGCTTACGTTTGTATGGAATAAGTCAAAATTTATCTGCTTATATGTTTACTGTGTATCTCAGTCAATATAAGGACCATGAGACTGGTGACTTGGTCAGTCTTGTTACCATTTTTGTCATCTCGGCACCAAGAAAAATGGCACAAACTGGGCACTCAAAACATATTTATTAAGAGGCAGGAAAGAAAAGAAAGGACACTAAGATAATGAATGTGTGGGGGGAAAGGAACCCAGTCACAATACACTACAGAGGGACAACATACTGTTGTAAAAGAAAATGAATTTAGATCACCAGAAGGTTACATGCAGAGACTGTTAATTTCAGCTGCACGTCAGGATTATCTGGAGAGCTTTGCAAAATGCCGATCCCTACACCAAATCAAGTTGAGAACCATTGAGGAAATGGAACCTAAACTACAGAGCTGCATGTATCTGGGTGTAAATCTTGGACAAGTCACTTAATTTCCCTTTGCCCCAAAATTCTCACCTACATAATGGAAATAATACACACTTCCCAGAGTTATTGTCTAAAATTAAGACTACAGATAAAGTTCTCAGTAAATGTTAATTCTCCTCCCCAGGGAAAACTTGATGAAATCTTCACTGCCCAGTGATAAATGCTAATTCAATCGTTAACTTATTTCAGACAGTGACTGCAGCCATGAAGTTAAAGACACTTGCTCCTTGGAAGAAAAACTATGAAAAATCTAAGCAACATATTAAAAAGCAGTTAACATCACTTTGCCAACAAAGGTCCGTATAGTCAAAGCTATGGTTTTTCCAGTAGTCATATATGGATGTGAAAGTTAGACCATAAAGAAGGCTGAGCTCTCAAGAACTGTTGCTTTCAAACTGTGGTGCTGAAGAAGACTCTTGAGAGTTCCTTGGACTGCAAGGAGATCGAACCAGTCAATCCTAAAGGAAATCAACCCTGAATAATTATTAGAAAGATTGATGCTGAAGCTGAAGCTCCAATACTTTGACTACCTGATGTGAAGAGTCAACTCATTAGAAAAGACCCTAATGTTGGGAAAGATTGAGGGCAGGAGGAAATGGGGCAACAGAGGATGAGATGGTTGGATGGCATCACCAACTCAATGGATATGAGTTTTAGCAAACTCCGGAGGATAGTGAAGGACAGGGAAACCTAGTGGGCTGCAGTCCATGGGGTCGCAGAGTCAGACACGACGTAAGCAACTGAACAACAACAATCATCAATTCATGTTTTTCTTTCTTACTTGATTATTAAATTGAACATCTGCATTGGGTAAATTTAGAAATACAAACTTTTTTACTCTTCTGATAAGATGATGCCTGAAGCTATATGATTCTTCTCAAACCTGGCTGTAGGTTAATTACCTAAGAAGACTTTTTTTTTTTTAATACCAATACCAAATGTCCAGACTTGGCCCAAGTCAACTAACTTAGAATCTCTGGGGGGAGCTTAGAACATCAGCATTTTTTAAAAAGTTTAATTCAACAGTGATTTTAAAACATAGGACTGAAAAGCTCTGATTTGCATTAATGATATCCCATGCTAATTGCACATATGACTCATTCAGGGAGCTCTTAAAAAACAGATTGAGTCCAGAACCCCAGCATAACCTACTGATTCAGAATCTGTGGATGTAAAGCCTATCATTTGGCAAAGCTTCATAAAACTCCCCCAGTTATTCTGGTGCACATCCATTGGGAACCGTAACTTTATGCCATGCATTCAGTCTCCCTGTTGTCCACCAGAAAACATCATTTAGAACTTTCACTGGCCTCCTGTGCCAAGCCTGCTCAGTGGCTTTTAGTCAGCAAATGAAGTGACACATCACAGTGGGTCTTGATTTTACAGATCTTTTTAGAACATGTTCTTGTGAGATGCCCCTTGACCCAATCGTTTACCATACACTGTGCCCAGCACTAGCTATATAGTCCATTGTCCTTTCCAACCAAATCCCTGTAAGAGGCTGCTGATCAGGTAAGGACAAAATGGAATCACGTTACTCCCCAAGCTTTATTTCCCTCTAAATGGTATTGCAATGCCAGGACAAATTAAATGAATATCACTGGTCAGATGAGTCTGAATGAAATCTGAGTTGTTTTCTGCACTGAGAAGAAAACTGATATGTTTGCTTCCCTCAGAGAGGTAATAAAAGTAGGGAAAACAAAGATGATCCCTGAGTTAAGCGCATTTCCAAACTCAACCTAAATCCAGCAGCAGAAACCTTAGAAAATGATTTCAGGGGTGTCAATCAGTCAGTACACACACCACCATGGCTGCACTACCAGGGAGATAGTAGTGCAGTATTCACATAACCAGGCATTAATTTAGGTTTATTAAGTATATAAATTCATGTGACCCTCACAAGAACCTTATATGTAGGTAATATTATTATTCTTATTTCATGAATAAAAAGAAAAAAGGAACAGAGGTTAAATATTTTGCCCAAAGTCACATAGCTAGTAGGTGGCAGTTTCTGAATCCAGTCAACCTGCTTCAGTCCATTATCTTGTCTATTTCTGAATCCAGTCAACCTGCTTCAGTCCATTATCTTGTCTACTCCACTACTACGGTATAGATGAGTGATGGCTAAGTTCTTAAAAAAAAAAAAGTTGAAGTCTGCAGCAGAAACTGGATATCAGACCACGTGTACCTAGGGCAAGTTACTTAACCCCTCTGAGCCTACTTTTGCATCTGAAAAATAGAGATAATAATAGTACCTGTCTCACTGAGTTGAGGTGACAATTCAACAAGGTTATGCATATAGTGTGCTTCTAAACAGTGCCTGGCACTTTTAAGAGCTGTCAGTGTCAGCCATTATTATCTGTATCATAATACAGCCCAAGCAGTTAGGGAGAAATTACAACCTATGATGCTGAAAATTTTCCCTGCTGATCTTAGATCTGTAGATTCCCATTACAGCAGAGCCAATAAAACAAGTAATAATATATATTCACAAAATCTTAAACAGTCACTGAGGAAAACCCCCAGCTCCTCCAGTCCAAGATTATGAGTTAGTCTGGAAATGGAAAGCTCTATTTGCTATAGTTTGGCTCTTTTTAGAAAAACATACTCAAGTATCAAGTTGTATAAATGTAACCGCACCAGGAGCTAGACTTTCAAGTAGCTGCAGACTGTGGCGGACTTTTGTTAGAGAATATGTCACAGGAGAAGATTCCCCTCAGGTGGTAAATGTCGCCTTCCTCAGTCACAATTTGTATAAACAAAAGAAAAACAAAGTAAGGATTCAAACAGGTAACAGTCACCATATGCTTGCCATTGTATTAAACGTTTTCCATGTATTACCTCACCTAATCTTCACAACACTTTTCCCACCCACAGGAAGCCAACAACCCCACTGGGTTAATCTCACTTTTAAGTTTACGACTACACATCTCAAACAGGCACTCAGCGCTGCCTAGCAATCCAATTCCATTTCCCCACTTAGTTCACTGTCCCACTCTCCAGAAGGGCTATGTCACATGTATCTCCTAACACCTCTTCTCCTCTCCCTTGCTGCCCTTACTCTCAGCCACTGGCTGCCTTCATAGACAGATGGTGCCTCTACTACCTGTCTGCATCTGTACTTTCCTCAGCTTCCCCTCTAGATACAATGGACTGTATGTTCCTATTCATTTCAAAGCCAACTACTCACCAGCACTGGGGTCTCCTCTCTGAGGTACTCAAGTACTTCCCCTGAAATGTTCCCCTTTCTCATCTGCATCATTTTCCCCTTTCTATGAATTCAATCCCACTAGCACATAAACATATTCTAGTTTCCCCTATCTTAAAAGAAAATTCCACTTGATTTTAAGACCCCTCTAGTCTACCAAAGTATTTCTTGTTAAAATGATGAAAATCCTCTTAATTGCCAAACTATTCTTGCATATTCACTGTGGATGGCCACCATCTCCCTCTGGCTTTCCTTCCTCTTCTCTATGTACACTCTCAACCTAGGTGGTTTCCCCTAGTCCTTCAATTTAAATATCACCTATGTGGTAATGATTCCAAAGACCAATTCTAGCCCTAAAATCCTCTAGGACTTTAGACTCAAATTTCCAATGGCATATTTGACATACCTACTTAAAAATTGACTAGCTGATTTATATTACATATGCTTTACCATAATTTAAAAAAAAAAATCTACCAGATGACTGACAGAGTGATGGAGAGATGAAAAACAAGCATAGCTAAATATTAATAGTAGGGTCTAGGTGGTAAGCATATTCACTGTAAAATTCTTTCCAAGTATATTGTTCATATGTTGTATGTTGGGGAAAAACCTATTAGGAGACTCAACATAATATATTCAAAACAATTTTTGATTCCATCCATTCCAGATGGGAAATCTACCTCTCACCTACAGTGTTCTCCCATCTCATTAAATAGCAAGGGAAAAACCCAAAACTCAGCCTTGAGTGGCTCTCTCCCACCTGGAATATAATTCCATGAAGGCAAGCACGCTGCTCATTTAGAAAAGTCCTAGCACACAGGAGGTGTTCAAAAATAACCTGTGGAATTGATCATGAGTTAATGCTGTTTCTCTCTAAGTCCTACAATCCTCACTGGTCCTTGAGTGAGAACGGAGCTCTTGGCCTCCAAACCTCCCCAGCCCAGGGAGCAGAAACTGTCCTAAGACCCGATTATGGCTTCTTACCCATCATAGCAGTTCCATGCTCCTCAGCGAGAGTTCAACGCCTTTCTTTACCACAGAACCAAAGTGACTCCTGTCCCAAACCTGTGACACACAGAACCCATGACACATGTCACAGCACAGCTGGGCATCACACTGCCCAGGCTATCTTTCCCCAAGGATTCAGCGGACTCTGATCTCACTTTGCCCAGGGCCTGCCCGAATCCAGCCCAAAAGACCTCCTTGTGGTGACTGGGGCCACAGTCCACTCCTTCAGTGGGCACCAGTGGCGTCTTCCTCCCAAGACCATTGGCTGGACCCAAGTCTGCCCTCCCCCGCTCCTGGGCAGCAGCCCCCTCTACCCTCCCCCGTGTCCCACCTGGCCCCCACCACCTTTCCTCACCTGGATCTGCCCCGCCCAGCCTGGCCCCAACCGCCCCGCCCGCCTCCAGCCCGCTCCCTTGCCAGTTGGGTTCACGCGGGAGCTCTCAGGCCGGCCGAGATCGGTGCCGTCCAATCCTGGAGGCTCCCGTGGGCCTGCGCACGGAGCCTCGCCCGGCTCCAGACCCCTCGGTAGCAGTGCTTCCCTCTGCTGGCCTTCCGAAGCACTGCCGCGATCCCCGCGGACCCCGTGGTGGCTTTCCTGTGGTCCCTGGTCCACTCCTGTGTGTATGCTCGTTCCCAGTGCCGGCAACTGTCTGAGCTATGCCCACATCCATTGACCCACTGAGGACTGTGTTCTCTGGGGGTGGTCGCCTGGTTCACACCTGCCCCTAAGCTTCCTACTGAATTGGAGAGGAGCCAGGATAGGCTGCTGGTTTGCAGTGTCAGGATAAGGCAGGTAGTGTTTAGGCACTTTGGATAGGATAGACTATTGCAAAAGGAGTCACTAGCCTATGCCAGAATGGCCTGTGCCAGAATGTGAGGTCATTTAGCTGCTAAGTCGAGTGAGACAGTTTCAGCTAGGGTGGTCAGTGTAGGGGGAATCCAGCGTATAGACATTGTCTCAGTACTACAAGCCAGAATCGTTTTATCCTAACAAGAGCACCTCTCTTCATTTGGTCCTAACCAGAGCCACTCTGGTGAACCTAGTTCCCTTAAGGCATGATGAGACCTGCCTCACTTAGCGCACAGCCTGGTCCAGGGGAGCCATATCATTGAACTGAGCTGGGACTGAGCAAAAACAGTCACCCTCTGTCCAGGCATAGGGGTCAATTTCCTGCGTGGTGAGTCACAATAGCTGCCTACTCTCCACCAGAGGCCTGGCCATCCCTCAGCAGCCAAGGCTTCCTCCAATCTCAGGATAGGATTCCTCCTTAAAAGATGGGCTCCTGTTTGATGTTTCTGTTGTTTCTCATCGTGTCTAATGTCAAAAGTCTGCACACCATCACTGTTTCACAAATCTGAGCAGCACAAATGAATCAGAATGTTCTATTGATGTGTTCCTACATATCATATGGCTGTCATGGGGAAACACAGGGAGAAGTGTCGCCCATGGCATAGGGAAATCACTGAATGGAGACTGAATGAACACTTGGTGGAAGTGGTCCCTGAGGTCTCATATTGTCCCTCAACTTTCTGTTAAACCATATCCTGTTCCCAGTGGTTACATACCCAAGAGGCTGCTTATGTTTTCACCAGTGAAAAATTTGAAGAATTATAAAGTTAGTTTTTCATCAAAATTTCTGCCATTCTTTGGCAGTCTTGCTATCACCAGTAGTACAAGGAGTCTTGCAGGCCAAGGTTTAAGTCCCTCCTTTGCTACTGAAAGGTCCCCTTTCTAGCCTGACTGAGGAGTAGCTTGGTTGTCCCCTCCCTGCTGCCCACAGATACCACCTTTTTGTATCCTGCTCAGTTCCAGGTCCACTGTGGATTCCTGGGGAAGCTCAACTAGTGTAGCAGCAGTGACCAGCACAGAGGTGATGCAGATTCTGGAACCTCAGTCTGCATTCCTGACCCTGGTCTGAGCACCCAGACTCCCTCAGGATGGACCCTGAAAGCCAGGCATACTTCTGCTGTCCATTGAGCTGAGACCCATCTGCTTTCAACTGCAAGAATTTACTGCCCATATGGCCACTCATCTCAAGCTGTGAGTCTCCAGACACAATCAGAGAGGACCCTTGAGGACCTCCCAGATCCCAGTAAACAGCTTGCACCCAGAACCTCAGGACCCAAAGTCATGTCTTCACAGCCCCCAAGGCCCATGTTCAAGTTCAGGGTTTTCTAAACCTTTCTTGGGGCCAGGTAAGAGCAGGTAATTAAGAACAAGCAAAGCTGACAACAACAACAAAAAATCATTTCAGCCACACTACCCTTCCACAGGCTCCATCGTGGTACAGACCTCTGCTTTACAGCCTGGTTTATTTTTGGATGGTGCTCTTCACACCCAGTACCACCAAGTGTGAGTCAGTGGGGACTGCGAGCTTGGAAGAAGCTGTGGGGCCATTTCTGTGTGTTTCTTTCTCTCTGTTCAGCTTTGAGATACTTCACATAAAAGACTCTATAAAAATAAATTGTGGAAAGTACAAGGCCAATAAAAATCCCAGTGGAAGCTGAACACTGGTTTATTTAAAAAGCCGAAGGACATGCACTTACCTCGTTCTGGATTCCCAGCTGCCTAGTTCCTGGGCCTGGCACGTGGTCAATGCCCCATAAATATTAATTGATCGATCCATTAGTTGGTTGCTCCCCCATTTGCAGAGCAACAAACAGTCTACCGCTCTGCCTGCACACACACACAAGCCTAAGGAGAGAGTCCTTAGGCTTTGATGGGAGAGTTGCTAAGTTGGCAAGGGAGTCTGCCACAATGCCCTGCCTTCTACTTCCAGCTCTGCTTATTAAGAGTCAAATAAAGATGTGGCAGAAACTGAATTGCAAACACTGCCAAATTCTGAGAGAGGAGCTGGATGCATGCCTTTTAGGCCTCATGTATTTGGTCCTCTCGGTCAGTGCCAAGCCCTGGGCTTTACAGCAAAAATTCAGATGTTGCCATCTTACTGCATCTTATTAGCTGGACAGAATAGGGTGCGTGCAGAAGGCAACTTCTTTGTTCCTTTCTAATGTCTTTCAAACTCAATGCTTAGATGCATTTTTCCCCCTGGGGTCTTGCATATAAAACCTTGGGCAGGTCTATAACTTTGAGCACCCAGAACAGTCCTTTTCAGTGTAAGACTCCCTCTGACTTCTTATCTAATTCTCGGGCTATCTCTATCTTGAGGCCAGGACTGCTTTGGGCTAGAAATAGGCATGGGAAGTGGGCACTTCAGTTTCTCCTTTCTTACCCAAATTCACACCCACATTCTACCCTCCAGACCCAGCATCTGACACTTCTGCAGCTGGAATCCAACACAGGACCCTCTGCTGACTGTTTGTCCTGAGGAAATCCTGGGCTTTCCCTAAGAATTTCCCTAAGAATTCCTTTTTGAGATACCTCCAAGGGCAGCTCCATGACTGGGGTCATGTTGCCATTCACCAGTTGTTTATAATGCCCTCCCTCTTTTCAAATGAAGGAAGGGCCACCTTCAGGTCATTCTGAAACTTCCTATAGAACCCGCCTTGCCAGTACATGAGTAGTCACGGCATGGTTGAAGCAGAGTAAAGAAGGCCACTTTTCAAAATTAAACTTTTTTATTTTGAGATTATTGTAGATTCACATGCAGTTATATAAAACAATACAGATGATCTCCGGTACTCTTCACTCAGTCTGCCCCTGGTAACATGGTAACATCTTACAAAACTAGCAGAACATCACAACCAGGATATTGACATTGATGGGATCCATCCCTCTTGTTCAGATTTCTTTTGTTTTACTTTAACTCATTTTTATGTGTGTATTTTAAGTTCTATACAACCTAAAATTTACATACATAATACTGTACATCAGCTGTGTTTCAATTTTTTGAAACAGTTCTACATAATTTTATCATAGGAGTAGGTTCGTGTATCCACCACCACAGTCAAGATATGAAACAGTCTATCACCATCAGAATGGTGCCCCTTTATAACCACACCCACTTCCCTCCTACCTGCCCCTCCTCCCCTGCTTCCTCCTAAATCTAGAGTAACCACAAATCTATTCCCCATTTCTATAACTTTGTCATTTTAAGAATGCTATATAAATGGAATCATGCTGTGAAAACTTTTGCGATTGACTTTTTTTTCAGCATAATTCTCTAGAGATGCATCCAAGCATGAATCAATAGTTTACTCCTCTTGGTGTGAATGTACCAAAGTTTGTTTAACCATTCACCTGCTTGAAGGGCATCCAGATTATTTGCAGTTTTTGGCTGTTACAAATAAAGTTGCTATAAACATTCATGTACAAGTTTTTGTGTGAATATGTTTCCATTTCTCTGAGATAAATGCCTAATATGCAGTTGCTGAGTCTTATGGTAATTGTATATTTACTTTTTTATAAGGAATTGCCAAACAGTCTTCCAGAGTGACTGTACAATTTTATATTCCCACCAGCAATGTATGAATGACCAGTTTATCCATATCTTCACCAGCATTTGATGTTGTCATTATTTTTTACTTAACCATTCTGATAGATATATAAAGATATCTGTGGTTTGACTTTGCATTTCTCTGATCGCTAATGAGATTTAACATCTTTTCATATGCTTACTTGTCATTTATATATAATCCTCAGTGAAATATCTGTTCATTTGCTATTTTCTAATTGGATTTTTTGATATTCTACTGTTAAATTTTGAGAGTTACATTCCAGATACTAGTCTTTTGTTGGATACATAGCTTGCAAATAATCTCTCCCAGTTTACAGTTTGCCTTTTCATCCTCTTAATAGAAACTTTCACAGAGAAAAGGATAGATTTTTCATTTTTCCTTTTATGGATTGTGATTTTGATGTCAAGTGTAAGAACTCATTGCCTAGCCGTAGAACCCAATTCAGGGTTTCCCAGGTGGCACAGTGGTAAAGAATCTGCCTGCCAATGCAGGAGACACAAGAGATCCAGGTTTGATACCTGAGTCAGGAAGATTCCCTGGAGGAGAAAATGGCAACCCACTCCAGTACTTTTGCCTGGAGAATCCTATGGACGGAGGAACCTGGAGGGTTGCAGTCCATGAACTCGCAGAGTTGGACGTGACTGAGTATGCATGCAATGCAGCAACACAAGAATCCAATCCTTTCCTTTTATTCCTCTAAAATTCTCATGGTTTTACATTTATATTTGAGTCTGTGATCCATTTTGAGTTTGTTTTTGTTTAAGGTGTAAAATCAATAGGGTTAATGGGGGATTTCTGTTGTTTTTTTGTTGGCTTTTTTTTTTTTTTTTTTTTTTTTTTTTTTTTTTTTTTTTTTTTGGTCTATGTATGTTCATTTATTGAAAGGCCATTTTTTTCCCATTAAATTTCTTCTGTACCCTTGTCAAACATTAGTTGGGAATACTTGTGCAGGGTTATTTCTGGGTTCTTTATTCTGTCCCATTGATCTATATGTTTATCCCCCTGATAGATTATACTGACAAAGTATAGATTATACTTTGATTATGGTAGCTATATAGTAAGCCTTATTATTTAGTACAGTGGTTTCTCTCACTTCAGTCTACTTTTTCAAGATTATTTTAGTTGCTCTAATGTTTGCACATTTTCAGAACATTTTTTAAAATAAAATTTATAAAATGGATTTTAGAATAAGCTTACCTATGTCTACAAAATGTTTTCCTGGGAATCTGATAGGAATCACATTAGACCTGTAAATTAATTTGGGGAGAATTGACATCTTTACCATGTTGAGTTGGGAAGGCCATTTTTGCTCTGCAGTTTAGTGATGAATGTGTGTATGTTTGAGCAACCTAATACAAATAGTGTGCTGGCAGATAATAGAAGCTTAATAAATATTTTTGGCAGAAAGGAAGGATGGGAGAACCTGGGAAAATCTTGAAAAGCTTGCATCAGTGGTTCCCAAATTTGGACACACATACAATCCTCTGCTGACATTAGTAAAAGTACAGATTTCTGGGTTTCACCTCAGCCAAGCCTGCTGGTTCAGATTCTCCAGGGTTGAGGCCAGCAGACCTCTATTTTTAACATTCTTTATAATTGATTCTCAGGTACAGTCAAGTTTGAGAACATGCAATACAGAAACTAGACATGGAAACAGTTTGCACGCAATGAGCTGAGTCCCTTAGGACCACAGTATTCTTTCTGATATTTGCCCTGAAACAAAGGAAGTGGCAGCTGAAATCAAGTTCACTTAAGGCAAATGAACAAGTCCTTCAAGAAATATGGCTCAAAATGAGTAAACAGCCCTGGAGGGAGGGGGAAGGACCTTTCCTATAAGGAGAAAGATTAGATTCATTTTGAAACTGTAGCCACCCACTTCTTTTCCAAAGAGAAAATAAGAAACCAGAGTTCAGAAGACTGCAAGCAGTTGCAAAGTTGTAAATACTGTTATTTATTCACTGCACTGCCTACTTGATTAATCCCCTAACCTTGAGGTCCATGAAACTGTGCAATAGGGCCCCGAGGGAGCTGACTCCAGCCCCAAGAAGGTTGGAAACGAAACTGTTCAGATGCCTGCAAACTTCTTTCCAAATAACCTATCAGACTTTTCTATTGTAAAAGAAAGTGAAAGTGAAGTCACTCAGTCGTGTCTGATACTTTGTGACCCATGGACTGTAGTCAGCCAGGCTCCTCCATCCATGGGATTCTCCAGGCAAGAATACTGGAGTGGGTTGCTATTTCCTTCTCCAGGGGATCTTCCTGATTGAACCCGGGTCTCCTGCATTACAGGCAGACTCTTTACCTTCTGAGCCACCAGGGAATCCCTTCTATTATAAAGAAAACAGGAAATTAGAAATAAAAGTACTTAGAGAAGAGCTCATAAATTAAATTTTTAAGCACAGGCTTCTTTAAACCTTTGTCATTGTTTTTGTTTGTTCTTTCTCTCTGCTGTTGCAAATTTTTTAATTTTCAATGTAAAATTCATTATTTAAGTAATAAATATATAAAAGTAAAGGAATTTTTAAAAAAATATTCCCCTAGGTCCATCACCCAAACACTGGGCAATTTCTACTAATATTCCATTGGTTCACCTTCCCTGCTTTTCATTGTATTCCCGTGTGCATACATGCTTTTCTGTTGCTTTTTATTCAACTAGCATACAATTTGGAGTTATTACGTCAAACATTTTCTTAAGTTGTGACTTTTCAGTATTTATTTTACTTGTTTTCTTGACTGCATAATATTCATTAGTGCTAATATACTAGAACTGCTCTTTTTCACCATGTTGTCTTTAGTATTACCATATTTTATTCTATTACCATTTCTGTTCTATTCTTTTTTTTTTACCAAAAATAATTGTTTTTTATATTATTACTGATATATTCTAAGGCATTCCAGCCATTTTTAGTTTGCTGTTTTAATCAAGAATAATGAGACAAACATCTTAAACAGATATTTTCTTATTCTGAATTATTTCTTTGGGATAAATTCTCAGGAATATCATTGTTAGGTCATTGGGCATAAGTATCTTTATGCCTTTAGATATTTATGAGAATACCAAATTCACCAAAATTTTGCAAAAATTGGATAGTATTTTTTAAATTTTGCAAATGTGGTGGATGCAAATGTATATATTGGCATTCATTATTTTTTATTAGAATGTGTCTACCATTTGTATTTTTATCATATACATTGTCAATTTAAATACTTTATTACTCTATTGTAAATTATAATGACCTTTCTAAATATTACAGATAATAATCTGTATTCACAATTATGTAAATGTTTTCCCTATCCACTTCTCCTATTTTTACATTAGTTTTGTCATTGTTACTAAACAGAAGTTTTAACTTTTCCAATATTGTCAACTTTGCAGTTCTTGTTTGTTATACGCTTTGTCTATTGCAGGCTACCAGAGAAAGTTACTATGCCTCTGTAGATCTGATAAAACCAGAGTCTATTTTCTACCAGTTTTCCTATGCTTTTTTTTAAAATCAAACTGTATGTAATTTTAGCAGATGAAGTGAATTTGGAATCTAAGTCATCTTTTCCAGCTCTACCCATGAAGTTGGCCTCTTCCCCCACACTGAGGCACTGACTGCCGTAAATCCCCTGTTATATAGCACTCAGGGTTCCTGGGCTCACACTGTGGTCCCCCAAGTCTGTTTCTTTTGTACATTTGACAGCTCCAAGTTTTGGATTTTAGTTTTTGCTATGGTGGTGGCTATCCGGTAATAGTGGAGCTGCCATTTCACTCTTCTTTTTTTCTTAGAAGGTCCCATCTTATTTTCCTTTCCTATAATTTTTAGAATCAGAGCCCAAAAAGGAAAATGTTCTTAAAAGAATGTATAACCATTTGGAATTGCATGGGGAAAACATAGACAGATAACAAAACATATTACTCCCATGGCTTTGAGCTAAGTCTCTCATCAGATTCCTTCAAGGGATCTGGGGGCACTTTGAATACCATGGAAATTCCTTCAACCAATGGAGAACCCAAAAGTACCAGCTGCAACAAAGCATGTGTCCCAGAAAGTGTGACCAGTGCACACCTACGGTACCGTAAGAACGTACCCTTTACAGGTTTATCTTGATGTGAGAGGGTGATTCTCAAATTCTTTCACCAGGGGAAGTCCCACTTTGAGCTCGCAGGGGCACGTGCATGTGCCTGCATGCACACACACACACACACACACACACACACACACACGTACACACAGAGTTCTATTCAACATAAATGCCAGAACTAAAGAGGGTCACAATCACTATTCAAAAAATGAGTTTCAGAAGTGACAGGCATGCTTTTTTTTTTGAAGTTACTTCTTAAGTGGGCCAGAACTTCCATCCCAGGTCACCTTCTCAAAGCCCTGCTGGCCTCCTTCCTGATTGTAGAGTATGTGGGTACATTCTTTAGACCAACATCTGAGGCTCTTCCATGTGATCAGGGTCAGAAGGATGTGCAGGCAGAAGCCCTCGGGTTCTGCCTCTGGAGAATGTCTCACTTTCTCTGCTCACCTAAAACAATCACAGCTTTTATTGGGTTGCTTTGCCTTTTGGCCAACAGCCTTCCTAAAGAGAACAGTTCAATTGTCTTTTTAATCTAACTGGACAGCAATGGTTGTTTCAGCCTCAGAAGAGAGAAGCAGGAGGACGCATGACATGTGATGGAAAGATGTGTGTGTTATATAAGCCCACATGGACAGGCACATTCTAGGGGAAATGTAAAAATGCACCAAAAGGGTAATCAGACAGCAGCGGTGTGAATCTGCCCCTCATAGCTGCATGACCTCAGACAAATTAAATAAACCTTCTAAGCTTCGTTTAAAAAAGAGGAATAAGAATACCACTCAAAGTTGAAACGAAGATTCAATTAAGTCATTTATAGAAAGTACCTATATACTATTACTGTCTTAATATCTAAAAGAACCAAATAAAATAATTTGTTACACAATTTCAAAGGATGCATGACTTCATCCATAAGCAAAGTCCTATAATACCCTCCAAAACGTCTCCATACTTCCAGGATGAAAGAAAATGTATACAGCAGAGGCCCTTAACCTTTGGGAGATTTATTCTCCTGGAGAACTTGGAGAATGTTAAAAGTTACTTTTTCCAAAAGATGCAGCAAGTCAACATTCTAACTGTAGAGCTCCCCACCTGCCTGGAAGCACATCTGTGAGCAGCTCCATGGAGCCCAGGCTGGGAACTCACGGCCTGAGCACTCCCCACCCACAGGCCCACCTTCTGTCAGCAGGGAGAACAAGTGACCATGACAGGCCTCAGCTTAACTACATCCCAAGCCATCGTCCATCTGAGGGCTATTCAGTCCATCCTGAATCTTGACATCTCTGCCATAAACTAGTGCTTCTCCTCACCCCACCTGAAACCCCATGCTCGGGCACAAGTTCTTTGTCTACAAGGAAAAAAAGAAAGGCAGTGTATCAATGCATTAATAAGGTTGCAACATCTCACTGCTGTAATTTCCTCCTTTATGATTTATGATTAAAAGTAGCTAACACTTTTTGAGTTCTTACTACATGCCACACAGTGTGCTAAACACGTCACTCAAATTGTCATCTAACTCTCCCAGAGACAGCATGAGGTGGATTTCATTATCTCCACGTGGCAGTAAGTTAGCTGCATCTTGGATGGTTTAAAGGGGTTTCCCTTGTGGCTCAGCTGGTAAAGAATCTGCCTGCAATGCAGGAGACCTGGGTTCAATCCCTGGGTTGGGAAGATCCCCTGGAGAAGGGAAAGACTACCCACTTCAGTATTCTGGCCTAGAGAATTCCATGGACTATACAGTCCATGGGGTTGCAATGAGTTGGACGTGACTGAGCGACTTTCACTTCACTTAACTAGATGGTTTAAAAGTCACTTGCTGCAGGCCATTTAGTCAGGAGCCTAGCTTGGAGCCGTGCTCTCATGCGACTCTGATCTCTGCCTCCTCCCTTCAGGGCACTGCAGATCTCCTAGGACATTTCATAAGTACTGACACTTTCAGTCCTTAACTGTTTCCCGAAGGATCCCCAAAGCATTGCTCACTCCATTTTCTTTTAGCTCCCCAGCCCTGAGGAGTCCCCTCTGGGAAGATTGCCCTCCACATATAAGCTGCTCTCTGCTTGCTATACACTTTTGTGAACCCATAATGCATCACACTTAAAGTTGTCAGAGTGTCCAACTTTCCCATAAATGGCATGCAGGGTCTTCAAAGCCTCCATATCATCCTCTCTATTAACGCATTGCTTCCTATTTCAGATAAGAACCAGCCCATTTGTCACATTTGAATTTCAAATATCCACCCACCTTATCAGCTTGCCTGCCACTGTCCTTTGAGAGTCCAGTTCAATCATTTGTGATGAAAATGTAGCTGGGACACAATGAAATGAAAGTGAAAGAGTGTGTTTCAATTATACCTAAATCTTCACAGCCAATGCCTTGGTAAGTTTCAGTGGGTCATGAAAATGTGTTGATGCAAAAGCGTCTTGAACATTCAGCATTTTTCAAATACTGGAACTACCTGTGTTGTAGGCACATGAACAGAACTCAAGAGTTTAACCCTCTCTACTTGCAGTCTGACAGTTTTTGTGACACTTACTCCTTCCACATCTTCATCAATCTGATCTGACTCCAGCCTGGTCATCCCAGTTTCTGGTAGCACCTTGTGTGAACAGTTTGGCTTTCTTGATTAAGAAAGAGCTCACTGTGTTAAAACCACAGGGGCTATTGAGAAGGGCCACATTACATGTCACCAGGACTCTTCTCTGAAATACATTTAGCCCATGGGAAGGCAGAAGCACACAAAGTAACCCACTGAGAGAGAGAGCTGAGGAGAGAGAGTGGGCCTGGCCACATGCTGGAGGCAGCAGAGGAGAGCATTGAGCCGGGGGTCCATGAAGTGGGAGACCTGGGGTTGAATTCTGACTCCATCACTTACTTACTAATGACCCTGGGAAAGTTCTGAATGCATCATCAATATAAGGTGATGTGTCAGGGTATAGGGTTGTTGCCTGGGAACATGGAATATGATAAGTACCAAGAAGAGGTATGACCCCAGAGAGAATGCAAGGAGAATGCTGTAATGCCCATGGACCGTCACCCAGCCAAAGTAGAGACACTGACTCCCTCTAGAAGAATTTAGCCCAGCCTCATTCCACCCAGAGTGCTACCCACCTGAGGGTGCTGTCATCTGGGTCCTCGGCCTCCTCAAGGTCTTCCCACTCGCTCTCACTCTCATGGGACACTTCTGGAGGCCAAGTCTGTGAGAAAGTACCCCAGGAAGAGAACTGTGGTAAGGGAATGGTCCCTGAATCTGCCTCCAAACATTCTCCACAGGGTAGTTGGTCTCCCAATGAAGGGTTGATAGTCAGATATGCTTCATCCTCCGAAGTAGGAGAAGGGGTCCCAGGTGGACGGTACATGTCCTGTTCCTCGTTATCACTGTACAGTTCAGGACTAGAAGACAGAAATCCACGTGTCTTCCAGGGTTGATCACAAATCCCGTTCCCCACTTTCCCTTGCCTTCAGGATGCTGGTCATGACATGTCACAGGCAAGCCAGCCAGGCTTCAAACAGTTCCTGCCAGAGACTCCTCTGGGGCCAGGAGGTGAAGAGTGAACAGGGCATGGCCCTTGACCTTGAGGGGTCCGTGATTCAATGGGAAGAGTAAGCAGTGAACAGATGTTACAATCAGGTAGTTAGTGCTATAGTACAGAACGTTATGAGAGTGGGCGTGCTCCTTACTGAGTCCAGGAGATGGTGGGGGGACTCGCCAGAGGACATGGATCAAAAGCAGAGCTCTGACCCATGCTTTGTATGGGAAGACAGTCAGACCTCTGGCAAGTTTATTAACTTCTCTAGAGCCTCAGTTTTTTCATCTGAAAAAAATGGGAAGGTCAAGAAACTTATAGGAGTGTTGGAATGCTTAAGTTAAATAATTTTGATACAGCCATCCATGGCTCCTGGTACAGGGTAAGTTCTCAGTAAATGGAGGAGGTCATGATTACTACTATGATTATAGTTCTTTCAACAGAGGAATTAGACGGAAAGAGCCAAAGCAGGAGGCTCAGAACAAGTCAAGCATCTGACCTTCAAAGCACTTTGCGCAAATATCAGGTCCTTTTCTGAGCATTGCAAAAGTGCTTATTTGGAGAGGCAGCTAGCTGGAGTAACATTTACTCCCTGTGTGACATAGAAAGCAGGTGAACGGCGAGACTCATTGTCTGGCGACGAAGATGCAGAAGCAATGGTGAAAGAATAAGGCTTCCAGGGGCTTCCAAAGGTCACCACACACTCCTTTTTTATTAGAAAGAGCAGTTCATAAAGATGACAGAGCATTTTGCATAGGGCTTCCAACATGCAAAGAAGGTACTCAGAAAATATCTGTAGAGAGTCTGGTTAGAGAAGATGAGTAGGAAAATCTAAAAGAAATGCAAACAGGTTGATCTTTGTACCAAATACACAAGTCCTTGTGTATCAGCCTCTTCACTCACCCCCATATCAACAGGTTGGTTTTGTCAGTATCCTCTGCCCTCCCGTTCCCTTTCCTGCAATACGTCTCTCCCTGAAAATCAGCGCTGGCAACTCCCTATAGCCAAGAGCTCCCAAACACCCATGCAGGTGGCCCTCCTTCCAGTAGAGCCAGAGTAGCTATCTCAACCTGAGTTTTGCTGTCAAAGAGACATCCTTTTTGCTCATGAGAGATACAGGGTTCAAGTAAATGTGCATTTCATGTAAATATACACACACTCATGTGCTTAAAAAGGGACTATATTCTGTAAGGACATTCACTTTAAGAAAATATTTTAAAATCTCTAAGCACTTTAAGGAAAAAATTGATTTAAAACCTTAAACTACTTGACCAAATTGTGTAGAAAAATGTGTTTCTTTGTAAATATAGGGAGGGAACATCATGGAAGCTTTACCAAAGGACAGGAAATCCAGCCTGGTGCCCAGACCCACTCTGTTCCCCTCCCCCAACCCCTCAGCCGCCAACCTGTCCCACCTTCCCTGCCAAGAAGCAGGGACAACAGGGCAGTGCCTGGCTGTCCACACTTCACCTCCCACGACTGTGCTGCTCCAATCTTTCTAATCATCTCCATGCTCTCCAGATTGGATTTGGGGCTCTAGCTACTGGCCCTACCAGGAGAGAGATCCAGGGAGGCCATCAGCCTAAGAGGCAAAGCTGCTGGGTGCCTGGAGAAGGGTTGGTGATCTCCAGGGTGACATGCTGGCCATTCTGGTGACATTCTTACCTCCGGGAGAATCACTGCCTTTCCATCCACCCTTCCACCCAGGCTCCTGACTGCTCTTGGAGCGCTGACCTGGGGTTTGCTTGTGGATGTGGGAAAAGAGAGGTGAGGCAAGAAGGGGCATAGGAAGTCAAATACTGTATTGCTTTCTTACATGTTTTACAGAGATCTACTACTATATGGCAGTAGTATGTGTACAGTGTGGTAAAAGAAGAGAATAGGGCAAGAAAAGTAGAATTTCATCTTCTCCATGAACACTCTGGGTTTGCAAGGGTGCTGGCAGCCACTTGGCTGTAGGAAGTAACCACCTGGTAGATGGTAAGATCTGGCAGTTTGCTGGGAATTTCAATTGATTGGGATCTGTCTTTAGCTGGAAATGGCTCAGGAAAGAGAAGGAAAACTAACTTGTGTTGAGTTTTTGCTGTGTGCTAGGTTCTGGGCTAGCGCTCTGCATGCGTTATTTCTTTTGCACGGCACACTTTGGAATTACCGAAGTCTTCATGAACATTTGAGAATCCTCAAGCTCAGAGAAATCAATTCTCCAGACACTCTAGTAAGTAGTATAGCTGAAACCAAGGCTATGTGATCAAGAATGTGATCTTTTTGATCTAAACCACTGAAAGAAAACTTCACTCATGGATGCCAGAAACAAAAAGGCAGTTACCTGGGGCAGCCACTTCAGAATTAAACTGTGGACATTCAAGGGAGATCCACAAAGAACTACAATCCCACCTTGGAATCCTAATTCTAACCCTACCCAGGAGCTGGGGGAACTGTGTCCAGAGATTGCTGGTCATGTGCCATGCTTTTCCTCCTGTAGGGGGAAGTCACGAACTATATGCTTTAAGTGCAAGCTAAGGTTCTACTGGAGGAGAAGCTAACATAGCTGAATTTTGTTTGGCTGGAACAATACACTATACTTTTAAAAAATTCTATCTGGATGCTTCTAGGAAACATGCCTGGCTTCTGTCTGTCACAGATCAAACCCTGTCTAATTGCATTACCCCAGTTGCTTTATAGTTTGTGTCACCCACTAGTCCCTATAGATTTGCCCTTATCAGCCTTCTAGGAGGCCAAAAATTAAGAGCCATTTGATGTCAGTGGGTTTACACAATGTCAAACATGAAACATTTTTCCCCATTGTTTGGCTGCTTTGTGCCCATGCATCTAACTAACAACATGCCTAAGAGCAATATCGTACCCTCTCTCCATAAGCGTACCCCTCTCTTTGCTCCTAACAGGTTTCCAAGCACCTAGGATATGTGTAGTAAATACTCATCAAACTGAATGAAAGAGTTTGTTTTCCATCAGAACAGGACTGAGAAGTGGGACTACTCAGAGGTGGATGAGCACAAAAATGCAGACTAAGTTAAAAACAAGTGGCTATTTAAATGAACATTACAGGGCTTCCCTCGTGGCCTGGTGGTTAAGAATCTGTCTTGCAGTGCAAGGGACACCAGTTTGATCCCTGATACAGGAAGATCCCACATGCCTCAGAGTAATAAACCCAGGCACCACAACTACACGCCAGCACTCTAGAGCCTGTGAGCTGCTACTGCTGAGCCCTGCAACTACTGAAACCCGAGTGTCCAGAGCCCATGCTCTGCATCAAGAGAAGCCACTGCAATGAGAAGCTCTGCACACCGCATGAAAGAGTAGCCCCTGCCTCACCGCAAATAGAGAAAGCCTGCGAACAGCAACAAAGATCCACCACAGCCAAAAAATACTATTAAATAAATAAATCTTTTTAAAAAATGAAGGTTTCAGTCTGGTTTTGAAGATGTAGTTCTTTTGGGGTTTTTTTTAGCTTCTGTTGATTATAAAGCATCATATTAGCTACAGAAGTGATGATGCACACAAGGGAAACCCTTTCTTACCACAAAGCTTCAAGAGGCCATTAAGGATGCAGAACAAAGGTTTGTACACGAGGAAGAAATCCCAAGGCCTGCCATCTGTAGTCTCCAAGGATATTGGAGGACCTCTGGGTGGGGTTTGCTTTCCCAAAATCTCACAAGTTGTGATTACCGCAGCTCCAGATTTCAGGTTTCTCTTGCTTCATCCTCTCCTCCAAATGCCCAGAACCCTCAGGCCCAGCAAGCATCTGAGCCATGTTATTAATTGCTTGCTTGTAATTTCTAGCAATGACATGCATACAATTTACAATATGTCTGCAAATGGACTGAGCCTTACCTTCCAAGTCTCCTGATATCACAAACTGAATCGCAGTTTTGCCTCAAATCCTTCTCCAAAGAGGTAGCCAAGGTTGATGCCTCCATTTCTTGGTGAAGTCTGCATAAATGAGGGAAGGAATCCTGAGGACCAGTCAAGGAAGTGGCCCAGGGTCTCTCTATGTCTTGGTCCCACTGTGCCTCTTGGCTGGCTTGTTGGAAAGACTCTGGCCGGAGACCCAGGCCTTCCCCTGTGTCTGGGGAGGCACTGTCCCTCCGGCTGTCCTCTTGATCCAGGCTGGGGCTCTGCTCCAAGTCAGTACACGTTGCTCTGGTGAATTCTTTGTCTGCTGTGAGCACAGGTGTCTATTGAAAGAAATACTATGGATTATTGGATTCATGGTGCACACTGAGCAAAATCTAAATATTGCTTTTGTACCAGTTGGTACCACAGTTGGTACCAATCCACCCCTTTTCTGTGCTTTTCAAATGAGTGCCTAGACATGCTATTTCCGTGTTCACCTCTTCTTCTTTGCACCCACCGAACCAGGCTTCTGTCCCCATCGCTCAACTAAAAGATTATCTAATTAGTATCTCTAGATACCTACATCTTTCTAAAGCCAAAAGATAATTCTCTGTCTTTATCTCTAACTCTCAGCAATGTTCAACATAATTGGACCCTCCTCCTTCTTGAGAATGTCCTTTACTCATTTACTCTACTTAAACACTGAGTTTACCCTAAGCTCCACCCTTATCTGAATCACCTCCAAGGCTCCTTCTCAGTCTCATGCGTTATCTCATTTCTTTGGACCAGACTGCTCAATGTTGGGGTGTCACATCGCTCACTTCTCAGCCCTCTTCTTGACTTTTTTTGTATTCCTCCCCAAGATGATCTCATCAAATTTACAGCTTTCAGTGGCATTATTTGCTGGTAATTTCAAAATCACATTTTCCAGCCCTAGCAGATATCTCCATTGAATGCTCTATAAACATTTGTTTACATGCTATCAAGAACTACTGCTTCTTTCCACATACCTTAAACTGCTCCCTCCAAGTACATCCTATCTTGGTAAGTGGTACCACCATTCATTCAGTTACTTTAGCCAACACTACTCCCAGTCTTCACACCAATGTCAAATCCAAAAATCATCCCATGGGCTCTACCTCCCAGAGTATCCTAAATCTGACTCCTTCTTACAGCTATCTGGCTATAGCCCGAGTCTAAGACACAATATGTCACCTGAATCACTGCCAGATTACCTGCTCCACTCCATCTCTCCCAGCAACCTAAGTGACCTCTCCAAAGTGTGGACCAGATGAGGCCATATTTCTGCTTCACCATTCATCCTCCCACCTCCCCAGCCCAGTGGCTTCCCATGGCAGCCAGGATGGAATCAGCACATTACCAAAACCTACAGGCCCTACATGATGTGGTTCCCAACCCCCTCTACAACTCCTCCCCTTCCACAGTTCCCTTCATTAACTACTGCCCAGGCACAATCCTTATCTTTGTGTCCTTCAAAAATCTAGGTCATTCCTGTCTCAGAGCGTTTGCACTTGCTACTCCTTCTGCCTGAAATGACCTAACTCCAGATGTTTGCATAGCTGCCTCCTTCTCGTAACTATTCTAGTTCTAAACTAAAGTCTCCTTTCCTTGGTCTTCAATCAGACCTCTAGAGCCAAGTGAATGAATGAAAATTCTTCTTCCATGTGGCCCTCAGGTGTGAGGAGAGGAGAAGCATGCCCACCATTCCTCGCCTCAAACCCTCTCCATTGGACACTTCTGGGTTCTCTGGTAGAAGCTCTTCTCCAGGACAGGACAACTGTTTCCTTGGGATTTACCAGATATCTAAACAAAAACACAGGGTACCAGCCCCTTGGCTTGATGACCTCTGAGTGTGTGAAATCTGACCCTCTCCAACCCTGTTCACTTGCTTAACACAGTTGCTATCATCTACCTTCTTTTCCAAACTAGCAGGTCTCTGATTTCCTTCCTATAGCTCTTGTCTCACCAAAGTTGGTATAAAATGCCCTCTTAGAGTCCAAGCATCAAGAATACGTGGGTCACCAAGTCCCTGTGCTGTCTCTACCAACTGTCACCCTCAGTGATAAGTGATTGATTTTATACACGGCTTATCCACGTCTCAGATGAGGAATCAGGAGACCTAGAGAAGTTAGGCAAGTGTCCAAGGTCCTTGCAGCAAACAGAGCAGGTACAGATGATTCCAGGGTGTCCACGCAGACCCTTCTCCATGAGGGAGGTCTGCTGGTTGCTGGTGGTTCACAGCAAGCCCATCCCCAGGAACTGTGTTCAGCTTGAGGGAACTGCCTCAGCCAAAGTTAGGCCCCTCCCTTGGGCAGCTCATACCCCAGTGCTGTTTGGTGCAGATAGCAAAGGTACAGGCTCTTTTGTTCCACTTAAGAACAGCTCTGAGGGGCCATTTCAGCTTCAGAGTTCCCTTTGGGGTCAGCTGAAGCCCCTATTGCAGCTGAAGCTCATTTACTTCCCCTTCCACCCAGCCCTGCTTCTCTCACCTTCACAAGGGTGTTCCCAAGAGCTGTCCTCATACACCTCCTGCACTCCAGTCTCTATCACAGACTCTGTGTCCTGGAGACTCAACAGGTGGCAATGTGATGGGTAACGTTAAGTGTCAACCTGGCTAGGCCATAGTACCCAGATAATTGTTCAAATACAAATCTAGATGTGACTCTAAAGGTATTTTTTAAATGAGAGTTGTCTATAAATCAGTAGACTTTGAGTGATGCAAATAACCTTCTATAATGTGAGAGAGCCTCATTCTGTCAGTTGAAGGCCTTAGGAGAAAAATGACTGAGATCCCCAAGAAAAAATGAGTCCTGCCTCCAGACTGCCTTAAGATTCACACTGTGACATCAGCTCTCTGCTAGATTTCCAGTCGGCCAGCCTATTCCACAGAATTTAGACTGGCCAAGCCCCACGACAAGGAAGCCTGATGTGCTGCAGTCCATGGGGTCACAGAGTCGGATACAACTGAGAGACTGAACTGAACTGAAGCCCCACAATTATCTGAGTCAACTCCTTAATATCTCTCTCTCTCTTTCTCTCTCTACACACATGCACACACAAATCCTATTTGTTATATTTCTCCCAAGAACCTAATACAGGCGTCAACATAGCAATCTGAATTTTCCAGATTCCAATGCCTCTCTTCTCTGCACTAGACCATACACGCCTAATTCATGTTTTAGAAGCGTGGACTTAGATCCTTCCTATTTTTCCCCTCCGTTTCATTCTTCAGAATGGAAATTCTTACCTCCCCTTTGTCTGATTTTATATCTACTCCCCTTGCCCCTGGTTTCCCCTCCCTGATGCCTGGCTGCCTCTGATGCCAGAGAACCCAGCTCTAGAAGTTTCACAGTCAAGATTTAAATATGTAACCAACTACGGGAAGACTCAAATATTGGGAGAGGCAGGAGCAGGAAGAGGAAGAGAAAGAAAGGGCGTTATGAGCTTGTCACAGACTAACTGAGGTTAGGGTGGTGAACTCCGTTCCTGCCCCAGTGAAATAAGACAGCACTGAACCCTATCAAAGGCAAAAGTTAGGCTTCTCAGGACCCACCAGACAAGAAAGGGGTGCCTGAACATGATGCATGTGGAGAGAGCAGAGGGCAGCACCCCTTACCTGCCAGCCCTGGTCCATCTCAGGCAGCGCACCTGGAGGGGGTCGGCAAAGCAGGAGCGTGACTTCCTGTGAGGCTCCTCGAAGTAAATGGAGCACCTCCTACCAGAAACCAAAATCTGTGGTTAGTTATGGGGCTGGCCTGGCTGTGGGGGTATCCTCTTCTGTGTTCCCCACTATCTCTCTGGCCCCTCCTCTGCCTACCTCGTTCTGTTTCTTGGCTGCAGAGGACTTTGGAGAACACTGCTATGGGTCTGACTTCCCCAAATGCATGGGTCCAAGGCCACAAAATGATGAGCCAATGCTGAGCTTTAAATGACCAAGGTCTGCTCAGGGCCTTTTCACAGCAGCATCTGCCAATACTGAGGCCTCTTCTTCAGAGAGAAAGAATGATTCTAGCAAATGACTCTTCCCATCTCAGTGTTCATTACTTCTCTACCCCGCTCATATCAGGAGCCATCAGTCACATAAACACCACCACTCTAATCTCTAAAGCTTGACCCTCAGCCCAGAGCTTCTGCCCAGGCTCAGCTCAGGCCTCGGAACTTCTCACCAGTGACACTGCAGTGGCCTCCTCTCTGCTCCCTGGCTCCTCCACCCTCACCCATCTCCCTTCCTCCACATTGCTAATGTGCAATCGTTCCAAAATGCAGGTATCATCAGGTTCTTCTTCTGCTGAACCCTCTCTCTGGCTCACCTCACCCTCAACATAAGCACAGCATCCAGAACCTGGTCTTACCTGCTGTCTCTCTCCCACTTCCTCCTCTCTGCACCCACATCTGTAGCTCCCACCATGGTGAACGTCTTGCTCCAAGCCATCCTCTCAAAGCCCCAGGCGTGAGGTTGCCTGAGGAGCTCTTATTACCTAACTAGACCAGGACTTCTCAACGTCTCAGCACTACTGGCATTTTAGGCTAAATAACTTTGTTGTCAGAGCTGTCCTGTGCATTGCAGGATGTTGAGCAACATCTCTGGTCTCTACCCATTAGATACAATTAGCTGTGACAACCACAAATGTCTCTGGGCTTCTCCAAATGTCCCAAGAGGCAATTTCACCCCTGCCTGGGAATCACTGATCTGGATCCTACTCAATACAGCTACATTGTATACATTGTAGTATGCATTGTACATTGTATACTGTACATTATGTACAATGTACAATACATTGTAGTCCAGCTACAATGGACTATCACAGAAGGGGCTCCTTCCTAGCTCCCTTGAGCAAGCAGTGGAGTGCGGGCTTTTCTCTCTCATAACACTTATTTCCCGCAGTGAGTGTTGTTCTCTTGTCTATCCCACCAGCCCCATGAGTTCTGAAACCCTATAAACTGTCCGTCTGTGTGTCTTCAGTTCCTCCTACAGTTGCTGGCCCAGCAGCAGTTCTCAGAGGACAGTTCCTGGATCAGATGAAGGATGCAGGATGGATGGAGACATCCCCCCTCTAATCTTGTTCTGAGGATTCTCCACCCTTCCTCATCGCTCCTTCATGCACCTTGCTCTGTTCCCTGGAGGTGGATCTGCATCTTGGGCTACAGAGAAGCTTCCTGCTGGGTTCAGCCAACAAGTGGGTGAGCAGGGGTCAGATCTGAGGAAGAGGGGGAGGTCCAGGTTTGCTTTCCTGCCCATGGGGTTATCATAGAATAATGATATCTCTCAGCTAATTTCATAGCTCGTGTCAGCGAGTCTACTTTACCCAGCTCACTCAGTTTCTGCGCTTTGGCAACTGCTTCTATCCACTCCCTCTGGACTTGAGGGAGAGGGTAGATAACTGCATCCACTGTTCTCAGCCCCAGGGCTCTACACTTCCCCTTGAGTTTCCCAACAACCTCCACACTTTATTAAGCTTTCTCAAATGGTTCAATTTCTGCCAGGACCTTGACTGATATGTACAATATTTCATTGAGATGTTATGTCATAAACATTGTTGTTGTTGTTCAGTCACCAAGTCGTGTCCAACTGTTCGTGACCCTATGGGCTGCGGCACATCAGGCTTCTCTGTCCTTCATTCTGTCCTGGAGTTTGCTCAGATTCATGTCCATTGAGTCAATGATGCCATCTGACTATCTCATCCTCTGCTGCCCTCTTCTCCTCTAGTGTCCACTTTTTTCTTTCTTTTTTATTACATTTTTTATCATAAACACAACCTACACAACTCTACATGTCAAAGCTGTAAATTTAATAGAGAAATGGGAAACAGAGTAGAAAAGGCCCATTGAAACTTCATGCCCATCTCTGGGAGTGAGTATTAGGAGACCTTGGTGGCTCAGCCCGTAAAGCGTCTGCCTGCAATGTGGGAGACCTGGGTTCAATCCCTGGGTCAGGAAGATCCCCTGGAGAAGGAAATGGCAACCCACTCCAGTACTCTTGCCTGGAAAATCCCATGGATGGAGGAGCCTGGTAGGCTACAGTCCATGGGGTTGCAAAGAGTTGGACACAACTGAGCAACTTCACTTCACTCACTAGCACAGAAGTCAGAATTTTATCTTGAGTTTCATTACAAACCTAAGTTGAAACAAGGCTTACTCAAGGTCAGATACCTAAGAATTGAGGTGAAATTTTTAATATGAGGATGTTTTGCCAATTTCTCTCTTTATGTGATTCAAGCTCAGACTCCAGGTGTGATTTCCAGGAGCCAACAGTATTCTTCACTGAGGGTGGGTGGCCCTGAAAGGAATGTTCTCGGCCCACAAACCTTAGTCCACAAACAGGACTTCATCCCTCACGTCCTCCCACCTGGAAGTCCAGGCCTTCCGTGGACCTTCCATTCACAGCCAGGATTATGTCACCAACTGCGATGGCCCCGTTCTCCTCCGCCGGCTGCCCAGGGAAGAGCCGCTTAATCATCACAAGATCATTCTTGAGGTGGCCGCAGTGCTCGCTCTCCATCTGCACAAAACTGAATCCCAAACCACTGGCATTCTTTTTTAGCTTGACTTCAAACTTGGGGCCTGTATATGGGATGTGAATGAGATCCATCCTTCAGTAAACTACAGATGAAATTTGCCAGCCTCAAAATGCAAATTGTCAAATAGATGAATTATTTCTGTTTTATGTTAAAAGGTTTCATTTTATTCACTTTTATATGGAGTCTATTATACATTTTATAGGTCAATGCCATCCAACAGAAATATGTGAGCTGCATATGCAAACTACATATGTAATTTCAAAGTTTAACCCAACATATCTAAAATATTACCTTTTCAACATGCAATCAATGTGAAAAAAATTATTAATAAGGTATTTTACATTCTTCTTATGAACTAAATCTTTAAAACTCAAGTATGTATTTTATCAATTTGGATTGGCCACACCTCAAGCATTCAATAGCCACATGGGCAAGTGGCTACCATATTGGACAGAGTAATTATAGATAGCCAACAAAGTTATATGTAAAGATACAATGTATAGCCATCTACAATAGACCCATATCACTTAATAAAACTTGTGTTTCATATATTCCTGTTACCCTTTTAGAACCCCAGTCATGTTTTAGCGTACTTGAAAAAAACTTTTGGAATAATTAGACCATGACAATAATCATGGCCAACTCTATGAAAATGCTTTTGCTGCCATTTTGTTTAGCCCTATGAACTGACCACAGACAAAATAGCTGCTTCTGGGCACCCAAGGTGGACGCAGACTCAGGAACTTTTATAGTCTGGCAGCTAAAGAGGTCTCTAGGCCTCCCCTTGGCTGCTTGTACCACTCCAATAGAGGGACAGAGCACTAATTTATAAACTCAGATTTGGGGCAAGAATGAAAGTGTCTGAAGCAATTAGGTTCAGGTATGTCACATGACCATTTCACTATCATCATCATCATCTGACCACTGTAGCTCATTCTGTAGTCAGTTCCTCAAAGGTCCTCGGTGGAGTGAGATGAGGAACAATGAAAGAGGAAACAGGCTTATTTTATGCACACACCTTCCCCCCTCCACCCTGTGTATTCAACATGACTTATGCCTTCAGAAAAATCTCTATAAAGGGTTGAAAAGCAGTTAAGCTCCAAATCATGATGTTTTAAGGGAGTAAGTGTCTTCCTAGCAGGAAACAAAACCATCAGTTCAGTTGAGTTCAGTCGCTCAGTCTTTGCGACCCCATGAATCGCAGCACGCCAGGCCCCCCTGTCCATCACCAACTCCCGGAGTTTACTCAAACCCATGCCCATCGAGTTGGTGATGCCATCCAGCCATCTCATCCTCTGTCCATAGGAAAGTACAGAAAGGCAACCCATCAGAAGATGTGCTATAGTATCCCTGTAAACTGATCGTGGTTTTGCTTTTTTAAATGCTAATAACTAGGCTAGGTTTCTGAGCACCTTCCTCTCCTCACCCACCTCAGCATTCCTTCAGATTTTGCCACAAAAATCTTGGCTGAAATATGGACATTTGGTCAGAAAAGGCATGACCCTTTCATTTCAATTTCAACCTCAAACACTTATACACAAGCATTCCAGCAGCTAATCAGAAAACCTCAGAAGGCTTCGGGGCAGAATTATACCTGGTCATCATATTTTGGACAATGCATTTTTTTCCCCAGAAATATTTCATTAGATTGCCTTCCATCACATCAGAAAGTCGGCCCCATTATAACCACCACTGCTCATTATCTTCTGAGAACCCAGATGACGCCTTCCTGCTTTCCCTTTGGAGATGACAATTCAAAAGCAGCACAGGATGACATGACAATAGTAACACTCAATTCTCTCTCCTCTCACCATCTGTCGCCGAGACACTGCTTGCGGGCCTTCCAGGCAAGGCTGTTGCCAAGGAAACAGCCGTGCACTCATCTCCCATCCTGTCATTAGCAGAAGGACACTGCTGTGCAATCCTGGGGCTTCTTCTTTCTAAGACCAGTCTTGCAACCTAGAAGTGTGGGTGGATGAACTCAATTTACACCTCATATGGCAACCAGGAGGCTCTCCCTCCACACTGAAAATGCTTCATAATTTTTTGATACTTCCAGTAGCTGCCTCATTTGAATCTCAAATCAAAATCTCCAATCTAGCCTATTTGTTGGGGTCCAGAGCCACATTTCCAACTGTCTATTGGACAAATGATTCTGGAAGTAATGCATGTACTTCCATTTCAGTATATTCAAGGCCAAATCATCTTCTTTGTCTCACTCAACCTCCCTGCCCCCTCCTCACTCTGCCTAAAACACTCCTATTCTTGCCTTTGCTCTCTCAGAAAGCTTTGCTCTCCCAGACTTGTCCCTCAGCTAACCTCCCAGGGGCCACATTTGCAGTAGCCCAACTCTCTTCCTTCCACCCTCCAAATACACATCTGGCTTCTAAGACTTGTATATTCTCCACCAGAAACATCCCCCACAATATTCCCTTCTCCATCCCCTCTCCTGTTGCCAATGGCCAGCTGAACTGGAGCAAGTGCCCTGTCACTTGACGTCCTGGACCCTATCTCCTCTTCCTTCAGTCCATTCCCCTCAAGGTTATTGTTGGATTAAAATAAGACATGCGTTGAATGTGCAACACTCTTGATTAAAAGTCTTCAGTGTTTTCCATCACCTAAAATTCAACCCCTCAGGACAGGATCCCAGGCTTACATCAATCTGGCCTCCCTCTTTATTTCTGGTTCAATTTCCCATCCTTCTCCCCCACACTGTATGCTCCCATTACCCAGAGCATGATCCCATGACCAGACATCACCTGGAAGCTTTTGATTCTAAGCTTCCATTCAGGGAATCCAACCCTGCCAACATCCTCCTGCAGCAATGGTCATTCAGCACCAAGCCTGTGACCCCAGAGTGACAGTTACTACCTGTCACACTGCTAGTAGGTTGGCCATTCTCTAAGCATGCCCATTAGTCAAGTTCCAAAGAATAGAGAATACTAATAAATGATGACTCTGTTTTCAAGATATGTCAACCATGGTAACCAAGACAAGTAAATCTCACCACAAACTAGAAGAATGCTTTGGGCAAGGAAGCAAAAGGAGGCCCTTCCTTGCCTCTATTTGCCAGAGTGGGTCCCAGGGGTCCTCTGCATTTCTGCCAATTGCTCAGTTGCCAAGAGGGAGACCCCAGCTCTCTGGCTTAGGACACTGTGGCAAGCAGAGGCTCCCACCCTCAGATGGAGGATGGGACAGAGGACAATAATATCCAGATGCTGCCTGGATACTGCACAGAAAGAGAACTTAGAAGTTAACGCTCTGGGCATCTTGATTTCTACCTCATTGTCATTAAAGGGCCCCTAGGACAGTGTGTCCTATAATTACACAAGATGATGGAACTGGCATGAACTTGGGGTGCGGTGGGGTGTCGGTGTGTGCTGAGGCAAGTGCTAAGAGGCCCTGAGAGCAGATGGAGGCATTGGTCAGCTACGGCTGGAGCTGAGGGTATGAGGGGATGGCCGGAGCCAGGCAGAAGTCCCTTCGCTTCATCAGCTCAGTCCAACTGTCTGATTCCAGACTCCCGCCAAGCGACAGTTAAGATTTTCAGGGCTCTCTATGGGAGGTGAGCTTCCCTGCCTGGGAACATCTGCCTGCTTCCTCCTGACTTTGACACCTCCAGGGAAAAGGTAGATGTGAAAGGAAAAAAAAAAAGCAGACAGAAAAGAAAGTTTCGTTTGTTTCCTGCCTACCCCTCTCGCACCCAGAGGCAACTGCAGCTTCCGACGTTGCCAGGAAATCTCTGGAGGGACGGGAAGCTCCCCAGTAAGCAGTAATGTTGCACTCACCTGTCCAGAGCCCTTGAGGCACTGCACGGCCTGCTTGTGGGTGAGGCCGCACAGACTCATTCCATCCACCTCCAAGAGCCGGTCACCTGCGGGAGGGGGGGAGATGTCATGTCCCCAAGCTCCTCAAGCTGCAGGAAGGGCTCTTTGGGGAGACCCTGCCCAGCACCTCTCCATGCAGCCTCAAGAAGGAACAGCTAAGCTGGGAGGAGCCCCGACTGGGCCTGAGTACTGGCCCCTTGTGAACACCTCCACTCCCAGTGGTCTAGAAACTTCTGTCATTGGCTCACAGAGTAATTAAGCCAACTAACAAGCACAGCCTTGTCCTTTCTCTCAACTTCCCATGAGACTATTTTTGAAAGTTTTTGCAAGTCTCTTATGGGTAACATTCATATCTCCAGGATATTTTTTATTTCAAAAAAAGGTCAGAGAGACCCGGCTGATGCCAGGGATGCTGGAATTCTAGGGGAAATGTATGTAGGTGAGATCTCAGTGCATTTTTTAGCTACATTCTGGTCATTTTGGAGAGCAGTGAAAACTCTCCCCCTTCCTTCAGAGCAGTGGGCTTGAGGAAGGGCAGAGAGGAGGCTTGCTGGTGTTCTCCCCAGATACTAAAGTGGTGGTGACCGATGCCTACTCCATCCTCCATGGGGAGCACTACTCCCATGAAAGCCGAATGGCCACAAGCTTATTTAAAAATCTCATATTTTTAAATCACTTGTGTTTCCCACGTATTTTGAGCCCCATGTTAGTGTCAGGTAGGTGGGCCAGGCTAAATCATCTTTTCCAGGTGAAGAGACTGAGAGCTAGAGAGACAATCATTTGTACAGGGGACAGAGTAAGAGTTGGGCAAGGCTTGCAGGCTGCAACCCCCAGGCCAGGGCTCCTCACACCCCAGAATGCAAAGCCCATCCCTCACCCTGCAGGATCCGCCCTTCTTTGGCAGCTGGCCCTCCAGGAACGATGGATTTCACGTAGATACCTCCACAGAGCACACTTGTGTTAATTCCTCCCTGGCGAATACAATAAAAAAACTCACCAGCCATTTGCTCCCCTCCTGAAGGGTCTTTCCCAACCTCCCTGACTCAGAGAGCCCCCATCTACCTGCGACTCTATCCTATCACCTCCTCTCCATGTGACACCATCTCATATATTCACCTGTTCATTTAGGCTATATTATCCACTGAGCAGGAAGGTTAGATGCTCATAAGAAGTATAACAATATGAGCTGGATGAGAGAGTTGTGCTGTATCCAGCCCAACACTGGCCCATGGCAGGTGCTCAGAAATGAATCATATCAATGTACCACTTTGTGTCTCCATAAGCAGAGACCAGCAAAGATGGATACAGCTATGATCCAAAAGGCTGGTGCTTGGCCTGTCCCATATGCTTGTGTGTTGATCTGTGTATGCAAAGGTAGAATTCAACTACACAGTGTTCTGCAATTTACTGTTTTTTTAACTTAACAATAGATCACTAAGGTCCATACCATCACTAAACAAAGATCTAAACTTTTTTCTTATAATTTTTCCATGCATGTATGTACATACATATAAAGATTCAGTGGGATTATATCATTTATGTACAATTTTTATCCTCACTCCTCAGGATCCACCAGATGGAGCTCAGGAATCAAATGCAGTGTCCATCCTGAATAGAAGTCTTGCCAACCTGACTTTGTCCTGGCCTTGGACATGGGAGCATGAGGCCCCACTGTGTCCCTGCTGGGGTGACTGGAGACAACCCCACTCATCTCTGGCTTGTGTCCCTGAATCCCCACCCTGCTACCCTCTTCTTATTGTCCAGTGTAACCTTAATTCCAGCCATGCTCCTTGGAGTGTCTGCTCAACCCAAGTTTGTCATCAGTCCCCCAATTTCACCTTCAACTCCTATTCCTCACTAAGGCTCCCACAGATTTTCTTGGTTCATCACTTCCGGTGTGCTACTTGTACCCAATGGGCACTGGGTTATTAGAGATTGGCATATGAGTGCAATGCCCACCAAGGCTCCAGATGAGCATCTTTTCAACTATTTACTTTTCAAACTCTCTTAGAAATTCTTACAGTCACGCTGAATCCAAGTGTCCCATCTTCTTTAACCAGCTCCACGAAGTAAATTTCGCTGGCATTGGTTTCTGAAGGTGATGGAGGACAGGAAGAACCAGCACCCTGCCACAAGCAAACAGAAAAAGAGAAGGTGTGAAGGCACTGGTGCTGCCTAAGTAGATGGCATGTCTTACCTCTCCCTCGCTCTCAAGAGATAAAGAGAAAAAAAATTGCACACTAAAAAAAATCATAAGTTTCAGGGTTGGGCCAACAGAGGATTCCTTGTATGAAACTTGGACTTATCTCCTGGTCTCTCCAGCCTTGTTTCCCAATCCACAGAGCTGGAATGAGAGATCTCCTTCTAACAGTGAGTATGAATGATGCCCAACACCTAACATGGCCTCAATAGATTCCATTCTGTTTCTACTTGAGATGCAGATATTGTTACGAGCACTGAAGTCATTCAGACACGTCCTACACACATGACACCATTCAAGTGAGGGCATGCTGTATACCAGACACATAGCAGCTTCCCCAGCAGAAGAAAACCTCAGGAGGATCTTCAGCCATCTCTAGTGAGAGTAGCTACATGGGTCTCTACTCTACAGTGAGTGAGTGCATGAGGGAAGGACAGAAGAGAAAATTATCTACCTCATCCCAGGCATTCTGCTCAGTGCTGTGACATGCATGATATGTTGAGTCATCCTTCCAATCACGCAATGTTAATTGAGCACCCGCTATATGCCAGGTACTGTAAAAGTTGGGGAGGTGGCAGTGATAAGACACACCTGCCCATATTGAACTATTTCTAATGGGGAAGGATCTTTCAATGAACTGTGCCAAGAAGATGGGGCCACAGATACTCCCAGCCTTTTGTCCTACCTGCCTCCTTGACTTAGCTACTTCCTGGTCTACCTTGTCAGAAAATACAATTAGCACATAGAAAATAAACAGACTGAAGTAAGCTTAAAAAAAAATCTTTGATACTAATATTTGGTCTTTGACTTTAGTTCCTAACACAGAGCTCTCAAATCCCTGGGAATTTTCTGGGTAAGGAGAATGTCTTTGGTTCTAAAGAGTGGACTCTGGCTTCCTGTACAGTTTCAGGGTGGGGACTGGTGACCATAAAATCAAACCATGATTAGAAGCTTGGAACTTTCAACTCCACCCAACTTCCTATCCTCTTGGGAGGCAAAATGAGCTGGAGATTGAGCTAATGATCCATCATATCTATATGCTGAAGCCTCTATAAACATTTTAAAAGTATGGGATTCATAGTTGCTGTGTGGATAAACCCATCTTTGCAGGAAGTATGGTACACCCGCACTCTAGGGGGACAGAAGATCGTGCTCTCAGGACCCTTCTAGACTCCACCCTGTGCATCTTTTCATATGCCTGTTTCCATTAAAAACATCCTTTACAATAGATCAGCTATGGTTGATTTCTGTTTGAAACGGAACCGTTTCTGAATGAAATTGTTTTCCTGGGTTCTGTGAGTTGTTCTAGGAAATTAACAAACCCAAGGAGGTGGTTACAGAGAACTCCAGTTTGCAGCCAAGTCAGACAGGAGTGTGGGTAACCTGGAGACGGATGACTTGATTGTGGTCTGAAGTGGAGCCATTTCAAGGAACTAGTCCTTCACCTGTGGGATCTGGTGCTAATTCCAGCCCGTTAGCATCAGAATTGCTTGATATGGAAAACCCACACAACTGGGGTCATGGTGTGTGAGATAAAGGAGAACAGAGTTTCGTTCTAGACACAGGGCTTTAAGGCAGAGTGAACCAGAAGACATACAACTGACACAGCTCCATGGGGCCCACAGCAAAAGGGAAAGAGGTCTGGTGGGGCAAGGAGACCTTTCCATCTAGTGTCAGTGAAACACAGCTGGAGTGTGGTGGCCTGGGAGCTAAAGCAGACAGTTCTCTACACACCAAAGCCAGCCTTTGTCTTCTTCCTCCTTGGTGTGTTGTCAAGAGCAAAGCCAATGAGTTGCAGCTTGAGGGCCAACTCAAGGCCAACAATGAGAGATGTCTGATTGTCCCTGCATTGGCCTTGGCAGCAGCCAGTCATTATCAGCCACAGTTATAATTAGTGACCAGGGTCACTGAAACCTCGAACACTGAGCCCTGGCACTGTACTAGAAGTTTTACCTTTTCCCTTTTATATTTTTTCTCAACAACCATGCACTGTGAGCATTTATTTCCATTTTGAAGATGAGAAAACTGACGGTCAGAGGGGTTAAGTAACCTCTATCCGCCTGACGTGGCAAATAGAGAACAAAGAAGAATTTTTGAGCCAAAGCTGTTGGGCTTCACAGCCTGTTCTCTTTACTCCAGGTTCTAGAGTGAAGCAAGAGGATGATTACCTTTAATGGCAGAGCAGACAGCTGAGTCCTCAACCTGGGCATTAAACTCTGAGCCTGAGCCATTTCCAGTTCTTCGATATTTCTCTCCCGGTCTTGTGTATGTGATGAAAAACTACCCCGGTGCCCATTGCTCAGGCTGTCTGTAGAGAATACCCCTGAATTGGCTGTGCTGTTCTTCTCCTCGCTTGAGGTATTGCCACAAACACCTAAAAAAACAAGCCAAGAGGAAATTGACAGCTTGGAAAAAGGCTGGTGTCTCGGCGGCATTTCTATGTGGGGCACCGTGTTTTCCTCCAGTGATGGAGAGATCTTTCATAGCAGCGGGGAGCCGTGTGAGTTCAGCACCTCGTGAAAGATGATGCATTTAGAGTAGAGGAAGGGAGGATTCTGGATGTGTTCTAGAAGCTTAAATAGAGCTTATGTGACCCAATTGTGAAAACACAGGAGCAACGGACAGTTATAATGGCAGTTCCCCCTTACTAAGCTCTTGTCATGTGATGGGCTCCAAACACACACATACATATGTACCTTTCCATCTCTTTTACATACCCACCAAGAAGGTGTGACCCCAGTTCAAACATAAGAAAGCAAAGTGAAAAGGATTAAATCTTGCCCAAGACCCCATAACCAGCATGTAGCAGCACTCTTAGAGCTGGCCTCTTCCAGGGTCCCTGCTGATCACACCTGTAATCACTCCAAAATGATCCAAAGATCAAAGTGTCCAGTCACTGGGAGCAACTTTGTACTAACTGATGGTGGACTCCTTTTGGGTGAAGACTGGGCCACTGGTTCCCTTTTACCCTATGTCTTACCCTTGAGTTGACATAAAGTAGAGGAAAGAACCTGAAGAATCAATAGGCAAAACCCTGGACAAGGTAATTCACATTTCTGGACCTCAATTTCCTTATATCTAAAATAGAAATAATATCAACTACTTCACAGGGTTGGTGAGGCTTAGAGATTATATACAGAGAAAGATGTTTATATATGGAGAAAGAGGGGGAGAGAGAGATTACAGCTTAGTATTTGGTACTAAGAGCCTGGATACATGTATTTACTATTCATATGTTAGTATCAGTGATTCAACTAGATCCCAGTATATAGGAGGAAGGAACGCAGTTAGATTTTCTTTAAATCTGGATATGTAGACACATAAGTAAGTTTACAACTTTCGATACAGACTCATCACCACCCAAGAAAGTACCCAAATCCAATGAATGAACTTAATTTAATGAATTAGATTAAAAGTTGTTCAATCCTAAAGGTATTCAGTAGAGAGTAGTGGAGCTACCATTCAGTAATGCCTCATTTCTGGCCATTTTATTCAGATTCTACTGTCATTGTCCTCTGGCAATGTTGGAAGCATCTGTTCATTTTCTTCCGTACCCTCGACAAGAGATGAGGACAGGACTTATGATTGGATTAAAATGTCAAGCTGTGCAACGTATGTCCTGCCTAACGGAAATACAAGCTAGGAGACTTTCTATGGGTAATTAAAACTCATTTTATTGTAGATGGTGATGACTGCTCCTGAGGGAATGATATCTGTCTTGTTCTTGACCTCCAATCTAGAGCACCTCCCCCAGTAGCACCCCAACCAGATAGAAACTCCTGGCGATCAAGCCTCTGCCCACAGTGACCAGCTGGAGTCTCTGTGAAAACATCTTGCTCCAACAAAGGTAGCAGCTGTGTCGAGGAACCCCAGCTGTGACCAGGCAGAGTTACTAACAGGTGACAGGTTCCCAGGATGAGAGTACATGCAATTCAGAGGCACTGTGGGTACTCTATCATCTAAAATTCTAATATGAGACTGTGATTTTGAGCCTCACAGATTTGGGGTGCCACATTTGGTCACCCCCCAATCCTAGCAGACACCCTTGACACAAATGACTCCAGCTCAACTGCATTATGTTTCTTGATTTAAGAAAAGGATGGTTTGATTTCTCCTTTCTGTTTTTCCTGTGGAAAGTGTAGAGGGAAACCAAGGACAGCTAAAATAACGTGGGAAGAACAGTGACAATGTACAAAAGCCAATAAAGCAGTGAGCTGCGACTGGTATTTTGGAAGGGCTGGGCAGGCTCCTGGGTCAACTCTAAATATAGGATGAAAGGCACATGTCTGAAGCCCCAGCTTGGCCACCTCTCCCACTCCCCATAGCTTCTGGACCAGGGGGAGCTGCAGCACCTGGGAAAGCCATCTGGTGATGGTGTACACACATGCAAGAATGAGAGATTTTTCAGTGGAAAAGGCAAAGGGGGCAACTACATTTAGGACCCAGAATTGCTGGCTGGTGTGGCGTGAAGCACTGCTGTACATGAGAGGGAATTATACAAAGCTCCTGAAGTGTGAGCCTTGCTTTGTAGGCAGTCTACTGGCAAATTGCAGGATCATCCAACCAAAAAGCAGTGGAGGACCTAGGTAACTGGGAGGGAAAGAGATGTAAATATCTCCCCATTACTTCCACCAAGCCCCCACTAAATCTGCCCCAGATAAACATAGTAATATTGTTTTTGATAGTAGATAATTGTCATATAGTTATCTAAAGGATGAATAAAAACATTAAAAAAAAAAAAACCCTTTACTCACTTGATTGATCTGTAACATGCTGAGCCTTGACGAAGTAAGAACAGAATGCTTGTTATGTGAGTAGCCCCCTGCCCCCATCTCCTTCCCTTTTGATTGCCACACCTATGTCCCAACTATGTAGAAATCCCGCAGCAGCCACTTTTAATGAGGACTTGGGTGACAGAATGCAGATCCTCCCTGTCATATAAGAAGAGTGGCAGCAAAACACACAATGGCTGCATCTGATAAAGAACTAAGGTACGCTTCTCCCATTCAGCAGGACAAGCAATGGTAGAGCCTGTGCTGGCCCTGAAATTGTGGAGTTTATTGATTTGTGCCAAAGCCATTACCACGGGGAAAGTAATAAACAAGACCTCCATGACTTAGAATCCCAGTCCCAGAAGGTAAAGATGCACTCCCGAGAATAAAGAAGACTCTCCAGCTTCTGAAAGGAGATGAAGACATACCTTTTGACTGAGAAATGATTAATTCTATGTTGTCAGGAGAATTCTGAATCATTCTAACAGCCATATCGAATGTGAAGCCCTCCAGACTGATGTGATTCAGGGCTAGTATCTGCCCTCCTGGAAGAATAAGACATCTCAATCATCCCATCAAGAAAATGAAAAAGAGCAATTCCTTAAAGCAGCATCTCTGGCAATTTAAAAAGACATACCTGGTTTTATCTTTTTGGCTTTTTCAGCTGGTCCCCCAGGTATAATAGAAGATATAAAGATGCCAGGATCGACTTTGCCTACATCTTCCCCCTCATTAATCACAAAACCTATAGTCCAATTATATTAAAGAAGATGATAATGATTTTGCAGCTCAGAGATGTTAGGTTATTTATTTGAGATTATGCAGCTGATATTTGTACCTAGGCCCTCTGATCTTCAAACAGCTCTTTCTACTCTGCCATGACACATGGAGAAAAGTAGATTGTCTCCCTTTCAGAAGCACAACTAAAGCCCATCAATGTGCATGGTTTTGCTCCAATACATAATCAGAGATAAGAAAAAGATGATTTTTAATCAAGTAATTTCTCTCAGTGCCTTATTTCTTGTAAGGTTATAATAAAATTTTTAGGGGTCTTCATATGTGGTAAATTGTAAGAGGTGAAAAATATTGTCTATTCTTTTCCGTCACTAAGAATTTCAATATACTAAGAAATGGTGTTAGGTGAAAAATTGTTTTTCTACCTTGTTCTTAGATTTTCAAGATATGCACTCCAAAATCTTATAGGATCTAAAAAGAAACTTTTGTCCCCAAAGTCCCATTACTCATTAGGGATATTTAAAGGGAAGAAAAAGAAGTGATCACTGAAAAAAGGCAAATTGGAAGAGGACAGGCAGGAAAAGGGAGTAGGAAAGTCTAAAGGGAAGATGGTACACATCTCCTTTCTTCCCAGAGAGAGAGAGACTGGGACTCCTCTACCGGGGGCCCTCTTACCAAAACCACGGTGTGGGTCCCGGCTCAGAGTCACATGCACAATTTCTCCATCTGGTTCAGCTATAAAGCTCCTTCTCCTGTTATTTCGTGATCCTAGATATGGAAACAAAGCCACACACTGTGCTTTTTCCCAAAATTATCTGAGATGTAACACAAAAGGTGTGAACAGCATTTCACACACACATGCATGTGTACATGCATGATACTGGATATGGATTACTGAACACATACTAGATGAGCTCACTGGGTCAGTGGTGGCTCATCAAAAGCAGAGGCAAGGCAGGCTGGGCCATGTGCTTGTTCTGCACGACTTATTACAGCTATTCTTTTACTATACTGGTCTTAGGATAAGACAGAATTTGAGCAGAGATGACTTTGCTGACAGGGCTTCCCAGGGAGTACAATGGTAAAGAATCTGCCTGCCGATGAAGGAGATAGAGGAGACATAGGTTTGATCCCTGGGTCAAGAAGATCCCCTGCAGGAGAAAATGGCAACCCACTCCAGTATTTTTGTCTGGATAATCCCATGAAGAGTGGAGCTTGGAGGACTACAGTCCATGGGGTCACAAAGAGTCGGAAACGGCTGAGCAACTGAGCGTGTACAACCTTGCTGACAATGAAAGCTAAAACTAAATTTGGAGCAGAGAGATGAGACAGCAAAGTCTTCCTCTTGTTGGCCCCTCACCACAAGGGGAGACGTGGCCTCAAAGTCCAGCAGAGGCACCCTACAAGTTTTCCCCCAGCTTGGGTCTTGCAGGGGACTCAAGACAGAGCCTTAAGGGGCATTCCAATGCTGACCACAGAGCACATGGAAAAATCCCCAAACGGTAACCCACCCCTCAAGGATTTCCACATCACTCCCTCCCACAAGGCACCATAATGGGACTGGCACACAGGTCATGTAAAGAGCCACCTGGTGGTATTCCAGATCCAGCCCCCAGGCTTAATGCTCATCCAATATAAATATCTTCTCTAATTCAGGAATCTTTATGTCCCACTGGGGACCTTCCTAGAGGATATATGACAAAGGGGGAGGCTGCCTGCCCTGTATATGTTTTCTGGTAAGAAAAAGTGAAAGTATTATTTGCTCAGTCATGTTTGACTCTTTGCAACCCCACGGATTGTAACCCGCCAGACTCCTCTGTCCATGGACTTTTCCAGCTGAGAATATTGGAGTGGGTTGCCATTTCCTTCTCCAGGGAATTTTCCATGGATTGAACCCAGGTCCCCCGCACTGTGGGCAAATTCTTTACCATCTGAGTCACCAGGGAATCCCCTTTCTGGTAAGTAGTGGGACATGATATTCTGGGACTGCATGAAGAGTTGTAACAAAAATGAATGAAGCATTTTTCTAACCATGCCTCTCCATGGCAGGTATGCCTCTCACGGGACCAGAGTGCTCAGAATCTTGGCCAGTGCTCACACATTTCAGATTGATGTGCCCAGCCCAAGCCAAAGGTGGACAACAAGGGCTCTTCTCAACCATAAGTAGTTTTGAGATTAATGGAAAAGCAAAAAGACTGTGAACATTATTGGAGAAGCAAAATGAAGTGATGGCAAAAGACTGAAACCAAGCATGATGTGTAAGGTTTTCTTTACCCCTACTTGGCTGATGGTTGACCTGTACCTGTGAGCATGCTCTGAGCAGGCTGCCTAGAGAGAGGGTCACAAGTTGTTGGCTTCTGAATCAAACAGAGACGCTCCAGCTGCTCTCGGCCAAGGCAGGGGCTGTGGGGAAAGACAATAAGTTTGATCAGAGGCCCCTGGGAGGCAGCTTCCCACCACTCAGAGTATGTGTGGTGGTCCCATGCTCTATCGGTCAGCAGATCCATAGATGCCATCAAAGGCTGATCTGGTTATTCGAAGTACACTGGAAGGAATGGCTTTGGGAGCTTTCTCTCATAGAGGAGACCCTAGAGTCACCAAGGTCCCCTATGAACCTCCCATTGTCTCTTCTTTGGGTTTGATAAGCAGCCTTTCAAAACCTCCATTTTCTTAACTATAACAAAAGAATAATATTCCTATTTCCCAAGACTGTGATGGCTGCAAACTAAGGTAGTATGTATACAGCACTGCTGCTTTTAGTGGGTCCTGACTTTTTGTAGTTTGCTTTCATTTTCCAGCTGGCCAGCCATGCTCCAGCATCCCCACTGTGATGGCCCCTGAGGTCTTCACACAATAACTTACCTGCTGATCCTTGCAGCTGAAAACAGGAACCTCTCATGCTGGCATTCAACTGAATTTGCTGAGACAGCATTCTAGCAAACAAAGGATGTTCTAGGCCCTAGGAGAATAATGAATGAAGTGGGGAGCCTGCCCTACCCACAGGGCCACCTCTGCTCAACATAAGCTACATTCAGGGATGAACAAAGTAGAGAATGAGCAGGAAGAACAGAGGCAAAGCCACAGGACTTAGAGCCTAGGAAAAAGCCAGCACTGGGCCTCATCTGAAGAAGGCAGGCCAGGAAATCAACCATCTGAACAGATCCAGTAACCCTTTATCACCCAGGGTGGCCCCAACCTCAGGGACTCCACATCTGCCCCCACTGTTTTAGGCAGCTAGACCAAGGTGGAGATGGATGCTGGCAGACAGCTTGCCACTAAGCCTCTCACTGTACCCTGGGATCAGTGTTTTTATGTTACATATATTTGACCACAGTTAAGAGACCCTAGATTTCCCTTTTCATGGAAAGTTATCAGTAACCTCTGATGAAAGAGATGGGAATGCCAGACCACCTGACCTGCCTCTTGAGAAACCTGTATGCAGGTGAGGAAGCAACAGATAGAACTGGACATGGAACAACAGACTGGTTCCAAATAGGAAAAGGAGTATGTCAAGGCTGTATATTGTCACCCTGCTTATTTAACTTATATGCAGAGAACATCATGAGAAATGCTGGGCTAGAAGAAGCACACACTGGAATCAAGATTGCCAGGAGAAGTATCAATAACCTCAGATATGCAGATGACACCACCCTTATGGCAGAAAGTGAAGAAGAACTAAAGAGCCTCTTGATGAAAGTGAAAGAGGAGAGTGAAAAAGTAGGCTTAAAGCTCAACATTCAGAAAACTAAGATCATGGCATCTGGTCCCATCACTTCATGGCAAATAGATGGGGAAACAGTGGCAGACTTTATTTTGGGGGACTCCAAAATCACTGCAAATGGTGACTGCAGCCATGAAATTAAAAGATGCTTACTCCTTGGAAGGAAAGTTATGACCAACCTAGATAGCATATTAAAAAGCAGAGACATTACTTTGCCAACAAAGGTCCATCTAGTCAAGGCTATGGTTTTTCCAGTAGTCATGTATGGATGTGAGAGTTGGACTTTAAAGAAAGCTAAGCATCGAAGAATTGATGCTTTTGAACTGTGGTGTTGGAGAAGACTCTTGAGAGTCCCTTGGACTGCAAGGAGATCAAACCAGTCCATCCTAAAGGAGATCAGTCCTGGGTTCTCATTGGAAGGACTGATGCTGAAGCTGAAACTCCAATACTTTGGCCACCTGATCTGAAGAGCTGACTCATTTGAAAAGACCCTGATGCTGGGAAAGATTGAAGGCAGGAGGAGAAGGGGACGACAGAGGATATGATGGTTGAATGGCGTCACCGACTCAATGGACATAAGTTTGGGTAAACTCCGGGAGTTGGTGATGGACAGGGAGGCCTGGTATGCTGCGTTTCATGGAGTTGCAAAGAGTTGGACACGACTGAGCAACTGAACTGACTGACTGATGCGAGTCATTAAGGGTTGTGAAAAACTGGCATTCATAAACTAAAAGTAGAGGAGTACCAGAGATCACTGAGGACTCTGATTCAGCTTTCGATTGAGAAGGCTGGCTGCCATGCAGTGTTGCCAGTCCCCTCATGGGCATGTACTAGCAGGTAACTGGAAGGGTATTTTGCAGTCAAAACATTCTCAAGATGGCCTCCAGTCAGTCATGGCTTCTTTCAGCTTTTAATCTATCAAGTGAGCTGAGCACACCATCCCAGTCATCCCCACCAGGGGGGTGGGCATGTAGATAAACACAGTCTTGGAGCCTTCAGACCAGTCCAGATGAGTACCATCAAGAGGAGAAGAATCAGCCAGCCAAGCCCTGCCCTAAATTTGTAACCCAGAAAATTGTGAAACAGAATAACAAAATACCTGTTATTTTAAGCCACTGTGCTTTGGAGTTGTTTGTTACACAGTAATAGATAGTTTTGTTTCATCATTATTGATTGGGTTTGCAGTATATGGTGATACATATTTGCATCAACAGAATTGGGAGCCATAATTTTCTATGAATTGCTTTAAGATATAATATATGCATCACAATCCAAATCAACCACCATTTTCTCTTGCTGAAACAGATGTATAACTCATTCCAAAGAACAGCTCCTATAATATCTTCATTGGTCACATGCTGCCTGTGAATCTGTGCTATTTATAGAACTTACCATGTTAGTGCAATCCAACTTACAGGCTATTTTAAAATTTATGAATCATTGTGTTATAATGTAGAGTTATGTTGATAAGCTCATTATTTTCCCTTGCAAATTAAATTACAAGTGATTCATCAACAAAGAAAGCAGCAGTAGTGTAGCAGTTAGGAGTGCAGATTCCAGGTCCAGTTGTGTGTGTTCAAGTCTCAAAATGGGAGAAAATAGAAAGTACTTTGTAGGGTTGTGAAGGTTAAAGTCTTTGATGGGTACAGTGTTTAGAATAGTACCTGGTTCATGACAAACCCGAAAAGGCTACTACAGCTTGTTTATTTTGTCCTCATCAATTTCATATCATCACCTAGCTCTTTCTCCACCAAAAGATAGAGCAACATAGTAGGGGGACACGGGATATCTGCCTTAGAGGGTGTAGCATAGATTTGGCCCACAGACAGCCTTTGGGAAATCTCTGTGGAATTAATTGATAATTACCCAATGAATGCATACTTCCCTGAGACATCTGACCTCCTTTAAACAATGTCTTCATTGTTTAAAGGGATTGCTCCAGAGCACCAAGTACATGGTGGTTCAGGCCCAGAGAACAGATGTGTCGAACCCACCTGCCTCTGAGTCCTTGTGCCCTCGTCCCCCTGCTGGTGTCCATGGTGAAGTTATCCAGGGACCTGTGCAGCAGGCCTCCCGCGGCATCCTCCAGTCCAGGTACGAACAGCGCGTTTTCTGAGCATGACAGTCTCTGAATCCAAGCGAGTTGGTTGGACTGGGCCAGGTGTGCAAGACTCAGACTGGCCATTTGCACACACTTATCAGAGTCTGAAATGTGGCAGAAACGGACAAACATAAAAACCCACAAGAATGATGCTGGGTCCATCACTCTTATGGCAGCAACACATCACAGGCCCCAGGTGCTGTCCTGGCTTTTCTTTGTCTGCATGGAGGGACCTAGTTTTCCTCATGCTGGCTCGTGGAGCTGCTGTGATGAGCCCTGAGAATGCCAAGTCTGCCTCGTTAGCACTCACTAAGGAAAGAAAACTCAGACACACAGGTAGAAAGAGAAGGGATACCCTCCACCCCCCGGCAGCTGACAGGACTTTGAGCACAGTTAACGGCAGTGTCAGCGCCAGCAGAGCCTTGTGTGAAATTAACTGCCGCCACCCGTTCTGCTCGCTGCCTTTACAAACCATCCTCCAAATGTTAACAAACAGGTCTGCAGATTACCTGAGCTCCCAAGGTTACTCTCTGCCCTGTGGAACATAATCTTTCATCCCTACACAGCTTAGTTTCCTTACTACTAAGATTTAAGATCCGATTTTCTGAAATATGAATAGATCAGATGTGTTGTCTTCCAGTTTTAACAACGCCCTCCCTCCCTTCTTGCAGAAAGAGGTAACAAATGATTTTGATGAAATCCCTAACGTGAGCCCGGGAATGTGAGTGACTCTCACCACTTCACTGTTTATGTCATTCGTAAATGTACTGGATTCGATAGATTCCTTAAATTAACCAGGATTTATACAAAGCCCGGTTTGTAATTTGAAAAAAGAAAATGATGACTATGTTCTGACTATCAACAGATGGTACAACCCTGCTACAACCAAGAAGCAAAGAATGCTCAGCACACGGCATTTGTGTGGCTCCAGTGGTGTGTGTGAGTGTGTGTGTCTGCGCTCATATCTAGAGCACAGTCAGGTGTCTTCAGTGAGAGCTTGTCCATGAGCATTTATTTCCTCTAGTAAACAATCCCCCTTACCTACAACGGTGCCTGGTTTGTTGTCAGTACTGTACCCACTGAAAAAGGTAGCTCCTTTTTTTTTTTTTTTTGGCCTCACAACATAGCATGTGGGATCTTAATTCCCTGACCAGGGATCAAACTTGCACCGCCTGCAGGAATCTTAATCACTGGACTGCCAGAGAAGTCCCAAGGTAGCCTTTAAAAAATACTTCGGCGGAACATTCTGTGTCTAGGAGGCATTCAATATCATCATTCACATACAGTAGGCAAGGGAGATGGAGAAGGAAATGGCAACCCACTCCAGTATTCTTGCCTGGGAAGTCCCATGGACAGATAGAGTTACAAAAGAGTCAGACACAACTTAGCAACTGAATAACAACAGGCAAGGAAGGAAAGAAGACTAAACGCAATTTGAATATGATATAGCAGCAATGACAGTAATATCCACACTAGCAGCCTACCCATCCTGTGTGCTTATCACATGCCAGGCACAGTGGTAAGCATGTTATCTGTATTGTCTCATTTAATCCTCACGAGAACCCTGTGGGTTAGATATTATTATACCCACTTTATAGATGAGGAAAAGTGAGGCTAAGAGAGAGTTAACAATTTGCTCAAGGTCCCCAGGTTTTGTAGGTGGTAGAGCAAAACTCACTCAGCTGACTTTACAGCCCATGCCAGAAAATGGATGTACCAAGGACATGGAGATAAAAACAGCATAGGAGATACATCTGAAGCCTGTCCAGCCCCCTCTGATTGCCAAGGTCTAAAGGGACAGCGACCTTAGCCTTAATTATGGTGGATATTTAGTACTCACAGGGAGACACTGTAGGGAAAGAAAGTGGTGACAGGGACTCAGCTCAAAAAGGCTTTGTGGGTTTCAAAGAAGCCTATGCATAGAGGTTGGCAGTATGGGAAGAAGAGGATGTGCCCTAAGAGAGGAAGGCTCCAGAAGGTAGCAGAGGAGTAAGATCACCAAGGGCCTGAATTCCCAGCAGAGTTCTGTCCCCAGCAGAAGATGGAGAGCACTGGGGCACCAGAGAGGAAGCCACAAGGAAACGGAAAAGGGAATTAGGGCAGGATGGTGGCTGGTCACTGCAGATCTGTGGAGTCTTACAGCCATAAGCCTGTGGAAGGGCCACAAGTACCCCTGAAGCTTCTGGCCATCTGTCTGAAAGGACGAGAAAAGCCCTGTGGTCCCCCTCTGCAATGCTGACAGATTCTCTCTAATTTAATCCTGAATTTATGCACTTGTAGAAGCTCGGTGATTTTTCTCTCTCCCCAGGGAATCAAATATAACTATAAAGTAATATGCTTGTTGAGACAATTCACAGAAGAATGACTAAGAAACACTTGGAAAATGTCCAACTTCCCAACAGTCAAAGAAATGTCAAGTGAAACAATACTAAGAAATCATTTCTCCCTATAAATGAACAAAGATAAACATGATAATATCTATTCCAGCAAAGATGCAATAAAACAGGCACAATGATACTGGGCATGGGAATGGCACTCAGAAAAACAGCAAAAGCCCTAAAAATGCCCCTGCCTTTGTATCCCCAATTTAAATGAAATCTAGCTTAAAGAAATAATACAAGATACAAAAGAATTTTTCTTCCACTGATGTTTGCTGCAGTATTATTTATGATATTGGAAACTGAAAAGTAAACATCAAATCAAAATAGAGGAACAATTAACTAAATGACTGTGTTTCCACACCAATTATCCAACCATTCATTCAAAAAACATGTGTTAATATTAACCATCTCCCACTTGATACACCTCTGTTTCATGTTGGAACAGTAAAGGCAGGGACCTTCTCCCTACCCTCTGGGAACTCCCAGCTCACTGAAAACTGGAGGTAGACACATCCACAAATAAAAAGGGCAGAACACCACATGTGAGAAGATGGAGCCTGCACCAAAGAAGGAGTAGCCAGCTCCATCTGGGAAGGCAGTACAGAGGCAGTTAACTAGCAAGGACTTCAAGGAGCAGATTGTCCTTGAACTTATTCTTGGAGAATCAGACTTATCTTGGTTGTCTAAGCCTGGTAGAGCATGGCAAGTAGAGGCCATGCAAATATTAGATTCCCCAAAATTCCTATTATGGTAGATTTTGTAGTTTGGGAAAACACTGTATTATGAGCAAAACAGGCTTAAAAAGACTAATTTTGCTAGTAAGCCCACGGTGTCTTTATAAATATTTTATGTTCATTGATATCAGGCAATAAAATAGATACTGATGTCTCACACTTTATCTCAGCAATAACAGGTAAGACTCAATTTACATTCATTATTTCCAGCTCCCTGGAAACATCATAGAAATGCTACTCTGTGACTTCAAAGACATATTTATATATTTATTTGGTTTTGCTGAAAATAAGAGGCCACTTTTATTTTCTGCATTTGGTTCTGCATCCGAACGCTCAACAATTTTGTTTCCTAGTTGATCCCCAACCCCAGGAGGCCAGGACCCAGTGATGCAGCTCCCCTGTGAATTGACTGGTGCCAATCCCTTGGCATGCTGCAGTCTATGGGGTCGCAAAGAGTCGGACACGACTGAGCGACTGGACAACAATAAGAAACAAAACCCCCACAGCAGGAGCTGCCATTACTAGTCACATAGAGCCATGACCATCACACATTCACTCTAGATGAGCGAGAAACAGCACGGCCCATCCTTGGAGAACAGCACAAACCTGTCGGATAAACAGTTACTCAGCTGAGGACACTGAGGCCCAGAAAGGGCAAGTGAGTGTTCAGAGTCACGCAGCTAGTAAATGGCCTAGCTCTGGGTCTGTTGGACTCCAGGGTCCACATTCCAAGCCCGGGGTTCATCTGCATCCAGATCACCTGGGTTCTTTTACAAGTGCAGATTCTGATTTAGGGGCCTGAGATTCTGCATTCCTAGCTGGCTCTCAGGTGATGCACCCACAGAGACCGCTCTGGGAATATGAATGGTGAAACCACTATATTATATTGCTCCCTGTTATAAATGAATAAGAAATAATGGTGAGAGCTCAACAGTAAATGTGATACACCCAGCCTTCAAACCCAAATAGCTTTAGGTTGAGAACGTAGGGTCTACTCACCACTTGTAACTCCAGGAGAGCTCATCTGAGCGTTAAACCCATGCTGGGCGCAGCACAGGCCCAGCAAATATTTACAGGTCTTGACTGAATCAGTGACAAATGTGTGCTTTTTCCCAGTGATGCTGCTTGTGATGATGAACTTCTTTCGCTGTGGGGAACAAACACTAACTTTAAAATATTGATCATTCTCACTCATCCATCGGAGCACAATTATCCAGAAAATAACCAAATGCAGGAGCTGTCAGTTGGATACCAGTGTAGTAGGCATCCAGAAGGGTACGGCAGATGTTATCTGACTATGGCCCAACATTTTTTCTTAGATTAAATACAATTTTTTTTCCCCTTCATTCATAAATCAAAGGTTTCTTTATTGAGCAATTGCTATCTGCCAAGGACTGTGCTAGGTGAAAAGAATACGAAAAGAGTTCAGTACAGGCATTGCCCTCAGCAAGGAGTGAATATAATTTCCATGTGCATTGGGAAAGGTCATTAAATACAGTTTGCGTTGTCCAAACTCTCAGACATGGAAGGCAAAATCTCAGCTAGCAGGTTTATAGAAAAGATAAAATCGCATCAGTAACCTCATATTTCATGCTGTTATGTGCCAGGTTCTGTTCTAAATCCTCTGTGTTTTAATTCATTTCATCCTAGAAGCTACAGAATGAAAGCAGTCCCATCATTAGCCTTATTCTACAGATGAGGAAGCAGATGGAGACTCCTCAGAATGCAGCAGGAACTGAGGTCATATCACCAGGAAACACTTCCTCAGCATTTATACCTTCAAGGCCCATGCACAAAGGGATAATTTTTGTACAGCTCACTGAGATAAATTGGAGAGGACTATCTATATGGGCCTATCTATATGGAGCTTCCCAGAAAAGATCCTTAAATGTTTGCAATATATAACTCTAATAAGGACAATGAAATATACAGTAATAGAAATTACTTTAAATACGAATTTATACAAAACTTCCAAATAAAATCTCTATTCTAGATATTTCATAAGAACCTTGAGCTTGCTCCTGTAAAGATAACTTTATAAATACAGGTTTTACGCTTGAAAGGGCACTCTGAAACTCCTGAACTTCTTTAAGGCTAATCCCTTTTAATTTGTGATAGTTACCATTCCCAAGAAACTCCATTCACACAATCAAATATTAACAAAGGGCGACAACTGTTCATTGCTTTCCCTTTAAGAAACTCTTTTTTACCATTAACCTAATTTCAGATAATTTAAGCATTCTCTAAATATCCTTTACTTTTATTAACAAAGTAATGTTGAACCTGTACTAATGTGAATGGATTTTGAATTTGACTGAATTATATCTAGTATTTTTTATTTAGTGAGTTTTCTCAAACATTCATAGATGCTATCCAACTATCCTTATAAATTTTTCCTCAGTATTCAAATTATAATGTCTAAACTCCACTGGTTGATCATTTTATCCATACTTTTCCAAAGTTGATTATTTGCTTAGAATCCATCTACTTTTTCAGTATGCATTGATATGCTTATATACAGTCATGACAATTTTATATTAAGTTCACTCAGGTATCAAAAATCTTGGATAAGTCATTTTTTTAATTGAATAACTCTTCTTTAACAAATTTAAAAAAAGAATTATTCACACATGCACACATGTATACCACATCTTTCTTTCAGACCATAAACTCTTGCCAAACTCTTATGCTTTTGGACCCCAGTGCCCTAAAGTATTAAAAACCCCAGAGAGTAGAATTTCTATCTCATTTCTTGGCATGAAGCTGAAAGAAGTCTTGACTGTAGTGGTTTAGATTTTTTTTTCCACTTTGATAACATCATTTAATGGGAAAACCATATCTTCAAGCCAACTTTCACACAAGCAAACTGCTCTATGAATAAGATGATGTGTAACTTGAATCTCAGGGTTTTCAGCACAAACACAAAAAAATGTATTTACATCTGTGTTGTTACAGACAAAAATACTTGGTGTTTCTGTAACATCATGTTTGTTTCAAAGCATGTTTTATCATTTCAAATATTTCTTCCCTAGTAATTTTGTTGTTACTTCTGTTCCTTTGCAGGCTTATTTATTTGTTTGGCTTGACACATCTTTGCAGGCTAAGATTCTCTGAGACAGAGGCAGATGTGCCCAGCTAAGGAAGTTGAAACTCCAGACCCCTACTTGGGAAGGCCATTTCCTGGAAGGGAACAAGCAACAGCTTCATGTGTTTTTATAAAATGTTAAAAGAAAGATGCTTTCACCACAATCAGTTAAAATCACTGACTCTTCTTTTGACTGCAACTCAGTTTTATTTTTCTCACCAGAGGTAACACTGCATGATGGAGAAGCAGACCCCACTAAGGAGAAGCTGAAATGCATGGGGCTGCTTTCAATGTAGAGTTAATGGGATTTATTTATGTGATTTGCAGTCTCTCCTGCAACAGTTTATTGCCAGCCATCCCAGAATACTCCTTGCATTGGACCAACTCACCTAAAGTCTCAGCATAAAGACATAGGGCCAGTAGTCATGTAAAACTGACTATGCCCTACAATACCCAGCCTCAGAAGTATGTGGCGTCAGTGCCAGAGGGGAATAAGATTTGAAGTGCAGAGCCAGAGGCCAGTCTGCAGGAAACATTTTCAATCATTAGAAATGAAAACCTGTAATTTAATTCTCAAAAACATCTAATTAAGTGGAATTTTTATCATATCAGGAATGTACTTTGTAATTGTATATACACTGCCTTATCAATACAGTGCACATTTTTTCTTTTTCTTTTTTTTTTTTTTGATGGGAATCACACAATATGGAATTTATTTGATTTTCCTGTGTTGGTAGCCTAGAAACCTGCAGTGGCGCTTCAAAGAGCAAGAATGTCTCTGTCGCAAAGCTGCATGTTTTATGGATCTCATCAATAAAAACAACTTTCAATCAGATGTGCTGGGTTTCTCTTCTCTCTAGAAAAAAAGATATTTTGAAAGTATCATCCTATGGGAAAGCACAGAGTGTATGCCACCAAAACTTTGAAAGAGAAAAAAAAAGAATTATAGAGTTTATCAGGAAGTTCATTCAAAAGAATATTAATTCTTTTTACTTTTGTGATTTTGCAGTAGTTGATCTTTTAAAATTCAAGGGTTGTGGTGATTTATTTTCTCATTCTACATGAGCAGTCACTTTAAAACCTTGTTTGTTTTTGGAAATTTGTGTCCTTGTTTTTAAAGAGAGCCCTACAAACGCTGTATCCTCCCAGGCTTCACGCATTTCTCTCCAGACATTTTTAACTACTATTAATATCCAAGAACAGTTATTAGCACGGGTAAGTTCATCATTTCACAATGAATGATTTCGTGATTGAATAATCTTCTGAATCGATGTCTCTGTCACAGGCGGGCTGCCAATGTACCTACAAATCATATTCATTGTAAAAATGGCATTTTTTTTTCTGTTTCCTTGGCTACCTCTCTTCAGGTTGACAAAACAAATGTTAGCAACTGTCTGAAGCGTTCTGGCTTCCGCTAGTAATTAAGCAAATTTGAAACTAGCTTCCTAAGTTGTAGCATGAAGAGTTCAAGTCATTTTCTGTGTAAGATGCTGGGTTTGTGGCAAGCAGTTGGTGACATTACTTCCCATGATGACTTTTCCATATAAAAGGATATTTATGTTGAGAAAGAGACTGGTCATCAGAACATGGAAATCCTAATTAGTGACTGGCTGTTTTAAAGCTACTAAGATTGTTTTGTGAACCAGATGACTTTCCAGCTTTAAACAAGAAATTACTTGTGGTCATGGGGAAAATAAATATCTGTAAAAGTTAAACCGACTTAAATATAAAATATTTAAGGGGGCTGTTAAATTTATGGCTTCAAAATTTCAATTTTTCAAAATTACTTGGTAGGTAGTCTGCATTTCTACAAATGTTTTAAGAGAAATTACACTGAGAATTGAGAATTTTGAACAATCAACTATGAGATAGAGAAAATAGGAAGTAATGACAGCATTGAATATTCAATAATCATGCCCCCACTGTGGCCTGCCAGTCTCCTCTGTCCATGGAATTCTCCAGGAAAGAATACTGGAATGGGTAGCCATTCCCTTCTTCAGAGGATCTTCCCCACCCAGAGATCAAAGCCTGGTCTCCTGCATTGCAGGCAGATTCTTTACCATCTGAGCCACCAAGGAAGCCCTCATTCAATAATTAAATTTCACCAAATAATCTTTCAATTGAAATCAAGTCATTTGAGTCATTAAATTTCTGAGAAGTCCACAAATAAAAATATCAATTACTTTTTTTTTAGGTAAGGTCAAAAATATTTGGGAAAAAGTCAGTTTTCTGATATCATAAAGGCCACTTTAATACAATTATGCTCAATTCTTATTTATTTTTAGATGTAAACTTTTTTCCCTAAGTAAAAATAATGCTTTATTATGAAATTATATTGAGAATCACACTTTAACAAGGTCAACTTCAACAGCCAAGATGGGAGAAAAACAAAAAACACTGAGAAAATGAATAAAACCAATTGTGTTCTGCTTAGGAAACTCTAACATCAGATAGTAATAATGAAGATAAGAACCAAAGAATCAGAAAAAAAAAAAAAACAACAACTTGTTAGTAGGAAAAAATTGAAAACCACAGAAGAAAATTCAGTAGAAAAAAAATGAAAATGTTTACTGAGCCACATTCAAAGAACTTCATGTTTTATAATGAAATCATTGCTGAAGGTATGGGACATGCACTCAGAGGACAGGAGAGTTGATTAGCTAGTGGACCATTCTCTGCTATGGAGACACATAAAACGTTTTTTATGCCAAATTTATTGTTCAGTTCAGTTTAGTTCAGTTGCTCAGTCATGTCCGACTCTTTACGACCTCATGGACTGTAGCACGTCAGTCTTCCCTGTCCATCTCCAACTCCCAGAGCCTACTCAAACTCATGTCCATCAAGTCAGTGATGCCATCCAACCATCTCATCCTCTGTCATCCCCTTCTCCTCCTGCCTTCAATCTTTCCCAGCATCAGGGTCTTTTCAAATGAGTCAGTTCTTCACATCAGGTAGCCAAAGTATTGGAGTTTCAGCTTTAGCATCAGTCCTTCCAATGAATATTCAGGACTGATCTCTTTTAGGATGGACTGGTTGGATCTCCTTGCAGTCCAAGGGACTCTCAAGAGTCTTCACCAACACCACAGTCCAAAAGCATCAGTGCTTCGTTGCTCAGCTTTGTTTACTGTCCAGCTCTCACATCCATACATGACTACTGGAAAAACCATAGCCTTGACTAGACGGAACTTTGTTGGCAAAGTAATGTCTCTGCTTTTTAATATGCTGTCTAGGTTGGTCGTAGCTTTTCTTCCGAGGAGTAAGCATCTTTTAATTTCACGGCTGCAGTCACCATCTGCAGTGATTTTGGAGCCCCAAAAAATAAAATCAGCCACTGTTTCCACTGTTTCTCCATCTATTTCCCATGAAGTGATGGGACCAGAATGCCATGATCTTCGTTTTCTGAATGTTGAGTTTTAAGCCAACCTTTTCACTCTCCTCTTTCACTTTCATCAAGAGGCTCTTTAGTTCTTTGCTTTCTGCCATAAGGGTGGTGTCATCTGCATTATCTGAGGTTATTGATATTTCTGCCAGCAATCTTGATTCCAGCTTGTGCTTCCTCCAGCCCAGCTTTTCTCATGATGTACTCTGCATATAAGTTAAATAAGCAGGGTGATAATATACAGCCTTGACGTACTCCTTTTCCTATTTGGAACCAGTCTGCAGTTCCACATCCAGTTCTAACTGTTGCTTCCTGACCTGCATACAGGTTTCTTAAGAGGCAGGTCAGGTGGTCTGGTATTCCCATCTCTTTAAGAATTTTCCACAGTTTGTTGTGATCCACACAGTCAAAGGTTTTGGAATAGTCAATAAACCAAAAGTAGATGTTTTTCTGGAACTCTCTTGCTTTTTTGATGATCCAGCAGAGGTTGGCAATTTGATTTCTGGTTCCTCTGCCTTTTCTAAATCCACCTTGAACATCTGGAAGTTCATGGTTCATGTACTGTTGAAGCCTGGCTTGGAGAATTTTGAGCACTACTTTGCTAGTGTATGAGATGAGTACAATTGTGCGGTAGTATGATCATTCTTTGGCATTGCCTTTCTTTTGAATTGGAATGAAAACTGACCTGTGGAGGTATGGGTCAGCAGTGGCCTGCTGCAGGGGCTCTGGGTGCAGCATAAGCCCTCTTGGAGGAGGTCACCATTAACCCCACCATAGAAGAACCACCAGAACTTACACAGGACTAGGAAAACAGACTCTTGGAGGGCACAAACAAAACCTTGTGTACACCAGGACCCAAGAGAAAGGAGCAGTGACCCCACAAAGAAACTGACCCAGACATGCCCATGAGTGTCCAGGAGTCTCCAGCAGAGGGGTGGGTCGGCAGTGGCCTGCTTCAGGGTCGGAGGCACTGAGTGTAGCAATGCATTCATGGGACCTTTTGAAGGAGGTCACCACTATCTTCATTACCTCCACCATAGTTTGGCCTCATGTCAAGCAACAGGGAGGGAACACAGCCCCACCCATCAATAGAAAATTGGATTAAAGGTTTACTGAGCATGGCCCTGCCCATCAGAATAAGACCCAGTTTCCCCCTCAGTCAGTCTCTCCCATCAGGAAGCTTCCATAAGCCTCTTATCCTTCTCCATCAGAGGGCAGACCGAATGAAAACCACAATCACAGGAAACTAACCAAACTTATCTCGTGGACCACAGCCTTGTCTAGCTCAATGAAACTATGAGCCATGCTTTGTAGGGCCACCCAAGACAGACAGGTCATGGTGGAGAATTCTGACAAAACATGGTCCACTGGAGAAGAGAAGGGCAAACCACTTCAATATTCTTGCCTTGAGAACCCCATGAACAGTATGAAAATTAATTGCAACTAAATTCAAACAAATGATGTTCAAATGTTATTTCAAAATCTTTACATTTAATAGGTGTGTTGCTATTGTAATTTTTTTAATGACTGACAAATGTTTTCACATCTGTAGTCCATGGGAGACAGCCCAGATGCCTCCATGCTATGTGTGCAAAGGGAAAATTAAAATACAAGGAAAATATTCAAAAGCATGCAGACTCCATTGCGCCTGCTTCAAACTCTTCTTCCCCATCTGCCATTCCCAACCTTGCTCTCAAAATCAGTAGATTCCCCAAACTGAAAGAACTTCACCCAGAGGGAAAGTTGTAGTCCTTTAGGCTAATGGCTGCCCACGGAGGTGAAAGGGGGCTGTGTGAGAGATGGCCAGAAGAAATGGCCTCCAGGGGACTCTCAAATCCCCTGAGAGACTTCTTCCAAATATGCCATAGTCAACGGAGTACAGGTTAGCTGACAGGCTGTGAGCTTATTTTCTTAGGAGAAGATCACCTGACCTATTGTTCCTTTAAAGGGGTAACAGATCAAAGGAAAACAAAGCCTGGGTCATTTCAACTGAGTGACACTCACATAAGCCAAAATCTTTTCAATTTCTCTCCACTGAAACCGTAAAGTTGCAATTCTGGTGTTGTTTCTCACTTCATATACTATGACACCCTTGGCACAGATCCCCAAGGCCATTTCCCCTTCTGGCCTTGTCTTCTCTGGGAGAACTTGGTACACCAGCACACCATATTCTGGGAGCTGCTGAGTGACCTAGAATGAGAACAAGGCCAATTAAGAAGAGACAGGCACATTGGTCCAAAATAATGGATTTCAAACCATTCCATGAGGAAAAAAAAAAAACAAAACCTTAACAGATGTTCTGAAAAAAGAGTAAGATTGCCAAATAAGTTTAGGAAACACTGAGCTAAACATATCTCCTTACTACAGCATTTCTCTGTGCCTCTAATATGATAGTGTTGTTATATTTTATTAATAGAATGAAGGAATCCTTCCCTAATGAAGTACCTTGAGACACTTGGAACACTGATATTAATTATGAAAGTGATACCAAAAAATAATAATATTCTGAACAAGGTTGTAGAATTCAGACTTTTCTGAATCATCTCACAGGGATTTCTTTTCCTAAAGTCTACTGCAGTACTATCTGATACAACTCCTTCATTTTACAGATGGAAAAACTGAGGCCCAGGCACAGAAAGCAGCCTTTCAAATGATCAGCAGCACTATTAAAGCAAAATAACATCCTGCAGAAAAAATGAGCAATCACTGGCATTTCTCACCGTGTGGCAGTGATTTAGTGGGGTCCCCACAGCCCAAGATCTGTCTTCAGTTTACCAGTTTAGGAGACAGAATTTCGTCAGGGACCTGAGGGTCAGTCAGAGCTGGGAACTGCATCAGGCTAACCAAAATCTTCACAGACTGGTGCGTAAACCTAATACAAATATTTTTTTTTTTTATGTCTGAATGGTAATCATGTCTCTATTCTGGTCTCTGCCATCTTCATCTTCACCTGGTAGACTCCAGTTCTTACTAGAAGATTGATGCACCCAGGCTCAAAGCAGGTAGGCTCAAAATGTGTGGATGTGTTCTCCACACATTTGAAACTCTCTCAGAAGGGTTTCAGTGGTGAGATCTGGTGCTCATCTCTACCCCAGAGCAGAGGGGACAAAATCCTGCCCAATCTCTCTCATCCTCAGGTCAGGTCACAAAAATGAGGACAAATTATGGCTTTGGAGAGCTCCTTTCTCAGGGTCCTTTCTGTCTTTTCTCCCTGTACTGATAAGTAATCTGTGCAGATAAGTCACATTGCCTACAAAACCTACAGCTATTTGCATGATCTTGATTACATTTCTGGACCCTGAATCTCACTGGTTCTTTTAACTTTGGAAAGACCCGGGCATTGTCACTATCATCATCATCTAAAACAGTATTTATTGGACATTAGTGCTGAAATATCCGATGGCCAGACTACGCATGTACTTAAAGTATGACAAAGCAGGGCCAATCCAAAACAATTGGGTAAATTCTTTTAAAGAATTTGATGTGTTATTTCTTAAAAAAAAAAATTAAAGCACTAAAACAGTCATCATTAGATGATGAATCAGAGTAGAATATTCAATAGAATAGAATTCTATTGAATATTCATCATCAACAGAAGATTCTATTCATCAATAGATTAGCTTCTATTAGACTTTCTTTTATTTTTTTAATTGTCTAGTATTTATTTTAACTTTTAATTTTTTAATTATATAGAAAGGGATATGATATTGAAGTACTTGGAGCCACAAAATTCTTGAAATGGTTCAGTGCCATTCTGTAACAGAGCAGGACCCTACAGGGCTTTCCTGGGACAGACTTCCCTATCCAATCTCTTTCGCCTGCCTCTTGTTTGTAGAAAACCTTCAGCTTCCTAGGCTTTCCCTCCTTTGACCCTATCATTGCACTTCTGGGAATCTGTCCTAAGAAAATATACCAAATGATCAAGGTCAAAACCCTTTGATCAGAGTGATGTTTGGTGCAGACTTCCAGAGTTGGGTTGAGAAAACTAGTTCCTTGGAATAAATGTTCCTAAAGGCACCACCTTATAGAATACTTGGAGAAGGAAATGGCAGCCCACTCCAGTATTCTTGTCTGGAGAATCCCATGGGCAGAGGAACCTGGCTAGCTAGCTACAGTCCATGGGGTCGCAAGAGTCGGACATGACTTAGTGACTAAACCACCACCTATGGGGTACTACCTAAAAAGGTATCACCTAAAGGTAAGGGAAGCTGGTGGCTCAAAGGTAAAGAATCTGCCTGCAGTGCAGGAGATGTAAGAGATGTCGGTTTGATCTCTGGGTCTGGAAGATCCCCTGGAGAAGGAAATGGCAACCCACTCCAGTATTCTTGCTCGGAAAATCCCTTGGATGGAGGAAACTGGTGGGCTACAGTCCATAAAGTCACAAAGAGTAGTACACGACTGAGCGGCTAAACACAAAAGTACTACCTTAAAAGGGATTATTGGGCAAGCTTTACAAAGGATATTTACAAAACATTTGTATTTATCTGGGGAATGCATAGGTTATAATGCCAAGTGGGAAAAAATAGAAGGTACAATTAGTATGACTTCAACAACAAAAGGAAAATATTTTAACAGCATATGGCAATCCCTAGTTACGTGGAAAAAATGGCTCCATGGTTGAAGAAGTTTGGAAAACACTGATTTAACCTTGAACAAGTTGTTCTGAGATTAATATGCTAATATAGGTGTGAATCTTGCCATCAGCGGTACCCAAACTGGACTTCCGCCAAATCTGATGAACTGGCAGAATTAGTCATCAGTGAAGCATAGGCCAATAGGTGTCATCTGATAATGGAAAAGGGAGCCACAAGGAGCTATAATTAAATAATCCAGTAAATGTTTATTGGAGTAACTCATCTCTGTGCTGAGTTCTGGGGATCCAAGGCCCTCTGGACATTTACAACCTAGAAGAGGGGACAAGAAATGAACAGAAATATCTGTGATGTAGACTGTCAGCAATATATGCCAACAATGTATAAAATGTTTCTAACCTTTCACCCTGTGATTCTACTCATGAGAGTCTGTCCTTAAGAAACTAAGCAGAAATGCAGTTAAAGACATATGCAGAAAAAAATATGAATCTCAGTGTTGTTTAAAATAGCCTCATATTTAAAATAATTTATGTGCCAAACAACAGGATACTGAGAAAAAATTTGGGGTACCTCATGTGTTGATTCAAAAGAAAGTTTCAAAATTTTAGTGAGATGAGATTTAAAAACAGCCCACAAAACTGACTATATAATATAAATCCAATTTTAAACATAAATGCATGTACACATGTGAATGCAAAGATGACAGAGGGGAGGATGAATATATACAAATTGATTGTACTGTCTCAATGGGGAAGAATGAAGTGAAAAGTGAATGTGTTATTCACTTAGTTGTGTCTGACTCTGCAACCCCATGGACTGCAGCCCTACAGGCTTCTCTGTCCATGAAATTCTCCAGGCTAGTATACAGGGGTGGATACCCATTCCCTTCTCCAGAGGATCTTTGTGATTCCAGGGTCCAACCCAGGTCTCCTGCATTGCAGACAGATTCTTTACTGTCTGAGGCACCAGGAAAGCCTATTTGCATGTGTGTGTGTGTGTGTGTGTGTGTGTGTGTGTGTGTGTTAGTCACTCAGACATGTCTGACTCTTTGCAACCCCATGGACTGTAGCCCACCAGGCTCCTCTGTCCATGGGATTATCCCAGCAAGAATACTGGAGTGGGCTGCCATTTACATATATATATATATATATATATATATATATATATATATATATCACTTTGCTGTATATACCTGAAACTAATGGAGTATTGTAAATCAACTACTTTAATTTGAAAAAGATATCCCCCCAAAAAAGTCCCCACACTTTTCCTTGAGTTGGTGGCTTCCTTTACAACTACTGGTCATCCTTCAGTGGGAGGAAGAAGGGACACAATGAGCCAGGCACAGTAAGCCAGGGCCTGTGCAGAGGCCTGCAGACCCAAATCCTTGGCCTCTCTGCTGGCTCTGTGGTCCTGCAGCCTCTCTCCATCAGAGGTGTGCTCATGGCTTTGAAGTCCTCACTTGTTTATTGTCCTGGGAATGCTGCATCCACTTAGCAAGGAACCGGAACAAAGGCTGGATTAGGGGACACACTGAGCGCCTTTCTGCCAGAGCTGCTCAAATGAAACACTCAAGTGTTTATACTGTACGAGGTGCTGCAGAAAGTTCCAAGTGACTGACCAAAAAAAGGATAGCCCTCACCTCAGCAGTTCTGCTTTCGAAAGACTATCTCTATCAAAGGCTAGAAAACACAGAATATTTTTGTCCCAGGAGACATTGTAAAAAGAAATAAAAACCCTGGAGTTCCCTTTTGAAACTGTTCCCCAGCTCTAGAAGCCCCACCAGGTACATCACCCTGGGGATGCTAGGCGGCCTCCTCCCACATGTCTCTGCCCCACCCCCAGCTCTATCTGCACAGGCAGAGCGGCCAGCCCCTCGCATCCTGAAGTAGAGTAACTGGTACTGTCACCCTTCTCATTGGGCAGCTATCAGCTATCACAGCGCTGCAAGCCTCTGGGTCCCCTTCTGTCCTCTCTACAAAACTTGAACTCCCCAGAGGCAGAAAGCACATCCTTCCTGCCTCTGTTTCCTGTAGTGCCTGGTCCACTGCGGGTGTTAAGTTGTGAACTGAGCAAAAGCTATTCATTGGAGGCTCTGTGCACCCACAAACAGAAGAGACTTTGCTTTTGGCTCACACTCAAGTTTGTACTTCAGATGTCAAAAGTGTCTCTGTGAGAAACGTGGCCTACCCCCACTCACAGAACATTGGCTGTGTGAGATCCAAGGTTGAAGAAAGGGCCTGCCATACCCACCCTGGCCCAATAAATCCTACTCATTTGGGGGATCATTTCCAATGCCATCTGCTTCCAAAAGTCTCAAGTCCTGTGCTTGTACCTCCCTGTGGGTCTGAGCACATCTAGCCCCAGAGAAATCTCTGGAAGGTATTGCTGACTATGTGCCCTCTCAAGAGTCCAAAGGCCTCACCCTCAAGAACTCCAACTCAGCATCCTCTCCCCAAAGCACAGGACTCAAACGGTGCATCTCTGAGACTTCCACTTGGACCCGGAGAGCCGTCATCCTCTCAATGAGACTTGCAGGGATATAATCTTCAACTCGAAAATAGGCTTTGTTCTCTACCTGCTGGAAAGATGCAGAAGAAAAGGGATACAGCCAAGACACCTTCTATAAGACTCTGAGCAGAACATAAGCTTGTCTGCAGTCACAACTCAGTTAGAGCCCCAGGGAAAAGATGCTCTTTTGAAGTGCCAACTGGGATATCATATTTTACCATATTAGAGGTTGAGCCAAACCATATAACAGAAACAGAAGGGAAAGAGGAAAGAAGCCACTTGTTTTTGACCCCCTTTTGTATGCCAGGAGATCCCCAGAACATATTAGCTCTTTCTATCTTCAAGGTAATCGTAAGAGGACAGTATTATTATTGTCATTGCCAAGATGAGCCAAATGAACAAGAAAGAAAGTCATTTAACATGGCTAAGTTCACACCATTTGGAAGTGACAGAAACAAAGCCCTCACCCATTCCACAATGTGACGCCACTTCCTAAATGGCACAGTGAAATCTTGGCTCTAAAGCTTTGTTTTTATATACTTATTTAGTATTTTTATTTGTATATGCTACCAGTATACTGTCCCCTCTCACAAGGGAGGCCTTGTCTATGGCACTTTCTCTTCATAACAAGGTGTTCAAAAAGTTGTCCCCCAAACAAGAGAAGATCTGACACCAACAGCCCGCCCCAGGCCTGAGCTTTCATCATCTACTCTTTTGGAAACCTGAGGCTTCAGCCCCACTAGCTGCTGCAGGAAGATCATTATGGTTCATCATCACTCACTGCCCAACACTGAGTTCCCTGGTATGGACTCTGGGGCACGGAGAGGTACACAGACATTTTGGGGGGGTGGTCTCAGGGTTCACAGTAAGGAATGAGGAAGGTAGAGCTTGGCAGATAGAGAAGCTGACCCTTCCCTGGTATTCCTGAATCAGCCCATCTAGTCTCAGGAAGCCAATGCCAGCCTAATCTTGGGCAAGACGCAAGCTGAGGACAACTGTCCATGAGGGAGACAACTGGAAACTGGGAACAACTGGCCACTGGGAGCATCTGGCCTTCTCGGGGCTGGGAATGGGCATGTTGGTCTGATGAGGGGGTCTGACGGGAACAGCACAGCACCCACTACATCCCCATGTTCCTGGTCTGGCACAGGAGTCCCCATGTGGCTGGAGACAGAATCCTCCAGCCTAGGGCTGGCCCATGCCAGTTCTGAGCTCAGCTCAGAGACACTAACTGGAAGAAATTGCTTGGTAATCCAGTACACAATAAAGCATTCAGAATGCTATTAGAATGGCCCCAATCCAGAAACTGACACCAAATGCTGGCAAAAATGTGGAAGAGCAGGAACTCATTCAATTACTGGTGGGAGTGCCAGATGGTTAAGCCTCTTTGGGAAGACAGTTCTTCAATTTTTTATGGAACTAAACATATTTGTACCATATAATCCAGCTATCATCTCTTTGGTATTTACCCAAAGGAGGTGGAAATGTATGTGCACACAGAAACCTGCACATGGGTGTTTACAACAGCTTCATCCATAGTTGCCAAAATTTTGAAGCAAAAGAGGTCCTTCAGTTGGTGAATGAATAAATAAACTCTGGTACATCCAGACAAAGGAATATTATTCAGCACTAAAAAGAAATAAGTTATCAAGCTGAAAAGACATGGAGGAAACTTACATGCATATTACTAAGTGAAAGAAGCCAGTTTGAAAAGGCTACATACTATATGATTCCAACTATATGACGTTTTGGAAATGGCAGAACTATAGAGACAGTAAAAAGATTAGCAGTTGCCAGGGGTAGGGGAGGAGGAGGGTGGAGCACAGAGGAGTTTCAAGGCAACGAAACTACTCTAGGGAATTCCCTGGTGGTCCAGTGCTTAGGCCACTGACAGGGCCCAGGTTCAGTCCCTGGTAGAGGATCTAAGATACTGTAAACCACGTGGTGTGGCCAAAAAAAAAAAAAAGCCACTATTCTGTATGATTCTGTAAGAGTAGATACCTGTCATTATAAATTTGTTCAAACATATAGAATGTACAACACTAAGAGCGAACTCTAATATTAACTGTGAACTCTGGAAGATAAGGATACATCAATGTGTAGGCTTATCAGTTGCAATAAATTGCAATTGATAGTAGGAGACAGTGATAGTGGAGGACAATGATAGTGGGGGAAGCATATGTGGAGGCAAAAGGGCATATAGGAAATCTCTGCATTTTCCACCCAATTTTGCTATGAGCCTCAAACTGTTCTAAAACAAAAGTCTATTAAACATTTTTTTAAATTGTTTAGGACATTAAATTTTTTTTTTTTAATTTAGGACCATTGACCCAGCATCCCTTTGCTAAAACTAGAGAAGTCAGATCAACAGAAGTCAGCATGAAATTAAAAAAGCTCCAGCACAAGTATTTCTTTCTTTGTCATTTATTTTGAAAAGAAAAATTAGAAGCAACTGGAATAATAATAGTAGTAGTTATGAGCACTTCCATGGCGCCTCTAGGTGATGCCCACGAGTGAGAAAACAAATAAGAAAGCCAAGTTCTGGCCCTAGTGAGGCATACCACGTGGTTATCCCAAAAGCTCATTAGGAAGGCCAGGGGAAGACATACTATTGAGTGAGAAAGCTGAATGCAAATCAAATGTGGCAATGTTTACAACTGCATAAAATCCCCGTGTGTGATCAAAGGCTGGAAGAGAATGCACCCAGAGGAAATTTGTTCTGCTGCAATGATGTGATTAAGGAGATTTATTTTTGTACCAAACTGTCTTTGTCTCCCTTTTTAAAATGCAAATGTAATCATGTTACTTACTTCCCAGCTTAGAATTCATCAGTGCCTCCAGTCTTTCACTGCAGTGGTTTCCAAATCATGTTTCTTTCCCCAGCACCATAACCATTTATCAGACAAAATATCCACCCCTTAGAAGGGCACACGAGGTTCCTTCCTGGATCTGACTGGCAGCGCTGCCCAGGCTCGAGGCCCATTAACTTAAGGCTGCCGTGAAATCCTTGCAGCTCTGGATGGGCCAGCCTCCTCCTCCTGCCCACTCAGTGACCCAGATATAGGGAGAGGCCTGCACTCTGAGACCTCCTTATGCCTTTTAATGTGCCCACCGCAGTGCCTGGCACATAGTATAGCAAGGCCCTAGAAATGAGTCCCAACGGTGCTCTCACTAGCTTGCCTAACCTCACAGAGGCACAATTCTTCAATCTGCCTGCCAATGCCAAAGACACAGTTTCGATCCCTGATCCAGGAAGATCCTACATGCCTCGGAGCAACTAAGCTCGTGCACTACAACTATTGAGCCTGTGCTCTAGACCCCGGGAGCCGCAACTACTGAGACCACATGCCAAAACTACTGGAGCCCTTGCACCCCAGAGCCCATGATTTGCATCAAGAAAAGCCACCACGATGAGAAACCTATGCACTTCAACTAGAGAGTAACCCCTACTCACCACAACTAGAGAAAAGCCTCCCCAGCATCTAAGACTCGGGAGAGCCAAAAACAAAGAAATAAATAAATAAAATTATTTTTTAAATTTTTAAAATAAAATGCAATGGAAATAACACCAACTTTGCAGGGTTGACTCAGGCTTAGATGATGCAAGCAAGGAGCAAGCCCTCCATAAACTAGGGTTGAACGAGTAGATGCTCAAATGAATGGGTATGTGTAATCTGCTGCTTTCACACACACACACACACACACACACACACACACACACACACACACACACGTGCAAGAAAGGGAAGAGGCCTGCCTCTAGGGGCCACATGGGGGCAGCAGAGAATATCTAGGAACCACACTGGTGGCCAGAGCCGATGCTGAGGTGGAGGTGAGACAGGATCTGAATCAGAAGCTGAAGGTGAAGGATGAGATCCAGGCTGAGGCAGAAACTAGGTGAGGCCAGTCAGAAACTGGGCACATGGTGGGCATAAGGGGTCACCAGAATGGGGTGCCTAGAGTCAGGTCTGGGCCTGGATTGCAGAAAGTGTAGAAGGGTCTGGGCCTATGTGCTCCCAACTGCCCTCAGTGGACCTGGCCTGCTGTTTCTGTCAACTCTCAGCATTAAGTTAGGGTATCAGGTTAAAAATTGTATGTTTGAATCTATAGACTGAAAGTTAGTCTTTGTTTTCCAGCAGAGCACTCCTGAGTCTGGAGTGGGGGCAGGAAAACTTGCAAACAGCAGTTGCGATGTGCAGGGCCTTGGACACACATCACCACCTTCCACCCTGACAGTGGTTCTGACCTACTCTTATCTCTTATTTCCATTTTGCAGATAAAGAGCTGAGACAGAGAAATAATGTCTAATGCCGCGTGGCGACTTAACAAAAGACGCAGGGTTTGGACCTCATTCCGTCGGACTCAAAAACTCCTTCGATCTATAGAGCCTGCTAAGGTCAGCCCAACACTGCCCTGGGAGGCCACACTTCCCTGTCTGTAGGAGCCATCACAGGGCTGGACTAGAGGCTGCAACAAGGATGGTGACTGATTCGCCAGGGCACCCCTGGTTTACAGCACCCTCCATGTGCCTGGGCCATTCTCCTCCCAAGACCCCCTCAAGGTAGCAGCACAAGGGCAGGAGTGAGCAGCCCAGGCATGGTTAGGACTCCAGCTCTGGAGGCGAGGAGACACAAAGGAGCTCCAAGCAGTGATAGGCCTGGAGTTTTGTCAAAGGGGCAGGGAGGGGTTATGTGGGCTAGGCTGGCCCTGGGAGACTTCCTGCCCAGGCAGGGGTTAGGGTGGGGACATGCCAAGAGAAGAAAGTGAAGTCTCAGTCCCTGTAGATGAAGTGGGAGCAGGGAAGTGAGGGTCAGAGAAGGGTAGGGTGTTGGGAACTGAACTACATTTCCCTGACATTAAGTTGCTGACTTTCCTGATGGATGACTTCTATCCACAGTGTTATCCAGCCAAGAGCCTGTACTCAGTTCATCCACCCACTCCTTAGATAAGTTGCTCTTGAGCAAACTCCCCATATTTGAGGCTCTGCTTTGGCGTGAGGGAAATGGCAGAACAAAACAGACAAAATCTTTACCGTCTGGTGGATTCCATTCTAATGGAGAGACTGATAGAAAGACTGATAAGGAAATGGATACTCCATGCCAGACGGTGAAAAATGCAAGGGGATAAAGAGGGACTTAGAAGGCTCCAGACATAGAGGCAACTTCTGAAGATGTGCTGGGAAGAGAGCAAGATATTGGTGAAGCCTGAAAAATGTTTTTCAAACTGCTGCCTGTAATCCATTGGTGACCTGTGAGTGGTTCATAACCAGCATTTATAAATTAACTAGAATAGAACAGGAAATACCAATATGTATCACATAAGTGCATCTTATTTCCTAAACTTTTGCCTCGCTTCTGTTACATGGATACATGTAAACAGGTTGAGTTATAATGTTTGTTTCTTTTTTTAATTGGGGTCATGGCACAAAACATCTGAAAGCCAGTGAGATGAGCTCAATAAATTAGTACATTACTGGCTGTAGGCAAGACTTTAGATTAGAACTACCTTACAATGTATAAACTTGACCTGTTCATTTTTGTATCCCCCAGAGCTTAGCAAAGAACACTTGATGGATATTTGTTGGATGGATAGGTGAATGGATGGATGGATGGATGGATGGATGCAGTTTACCCCAATCTCAGTGGTAGGTACTAAGAACACAGGCTCAGTCTTCACATTTACAACAGTTTCCCACTGTCCCATAACTGCTTCTCCAGTGACCCACCCAACGGCCCCTGATCTCCACCCCTACCTCCTCTGGATAACTGCCAAATTCAGCCTGCAGGGCAAGGACCCCCAGCTGCAACAGAGTCTCATCATTGCAATACAGCTTCTCCTCCAGGATGTCTTTCCGAAGTTGCAGGTAAAATTGATGCCTTGTCCAGCTGTGCCTGCCAAAGAGATGCAGGAATAAAGGTTACTGGAAGGCTGAAAGCAAAGGAGAACACTAAACTCAGAGGGTTTCCTCAGTCTGTGAAGCAGAAAAAGGAGAGAAGATGGGTTACAAGTCAGCAGGAACCCAGAGGGCAGTACCAGTAACACAAGGGTGATCGTGTTTATCCACACCATGCCTTCTGTCACTCGTTGAGGGCTTTTCTGTGTCCATGACACAGGGTTACTCACTTCCCACAATACCCTGGAGATGTTTGTTCTTGTGGCTCAAGTAAGAAAACCAATACTTAGTCAGATGGTATGTCTAATAAGCAAAGGAACAGAGAAAGTGATCCAGTCCCAAAGCAGTGACCCTCTCCTCCCATCCTCATCACTGAGCTGCCGGGAGGTGGGGCATGTTGGGGTCAGGGGAGAGAGAACTTGACCTTGACTGGCATGTGTTTGAAACAAAAGGGTAAAGTTTTCATTTTGACCAGGGCTTGTCCCCAAACACTTACCTTTTCCCCTTTTCTGTCATATTGGAATCCAGTAAAAAGAAGACCAGATACAATAACTGTTGTAATGTGTACACACATTAATTTGCCAAGCATTGCCTACCCATTATCTCTAATGTCAGCCTGGACAGACATAAACGCCCAGGGAATAAACCAAGAAGTTTGCAGCACTCACTGGAGCAGCCCATAGTGACTCACGAAGAACTTTATCCTTAGAAAGAGCACAAAGTTATTTGGGGAGCTCTTCTTCTGGGGCTGCTCACTCCAGCCTTCAGGGGCTATTTTGCACAACCTGGTTTCAGCATCCAAGAAAAAGAACTCTTTACCTGAAATGGAAGTAGAGAGTGTTTAGAGGGAAAAGCAGTCGGGCAAGCACCATGCATCAAACTCACAGCCCTGAGCTCTGCCCAAAGAGTGAGACAAGAGCCGACTGAGTGTAGGAGAGAGCAGGAAGCAAGTTGTCTGGATTCCTAGTGCCCCAGGATCTTTGTCAGGCCCATGAGGGGCCAAGAAGAGGGAGCAAAGATGAAAGTGTCAGTGAAAAGAAACTTAGCACCCAGAAGAGAAAATATGAATATTTATCTTAGAGGAGATATCGCTTATCATCTGCCTCCCAGTGACCGCTTTATAAAAATAAAATTAAAAAACACAGAACTGAGTATTTATTCCATTTCTGTCATGGGCCAAGTGCTCTGTATCTAGGTGTACAAGGTGCTGCGTCCTAGTCTCAAGCAGTTTTGTTAGAAGGACTAGAACTCGGGGACCTAGACATTGGGCTTCCCAGGTGGCACAGTGGTAAAGAATCTACCTGCCAATACAGGAGACTAGGGTTCAATCCCTGGGTCAGGAAGACCCTCTGGAGTAGGAAATGGCAACCTGCTCCAATACTCTTGCCTGGAAAATTCCATGGACAGAGGAGCCTGGTGGGCTACAGTCCATGAAGTCACAAAGAGTCGGACACAAATGTGTGACTGAGCACACATATCACACGCACACCTAGACACCAGGGTTACCTGAGGCATCAGGGCAGCTGTGGGCTACCTGGGAGCCACTTACCCTTCATGTAAGCCAAGCCAAAGTAGGTGAGCTCCCCAAGGTTGGCAAAGGATACAATGGCACTGAAGACAGCTCCCACTGTCGACGTGACGTCACATTTCACCTCCAGGCACTGCCCACTCAGCAGCACCACACGGAGGCCCCTGAGAGCCAAGTAGGACTTGGCTTTTTTGGTCTAAAAACAAGAACAGTATAAACCGTAACAATAACTCAAAGACATGGAGTCTTTACCATGGGCTAGCTACTGTGCTAACCGCTTTATGTGTATTTTCTCATTCAACTGACAAACAACCTAAGAGATGAGTCTGTTTATGATTCCTGTTCAGCAGATGAGAAGCAAGGTTCAGAGACTGTAAGGGACCAGCCCAGAGTTGTACAGTTAGTAAAAGGCGGAACTGGACTCAAATCCCTGCTCTTGGCCAGGCTCTGCAGGGGCCAGGAAGGTTGGCGGGGGTGGGGGGGCCTCAGGCAGCAGATGTCTCTCCCCTGCAAAAATCCCTGGGGCTCCACTTCCCAAGAGGACTGCTCAGGGCCACAACGGTGAACCATATACCCCCAGAGTAGTGAACAGTGCAATTCTGACCCCAGGTCATCACAGAGCACAACAGAGAGAACTTGGGTGGGCACCTGTCCAAGGAGGAGAGAGGGCTAGAGCTTAGCAGATTACTGTGAACTGAGAAATTGATCAGCAGAGGCACATCCAAAGATGTGGAGCAGCGTCTGCCTTCTGTCCCTGACCCTGCTCAGATTAATTCCAGATGCATCTGCCCCTTGTAGCCCCACCCCGACCACTGCCACCTCCACCGAGCCACTCAGAACAGCCCATCAGTCCGCTCCACAGAAGCTGGTCTGCCACATCTCTGCACACACTGCCCACTGCGCCCAGCGCCCTTCCCCTCCATCCTCTCATGCAAGTTCCCACCAGATTTCCAGGTCAGGCTCAGGACCTCTCGTCTGCAACCTGGAGGACTGAGCCACCCACTCCCTTCTCTGTTGCCCTGGTTCTTAGTGCTCAGGGTCCCTGCTTTCTAAGGATGAGGGCTGAGTATTCCCTGTGCCCCAGAGCCTAGCCTGAGGCCTGGCCCAGACCTCTTCAGAATGTCTTCATTAAAAGACAGTCATGGATGGGCACTGCAGATGGCTTTAGTTCCATCGAGACCAAGCCTGCCACCGCACTATGACCCTCCCACACCCAGCGGCAGCTCCACTCCCCAGCACTGGACTGGGATCCTGTGACAGTGGGATTCCCCACGGTCCCAGGCAGGGGTGACCACATGGCACACCCTAAGCCACTCTGGTCCCTGCTCATCCGCACCTGTGTCACCGGATTGTTGTGTAACACACGTGCTCATGCCAGGGGCAGGGGAGGGTATGGAAGGTGCTTGAAGTGCTCTGTGCTTGAGTTTAATGCTCTGCAGTTGCCCTCTTGAAATTTGTAATGATTGCATGTTCAAATGTACATTTTCTAAATGACGTCCCATTAGAACATGCACAAAGAGCTTGGGTTCACAGTGGTTCTGCCTGCCCACCTCTGGTAATGGGTTTTGGCTGCCAGCTTCTCTGTTCCCTAGTGCCCCAGGCCCCTTCCAGTTTCCCCCTCCCCCTCCCTACTCTGTAACCTCTGCCAACCTTCACTCAGGGCAGCTATCCACTTATATAATCCAACATCTCTCCCCTCCTCCCCAGAAGGCTGGTTCAGGGAGGGTCCCAGTCAAACATGTCAGAGCAAGCCAGCCAGTGGCTGTACCCACAATGGACTAACAACACCAAAGCTCTTTCCTTGAGCCTCAGGAGGGACAGCCTGTCATTCACCCCCAATCCAGGTCTGCCTGGGTTGAGCCAGCAGACCAAGGGAAGGGAGATTGACTTTTCCTCTCCAGAAAATAAATGCATAATGCTGGAACACAACTCCATGTGAAAAGGAGTATCTGCTCTTTTCATATCAAAGAGATCTGGGGTGTGGAGCGTTACCTGACACCTACTAGATGCTTCAACAGTATTTCCTGACTAAATAGGGAGATGAAGACAGAGCTTGTCTGGAAAGACAAGCAGGACTTGGTAAGTCACAGAGGTTTCTTCCAAAAGGGGAAGAGGATGCTGAAGGATGGATGTGAAGTAGCAGTGTGACTTGGCAAGGGCTGGCAGGCTCCTGGAGGAGACGGTAAGCCCCTCAGAGCTCGATCAGCCTCGGGTACTGCTCAGCTGGCCGCTCACCACCCTTCAGTCTAACCCAGCAGTTACCACAATTGATCCAGGCAGATACAAGGTCACCGGGGCCTCTCCAGCCATCAGGGCGAACTCCGGCCTGGAGAACTAAGGAAACAGGCAAAGTTACTCTCGGTAAAGAAGAGAAATCAAAGTCAAGTTCCACAGGGCTGGACCCCCAGCTTCAGAACTGAGCTTCCCCCATAGTTTCACCTCCTCCTACCCACTGTCAGCGTTCCCTTCCCCCAAACCAGCAGGAAGCAGGTTTCAATGAGATGGGATCAACTGGGCGGAGGCCCTAGCTAGGCTAGGCATCTCAGAGCAGATGTCTTAAACAAGTAAGTGTGGCTTTGGTGATGTTCTAGCTCTTCATTTGAGTGTCCACTTCATTTTAAGTGTCATAATTCATGCATCATCATATAATCTTTTATATGTCTCAAAATTATACAATACATTATATGTATAAATATATGCAACAAGAGTTTTGGAAAACAAAAATACTTTGAGATTTAGATTCAAAGTAAACATTTTACCTTGTTCTGGATGTTGAATCGGTAGTGTGCCTGAGTATTATTCTTAGTGTCACAGTACTTCATGTTCATTGCACACTTGTGACCCAGGAAATGCCCTGATGCCATTATTATTTATACCCAGCCATCATCATGGTGCACCCAGTGCACCATGTGGGGTGCACATTCTCAGCCCCTTTTGCAGGAAATGGAGATTCCAAAAGGTTAAGAAATTCACCCAAACTAACCCTAGTGGGTCACAGGATTGGGTAGGCCTTTTTTTTTTAAGATTTTTTTTTATGTGGATCATGTTTAAAGTCTTTATTGAATTTGTTACAATGTTGTTTCTGTTTTATGTTTTACTTTTTTGGCCACAAGGCATGTGGGATCTTAGCTCCCCAACCAGGGATCAAACCCGCATCTTCTGCATTGGAAGGTGAAGTCTTAACCACTGGACCTCCAGGGAAGTCCCTAGGTGGGCCTTCTAATGTGTCCCCCATGGGTACCCAATAGGACTTCTGTCTCAAGAGGCCAAAAGTGCAGCCAGGGGGTAATGCATGTCCTGAGAGAGTTGCTAATATTATAGAAGCATTCGATCCCCATCCCTCCAAGCTCATGAGGACCCGAGAGAGGTCTTGGAGGGCAGCAGGGGCTGGAGCGGAATATGGTGCTCATCGCCACACAGGAGAGGATGTCTGAGGCTATGCCAGGCTCCACTCATCCCTAATTAGTTGAGCACATTAAGCAAATCTCTCTGCAACAGACAGACAGGCAGACAAGGCCTGCTGGGAGCTTCTGGGCCTGACATTCCCAAAGGGCTCCTAACGCTCAAACAGAAAGCCAGGCAGAGACAGCCTCATTCGTGAACAGCCTGCTCTGGAGGTGCTTGTCACAGATCCAGGGGTGCCCATCCCCATGGCCACTGTGGCCTTGTGTGGTTAGTTTTTCAGCTAATGTCAGTATCACACATGGAGGGACAGGTGCTTTTTATCTAAACAGTGGAAGTGGCTCTGACTGCTGGCACCAGGGCTGTTTGGGGCAGAAGGTGCAACCTGGGACCACGCCCGATCTCACCCTCCAGCACAGGTGTAGCAAGCTGGCCCCTCAGCTGAGACCAGACTGCCTGCCAGGAGTCTCGGGTTCCCGGAGCCATGAGCAGGGGCCACCCGACATGGTCTCGCCTGTCAGCCTGGACTTCCCAGGGGGGCAAGCCGGCCTGCTACTCTTGAGCCCCAACTCCCCACACTCATGCAAACTCTCCTGCTCTTGTGCCAGCCAGCCTGGAGAATCTCTCTCCCAAACTAGCCCACCCATTCCTTTGCTTCCACACATCACCTGCTCAGAAGGCCCCTTCCAAGTATGTTTGGCCTTGTCAGCTCTCTCACCACCTCCCTTGTTCTGTCCTCACCTCACATCAACAGCTGTGAACTTCCTGAATGGTGGGACCCGGAACCTTCAACCTCCTATCCTACAGAGATTATAGCAAGGCCACTCCATAACACCTATTGCCCTGAATTACAGGGTTGAAGATTATTTCAGTCTGTAAGTCTCAGCCCAGGGAGGCTGGCCCTCAGCAGGATCCTGCCCATTTTCATTTGCTGTGTCAGCGTCATGGCTCCTCTCTCACACCACCTGTGGAAGTGCCCTTCGATCCTTTTTGCTCACCTTTCCCTTTCTTTGCAAAAAACCCCTTTGGGAAGGAGTTGCCGGCCGTGAGTTTTCTGGGAGAGCAGAACCGGAGCTGAGCCGTCGGCCTTCCTGAAGATCTGGGGGAACTTGAACTGGAAGGGCGCTGGCCAGCAGTCAGAGAAGAAGCAACAATTAACAGTGGAAACAACTTCCCTCTAGGCTGAACACAGCCTAAATTCCTAACACAGAATCAAAAGCTAAATGAGTCATTGTTTTTAACACTGTGTTTTGTGGTTGTTTGTTGTGCAGCTCATGTAACATAGACAGTCTCTACATAACAGCACGCTGTTTCCAAACTGAGCCTAACGTGGTTCCTAGAGGAGAGAGAACGCCCTGACAGCTCAACTGCCATCAGGCCCCTCATCACCTTGAGCTCATATCTGCTTAAATGTGGCTTCTTCACCTGCCAGTGGAATAGGATCAGGTTTTTCTTGAAAAGCAAGAGACTTCTCATTAATAATCAAAAAGAGAAGAAGCAGGGTACAGCCGCTCCCACACCAATACCCCACACCAAGTTCACAGCACTCTACACCTTGCTGCCTACCTGTTCACAGAGATGCTACAGCGACCGTGAGCTGAGGTGTTCAGTCCGGGCTCCAGGGAGCTCTGGGTCTCTGTGCTTCTCTCTGAAACTAACCAAACATCATAGTGAAAGGCACGGGCAGAAGCAAATAACACAGTTTTCTTGCATTAAGCAACTTAGGGTACGGATATCAGCATCACGACTTGATAGCTGTGTGATGCTGACAAAGTTACTTGAACGTTCTGTTTCCTCATGCAAAAAACATAAACAGAAATAGCAGTCACAGATGGTTGGGGGAGTTTGGGAGAGATAAAGCCTAACAAGAAAGAGTACTTTGTTTTAGGGTCAACAGACAGCAACATTATTTTCTTTCTCAAATCTCACATTCATTTGAAAAGTAGAGAATAGTAGAAGATTTGAAGATTATTCTAAAAGGCATTCTTCCGACACACTTAGAGCAACAATAAAAATAATCTTTACAAATTGCTTCTCCTTTCATTCCGCCTAGAAATCAATTAAAGGAAAAATTTTTCTTTGGTGATGTTTGCTTCAATTTGTTTTCATCAACTTGGACAGTTAAAACTCAATATAGTGGAGATTTCTTAAAAAACTGGAAATAGAACTGCCATATGACCCAGCAATCCCACTTCTGGGCATACACACTGAGGAAACCAGATCTGAAAGAGACACGTGCACCCCAATGTTCATCGCAGCACTGTTTATAATAGCCAGGACATGGAAGCAACCTAGATGCCCATCAGCAGATGAATGGATAAGGAAGCTGTGGTGCATATACACCATGGAATATTACTCAGCTGTTAAAAAGAATTCATTTGAATCAGTCCTAATGAGATGGATGAAACTGGAGCCCCTTATACAGAGTGAAGTAAGCCAGAAAGATAAAGAACATTACAGCATACTAACACATATATATGGAATTTAGAAAGATGGTAACGATAACCCTATATGCAAAACAGAAAAAGAGACACAGAAATACAGAACAGACTTTTGAACTCTGTGGGAGAAGGTGAGGGTGGGATGTTTTGAAAAGAACAGCATGTATATTATCTATGGTGAAACAGATCACCAGCCCAGGGGGATCATGAGACAAGTGCTCCGGCTGGTGCACTGGGAAGACCCAGAGGAATCGGGTGGAGAGGGAGGTGGGAGGGGGGATCGGGATGGGGAATACGTGTAAATCTATGGCTGATTCATATCAATGTATGACAAAACCCACTGAAATATTGTGAAGTAATTAGCCTCCAACTAAAAAAAAATGGCATTGCTACAAAAAAAAAAAAAAAAACTCATTATAAAAAGAGTCTAAGTTGGCTATAAATAACTCAGCTAAATTATATCTCCAAGTGAAGCTTTCCTCAGGACACAGGCAGAGTCCTAAGCTCAGTCCCTTCTCTTCAGGGGCACCCTGGAAGAATGGGGCTTGCCCGGGCTTTCTCTGAGCCCACAGCATGGACATCAGGCCATGAAACAACGAAAGGAGCAGGAAACAATACAGTGGATATCATCAGCCCACCCAGGGGATGCTCAGGGCGTACCCACCTCTGCAGCGATGCGGACACCCCAGAGCCCACGCCGCCTGGCTCTCATAGCTCGCTTGATGCAGCCTGTTCCTGAGCAGGTGGCTTCTGTCTCGCTGCCCAGAGGACCTCTCCTCCACGGCCCTCCTCTCCACCTGATGGCCAAGTGCATCACACATCCACATCCCAAGGTCAAGAGGGAACACTTATATAAAGACATACAGCCTGGCCATCAGTTTAAATCAATGTGGAAGGGTCTGTCCTTCACAATGGGAGTCCAACAAGGAGCACAGTAGCCACCAGAGTGAACTCACCCACACGCTCGCCCACCAACCACACAGCCTAGAAATGGGTCAATTGCCCCCACCCCCCAAAACCTGCCTACCCACGCACTCCTGTGCCTTGGCTCACACCAAGACCCTTGGCAGGCCAGGGTCTCCCTGATGATCGCCCCTGTGCTGCCAAGACTCAGAGCTACATCGTCTTCACTTCTAATCCTCTCCACCTCTGCCCTCTCCATTACTGCTGATACCAATGTCTTCTCATCACCTCGCCTCAGCACTTTACTCACATCTGTCTCTATTACACCATGTTGCAACAAATTCACTTGCCTGTCTGCCTCCTGCGACCTCATTGCATGCTTTACACACCCTTGTAGCTCACCTAGCTCAGTGCCCCAGTTAGAGTTGAATAAGTGATCAAAATCACTTTATAATTTTCTGATGACAATGCTGAACATCATCACAGTGTTGATCAGGGGACAATGCACGCTGATGGATGGCAGGCTCTAGTGTTTTTCAAATAAAAGAGCCCCTCAGTCCCCACTGGATCCTGTGCTCAGTGGACAGGAGTAACATGTTTACATGCCAAGGGAGAAGTTCCAAACAGGAGGACAGGTTGGGAGAGGCACTTTCTGACTGTGGGCAGCTTCCCCAGCTGCTCCCTCCCCTCCACCCACATGGCTCCCTGTTAGTCTTGGTCTCAATTCTCCAACACGCCCCCTGCTAAAGGGCAGGCACCTCACTTGCCCCACCTGAGTCCCAGCTCTGTCCTGGCCTCAAGGGGAATCAAGGCTGGTCTGATTCCTGCTCTGGAGCTACCCATGACACCAGGCTGAGACCATCTCCACCCGAGACCACCACCTTACTCCGCTTGTCCCATCCACACATCCTTCCATCACTCCCTCTCCTAGGAGCACCTCCCTAATAACTAACTTGCACAAAAATGCCCTGACTTTGCTTCAAGGTAACCCAACCTAAGCCAAATGCTTAGTATGTGCCAGACCCCTTGTTAGGCACTGGAGAACACACAATGGGTGCCAGCACACAACATGGCAAGCGGCACAATGAGACAACACAGCAAGGGGACCCTCTGCAGGAATAAGATGGCAGAGGAGAGGGAGGGGCCGGGGACCATGTAGGCACAGTCGGGGAAGGTTTCTCATATCAGGCCTAGAGTTGAATTTTGATAAGACAGCTAACTCGTGGGTCATAAACATAACCATTTTAATGCAAAGAGGCTCTTTTAAAGATCCCAAAGGTCTTGGCCACATTAGAAATCTAAGCTCCCCCAAAGATCTTCACCAGCGCTGCCCAGTAGAACTGCAATAACAGGAAAGTTCTAGATCTTCCCTCTCCAGCATGGCCCTCGCAAGCTGCAAGTGGCTAATGAGCACTTAAGTGTGGTAGATGTGGCTGAGGAATTGAATGTTTTATTTCCTTCTAATGAACTATAACTTAGCTCATTTGAATTTCAACAGCCACACATGGCCAGGGAAAGGCCCCAAGGTTGAAAAGCACAGATCCATACTGACCTCAGAGATGGTGCCCAGGACCAAGCCGACCAGCTGTCTGACGTGGAGATTGGCAGAAGTCGGATGGACAGCCGCTTCTTCCCAATGAATCTGACAAGCTTCCAGGACAGACTGCAGAGGCAGCCGCCTGCCAGGCTGGTCTTCGCACATGGTCAGCAAGATGCAGTGCAGGGGTTGGCAAAGCTGCAGGGGCTGGAAAGCGGGGCAGCCCTGTGAGAGGCTGACAGGGCTGCAGCCACTGAGGGCAATGTCCTGTCAGGCGTGCCCGGGGACCAGCAAGAACGGATGTTCTCATTAACTAGACAGATGCCCACTCCTCCTGCGTGGCTTAGGGAGGGACACAGGCTACTTCACCGAGACCACAAAATGCAGAGCAATTATCTCTGCACCAGCTGTGTGCGGTTTGCCGCTCTCTAATCTGGAACGACCTTTGGTGCCTGGGGAGCCCAAACACATGCTTGAAATCGCTACAAAAACAGGTGCTTGACAAAATGGATTTCTGCCTATGCCAAGGACCCAGATCAAACCAGGATCAGCCTTTAACTCACATTCACCTGGGCAGCCTGTCATTTTCTCAAATTATTTAGGTGGTTCTCACTGGGTCTTTCCCCTAGAATGTGAGCTCCAAGACCATAAGCACTGTGGCTTTTTCACTTTGGAATCACCAGCGGTCAGCATAAGGTCAATAATCGTTAGTTGAACTTCATGTCACATGAACTCTTCAGGCAAAAGGAAAAATGGATATTTTATTAAACCCTTTCCTCATGCGTCTAAGAGGCCACCATCTATATAGAAAGGGTGTCAAATTCAGACTCACAATCAGATGTTTTTCTAGCGCTCATCTACACTGCAAGTCATTTTTTCAGATGAAGGCTGTTCTACCATTTCCTGCCATGGAGCATCAGCTGTGAATTTCTATCTTCACATGTATGCAGACTACTGAGTCCTACACTCACACAGCACACCAGAGGGCCTCTAATGTGCCTAGACTGCATAGCTACTTGAGATATAAGGTGGGAGACAGTCCCTGTCTTCAAGAGGTTCAAAGTCTAATGGAGAAGATGGTCATTCAAAGAGACAAGCACAGTACAGGGTGATAAGGGCTTTGGTCTTGGGAAGTACAAGGCAAGGTCATAACACAGAGGAAGGCACTTGGCCCATCCTGGGGAGGGAGGAGGGAGATGAGGAAGGAACTTGAGCTAAACATCAAAAAGCACACTTGGGTTGATTGGGAGAAAGGTGGGAGGTGAACCACAGATGGAGGAAGCAGTGGGTGCAAAGGCTGGCTCGTGTCTGGAAGGAAGGGAACCACGGGTAGAACCAGGCCCAGGGCAAAAGGACAATTCCCTTGTTCAAACGGTTAAGAACTTTAATGCAGAACTTTAAAGAAGTTTAAAGAACTTTTAAGAACTTTAAATCAAGTGTGGGACCCTTGCAAGTGCAGTGTGCTATTACATAGGCCACACACTCTGTGCTGAGGAGTGAAATGCAACCCCCTGGGGAGTGGAGAGCTGTGAACAATTCCACAGAAGAGGAAGGTGGCCAGGTCTCTTTTCAGAAGGAGCACCGGAAGCACTAGGATATTGAATTGAAGAGGGTGAGATGGAAAAAAGGAAGGGAGGAAGGAGGGTCGGGAGGAAAGAGAGAAGCCAAACAGACTGGATAGAGTTCTCCAACATGTATTCTCATTACACTAGTTTCCACGAAATTGTTATAGTGTCATGAATATTTACATATACAAGCAGACACGTATGCATTCTGTAGTCAAAATTTTTATAAAATGCTATGATAAAGCTTAAAAGTTTCTGCACTTTAAGCCTTCTCAGAGTCTTTAATAAACTACTTTGATAAATCTTCAAGAATAAGACGTTGTAGGGAACATTTTCCCTGATGGATTAAGCACAGAACCCTTTTTCATGGAAGCATCTCACTTCAGTAAGGGCTGCTTTAAGACCTTTTCGATAAATTGGTATCTTCAGCATCTATAACATTCTCTAGCTTCCTACTTCCTCTGGACTAGAGTGGCATATAAGTCTTATCCTGCTTGCCAATCCCAAATTGTGGCTGCCTGGAGCGCCATGTTGAGGAGGATTCTGAGGTTCTTTCTGGACTCAGCAGAAGCAGTTCTTTAAAATCAATTGGCAATCCTTCCTAGAACCCAGGAGGACAGAGTGGTGGTGCATAGCTCAACAGATGTGGTTCCTGCCCTGGAAAAACAGAATAAATAAATCCAAAGACATCACCTAGCAAGACTTTGATAATCCTGTTCACAGACCTGATTTGGTGGAACGTGAAACCCTGCCGACCAGTAGAGAGTCATTCCCAAAGAATAGACATGCATCTATCCAAGAGAAAAAGCACATCATTAGATTTGTCATTTCTGTTATTCCATGGTCCTGTAAATGAAATACAATCTATTTTCATGTGTGGCAGACACTGTTGGCTGCCTAGCCCAACAACCATCTACAACTCCTTTAAACACTGCTGCATCCTACTCTAGAGGCTAAAAGTCTCCATGACCATGACACTCATTTTTTGTGAAAGACATGAAGTAGGGGGATTCTGAAAAAGTTTGTTCTTTACCGTCAACAGGAACACATGCATCTGGTCCCATTCTTTCCCCTCTTGTTTCTGACTTGAACACTGATATGGTATATGGAATCATGGCAGCCATTATGTGACCATGAGGCAAGAAGCATAAAGCCAAAAAGTCAACAGCTAAGGAGGATAGAATGAAAATATACAGCTTTAGTAAATGATGACATTTACTAAAGCTGATGACCAATCTCTTGACTTCTTGTTATATAAATAACTCGTCTGTGGTTCCAGCCACTATATTTTAGGCTTTTTGTTTCTTGTAGCCAAAACTGTCTCTACATGACATACTGTGACTCAGTCTGATTAAAAAGTATCATATGTTGTCAGAAAGCAGCATGGTATAACATCTCCATGGAAAAACAAAAATCATCACTGATTTGACATCCAGAAATAATCGATGCAGACATTTATTTTTAGAACCTTGGGCGTGTGTTTGTATGTGTGTATATACACAACTAAGACCACATACATGTAAATATATATACACATAATATAAATTATATTACATATATTTAATTACTTTTCATGTCATTAAGTTTCTACAGTTTCATTGTAATGCTGTCTTGTTTCATGTCCACTTTCACTGGACATTTAGCTTGTTTCCAGTTTGTCACTAATGTCAACAATACAGATAAACATTGGTACAGCTACATCAGTCTTTACTCAAGCCTTGGGATACATTCCATCTGAGGATTTATTGGGACATGTTAGGGTTTTTGCTACCTGCTGCAAGACCATTTACCTATAGTTCTTCCAGCACTTCTTTTTGAGTATTTATAATAAGCTGATTGATTAGGTCATATTACCCCCACTTTACAGATATAGAAACCTGGGGCTCAGAGAAGTTGACTTGCTCTCACCTAAGAGCTAATAAATTACTGGCAAGACAGCCTGGGAATTTTTTTTAAAATCATTTAAAATTCATTTAAAAAATTCATTAAATCCATTCTGCTTCAATATTCCTTCGGGCTGAGCTGGGAGCTGGGGATGACCTAGGACCAGGCCTTTCCCAGAGGACAGGCCCACAGATGCTGCAGAGACACCATGTGCCTTACCTGAGATGCATCATGCTGCTCATCATCGCTCTGTCCCTGTAGCAGTTCAGGGGCCTTGAAAGGAGCTGCCTCTATATGGGAAACATGATCTTGGAAGGAAAGACTTCCGGTCGCAGAAAGCAAGACTGACCAGGGGCAGACCACATAGTTCGAGGAATCTGAAACCAAGGCAGTGATGGGGGTGTAGAGATAGGGCCACCATCTGGAGCACCATCTGTGGGAGTGCGCCCTGCAGGTGTCTTCCAAAATCCTCTCTGAGATGAACTGTAAGCAAGACCCAGGGAGTGGAAGGAATTCAACCCTGACACATGCAGGCACAGGAGCATGTGTCACGAAGGGTGGCTGCAGCAATGGCTGGGAAACTAGGAAGCACATCCAAGTTCACAGGTGGCCCAAGAGTCTCAAGGCAAAAGGTAAAGAGCGATCAAATCGACTTGGAAATTAGCACAAGTCTGATTTCTCTAGAGTCAATTTAGAAACCAAGGCAACTGGTCTTCTGAACATACTCTAGCTGTTCATTAAAGCCTCCAGGGCAGGGAAGAGGAGTGAAGACTAGGAGGAAGATGTAGCCGAAAGTACAGGTGCACAGCCTCCCTTCATACCCATGCCAGGGTCCTCACCCTGATTGCATGTGTGTGATTTCCCACATGGGGAAACTCCACCGCGGGCTGGCAGGACATCTGAGTGTTTGGCCCAGTTATCAATTCAGTGCCTGGAAATTGCAAATCCATGTTTCAATATCTGCTCCCTCCTTTCACTGCAAGAGTTCTCTTTCACTGCGAGAGAAATGCAAAGCTTTCTCAGTAGAGGGCGCTGGAGAGACACGGCGGGAGGCGGGCTCTCCTGCTGTTTCTTTGGGGTTAGCGGTGTGTGCGTGAGAGGGACGCTCTGCTCCTGCACACGCCCTGGACTCTCGGTCCCTAGGCCACCCCTCAGCCTGACCTTGTGAAGTAATAACGTCGCAACCCTATCTACAGAGACACAGCAGGTTCCCGGCCTCCTGCAGGCATCAGCTCCCGAAGCTGTGGCTCATCTCTGCCTGCCCACATCCAGGGGATCACCCTGCCCCTGTAGGCGATGCCTGTACTGTGTGTGTCCCGTGGCTGCAGACACCCATGCCCAGGTAAAGCAGAGAATTTCGCCATCATCGTCTGCAAGCACAGCTCCTCCAGCAGATCTGAACCCCAACTTGGAGAGGGGGGCTTCCCCTCAAAGTTTGTCCCTCACTGGGTATGCCCTCGGTCCTAGGAGACCATGTCAAGTTTTCTCATACCTGATGGTTACTTCTCTATCTTAGTTTAACAATTCTTCATATTAACCTCCGCTGTTTAGACAACTGAGTGTGTGGGTTCTATCTACTAACGGTTGCAGCATCTGGCAGGGGACGCCGATGTGGGAATGCCAGCCATCCCCGTGACTGCCCCCTGCCTCCTGTCTCTGGTTCTGCCCAGGCTGCCCAGGTATTGGGAGAGCCCCACAGAGCTCCCAGCCTCTCTCTCCCTAAACGCCATGCCTGGAAAGGCTGCCACACCAAGGCTAAAAGACTTTCTTCCAACTCTGTGGCATGCCATGGGTCCAAGAGACAGAGCTGCCCTCCCAGAGCAGCTCCACGGGGGTGGGGTGGGGATGTCCCTTGCCTGCTCAGTCTAACACCTGGGACTGATGACAGGTCAATAAGCTGTTTGGGAAGCTTCACATTCAACTCCCTGTGACTCAACTGCCCCAGACACACTCTCTTACCATCACGAAGGTCCTCCAGGAGCTGCTTAGCCGCCAGGGACAGGAGGGACCAGATTTCCTCCTCAGATAGAGCTTCACCCCGGACCTGGAGGGCACTGGCCAGAGTCACAGAGGCCGGGCTCATACCTGCAAAGACACACATGTGGCAGAGCCCTTGCCTAGTCCAGGAGCATACGTGGGCCAGCACTGGCCATGCCAGCCTGGGCACAGTCCAGCCCCTCTGCAGCACAGCCCCATGTTTTACCACGTGGCCCCAGGGCTGGGCGCAGGCCCAGGCACATGGGAGAAGCTAAAGAAATGTTCACTGGGAGACTGGCTGGGTTTGGCTGGTTCTCAGTGAATGAGCACATCAGTAAATAAATAAACTCCCAATTAAGGGTTAAGTCAATAAATGAATGAATGAACGAACCATGAGAATGGCTCCCTCTGAGCTGGGCGTGCGCTGTCACAGAGAGCTTCCTGCTGGGGAATGTCTCTCGCCTGCTCCCCTCTCTGTCTGGGAAAGTGGGTTAACAACCTTTCTTGCCTCCAATATGTGATTCATGTCTGTTCCTCACTGGCTGCCACATGCAGAGTTGGATTTGGTTCCAGTAGCTGCCCTGTCTCTAACGGTCACTAGCACCTGCCCGAAGGGTGAGAATCACTAGAAGGAATACTAAGCCCTGTGTTTTGAAAAGGTGCAGACTCACAGGGAAGCATGGGACTGATTTGCTGGAGGAGGAGGTAAGGAAGGAGGGTCTCCTCTTCCCTCTCTTCTTAAATATACTCGTTTAAAGCTGACATTTAAATGTCTGTCCCCCTGACAAAGCTGCCACCCACTAATCTCCAACGTGGAGAGCCCCAGGTGCAGTGGCAGCAGGAAGAGGCCAGGCAGGCTTTCCCTAATCCATTTACGTCACTGATCTCTTCCGCAGCTGAGCTCGGAGGGCGGATGTGCAGGGTTGGGGGTGGGGTGGGAAGCATATTATGGCCCGCCATCCCTCTATCCAACATGATAATCCAGGCTCTCCACTTGCCAGCTGCTCAGCTCTCTACATATGCCTCTAAGACCAGCCTCCCGCAGTCTCAGGAAGAGAGCTGGTTTCCCAGAAGAAAGACTCTGGCTCGTCCATCTATCTATCCCCTGGGGCGAGAAGGGCACTGCAGCGGGACCTAGACGCTTTCTGTACGTGATGTTATTTATCACAAGGAATCTGTGAAGAGGGACTGTTGATCCCATTTACAGGCAGGAAAACAATCCAAGGTTACCCAAGGAAAAAATGATGGAATCAAAGCTGAAACCCAGGCCCTCTCTTGTCTTTCTTTTCATCTTCCTCCGACTTCTTTCACACTTTTCTTAGGACTCATGGACTAGACATTCTCACTGTGCCATGTTTTTCTAAATCTTTATAAGCACAATGAAAGGCTGCTTAGTAAAGGAAAACCAATGGGACAAGATATTGATTCTCAAATAGGTAAACGAGACCTCTGAATATCAAAATCAAATATCTTACACAAATATCAAATATGGTTTTTTTCAAGTTACTTTATGACTAGAAGAAAACTGCATTAAATGTATAGAAAGGCTGCAGTAATTAGTTAATACCATCTTTTCAATACAATAATTGAATGAAGGAAGGGCAGACTTTTCAACAAGTAGTACTGGATCCATCATGAAAAAAACTCACACATTATACAAAAATGAACTCTAAGTGGATTATAGATTAATGTAGAACATCAAAGTGTATGTTTTTAGAAAAAATACAGATAATATTTGGATCTAGGACTAGGCAATGGGTTCTTAGACTTGATACCAAAAGCACAAGCCATAAAAGAAAAAATTGATAAATTAGACCTCATCAAAATTCAAAACTTTTGCTCTCAGAACGGTGCTGTTAAGAGAATGAAAAGACAAGCTAAAGACTGGGTGGAAATATTTGAAATATGTGTGAGGTGGTTAATGTTGCCATGTCTGCTTCTTCAGTAGATATAATAGTAAAACTCTAATATGACCTTTTGAATAGCTACAATTGAGCAGAAGAACAATATTTTGCCCATCGCAGGTTTTTATTCAGGGTTCTAAAATAAGGAGACTAAAAGTGGAGACTTAGTGATTATTGCACGTAATGTAGACAACACTTTCCAACACATGTGAATAGGAGGAGCTAAATATATATGCTGTGTATATCCACATTTTCAATTTACTACAAACCAAGCAGAGACAAATGAAAAACGCACACACAATGTAAAAGAGGGTAGGATAGGGACGTTCCTGGTTGTCCAGTGGTTGAGAATCTGCCTTCCAATATAGAAGATGTGGGTTCAATCCCTGGCCAGGGAACGATGATCCCATATGCCACAGAGCAACTAAGCTCAAACTGCAACTACAGAGGCCTGTGTGCCATAACAAAGAACCAGTGCTGCCAAAATAAAAATAAATACATTTTTTAAAAAAATTAAACAGGGGTAGGATAGTGCCTAGCACAAATAGACACTATATACATAAGTATTAACTTTTAGGATTATTACTGGGCAGCACCAACCCAATACTCATAGGGAATTAATACACTGTATGGAAATATTATAAAAGGTATTATAGATGTTCTTAAATCATAAAAATTCTATATTAAACAAACCAACACATTGAAGTTTTCTTATCCCAATAGCCAGGTAAGAAGGTTTAGGCATGGTTGAATGAGATTTCTGCTCCTATTTTAATTTTGGAGCTTCCCTGATAGCTCAATTGGCAAGGAATACACTTGCAACGCAGGAGACTCCAGTTCGATTCCTGGGTCAGGAAGATCCACTGGAGAAGAGATAGGCTACCCACTCCGGTATTCTTGGACTTCCCTGGTGGCTCAGCTGGTAAAGAATCTACCTGCAATGCAGGAGACCTGGGTCAGATCCCTGGGTTGGGAAGATCCCCTGGAGAAGGGAAAGGCTACCCACTCCAGTATTCTGACCTGGAGAATTCCATGGATGGAAATGTATTTACCATCCTATCTGAAAGTAAATTTGTTCACATTGTCAATTTGCCCTAAAAATTCATATATTGTGTCTCCCATAGAAGGAACACAGCACCAGCTATAGTCTTACAAAGGGATTAAACCTGAGTCAGATCAGGTCTCTGTATCTGACTGCCATCTGATGACCTTTAGAGGGTAAAGAATATATTGAGCAACATGGAGAGTATGCCATCACAAAATCCATACTTGGGAAACTCTGTCAGTCAAACTATCTAGGTTTTTCAGTAAATAAATTATGTAAAAAAGAAGGGAGAGAGGAAGGGAGGAAAAGAAAGAAGAAAATGAGGTAACGGGAATGGCAAAGTTAAAAACCTCCACAATCCTCCATAAAAGCAGTGAAGAAACAAGCAGCCTTGTAGACACCATGAAGGTCAAAACATAGTTGTAAGCTCTTTCAAAACCCCATAATCAGAGAATTATCATTATCTGACCTGTCTGGCAGTTTTGGAAAGCCCCTCGCACGATGTTTGCTTTCACTTGACCGAATTCAGAGCTTGCCCCATGCAAGCAGACTTTTCCCAGGGGACATTTCTCAAAAACAATCAACAACAATTGTTTAACGTTGCAGCTGCTGGAGGTAGCAATAACAGTTGGGCAAACAGCAAGCTAATTTAAAAAAAAAAAATCTTGAAGAAATTGGGAGAACTTCTCTGACATTCCAATGGCTAAGAATCCGTGCTTTTACCGTATGGGGTGTGAGTTCCATCCCTGGTCAGGGAACTAAGATCCTGCATACCAGGCAGTGACTCCAAAAAAAAAAAAAAATTCTAAAACTGGGAAATGCGGTGCCCTTATTTATCTTTGAAAAGCTGCAAAATAGCCTTAGAGGCTAAAGGTCACATGTGTAGATAGGGCTGTGTATATGGTCAAGGTTGTAAGACATGAAAAGGCCCTAAACACTCACCTCTGGCTGACCATGAGACTCTGAGCAAGTCTAAAGTGACAGCCAAGGCAGAGTGTCCTACAGCCTGACTGAGTGTTGAAGGCACATTCTCACGTCAAACAAAGCCCTCCAGTGAAGACTGGGAGAATTATTGGTTACGAGCCCTTAGAGAAATCCTTGTCCAGTCATTAGATACCCTCTAAATTAATTGAGTGGAGACTTCAGCGGCCACACAGAACAAAGAGTAGAGACTTACAAAATTAATTCATGAAAGTAACTAAACTAAACAGCAAATGGGCTATGAAACAGTCATCGTCCGCCTTTTGCCAGCATGCTGTGATGCCTCTGGGCTTCTCTCCAAGTTTTTCTAAATGGTCTGGTGGGCGAGTCCATGCTACTGCTATATCATGGACTAAAAAGGGGACTGTTAACTGTAAAAAGGATGGAGGGGTCCACCCATACAGATAAGCCTAGTCCCCCTGTCAGTGAGGATGCTTGGAGAAAGTATCTAGCCAATGGGCATGCCCTTAGGGGGGAGTTCCATGGCTGCACCCTCATCTCTCAAGCTCACCACCACTGCCTGAGTCCTCTGTATCGACGCCATTCTCTGAAGACTTTTGTGGTCATATAATAACCTAAAAGTCTCTTTTTCCACCTGAAACCCTGTTGGCCGTTCAGAAGTTCTCATGCTGTAGTGCATCCCTTCTGCCACCTTCCAGCAGCCTCACACTGGGTCTAGCTTGGCACAGAAGCTCCATCCATGACTTTGCTCTTTAGTGCTTCTTCTGCCCTCTCATATGGGCCATGGGTGGCGGCAGCCCTGAGCTTCACCTGTGATGTTGTTCCCACACCCTTGCTTCAGCCATCCCTTTACTTAACAAATATTTATATATTGTAAGCCCTGGTGACAAATAGAATAGTCGGTCCAATAGAACATCCTACCCTCGTGAGGCTTATATCCTAGGGAGGATGGGGTGGGGGGGAGCAGACAATGAATAGGTAAACAGATAAAATTATTCCACAGAGAGAAGACTAGACAGAACAAATAGACAAGGGGATGCTCTACAGCATGCCTTTGGTATGGGGACACCTGTCGTTCAGCCGCTAAGTCGTGTCCAATTCTTTGTGACCCCATAGACTGCAGCACTCCAGGCTTCCCTGTCCTTCACTATCTCTCTGAACTTGCCCAAACTCGTGTCCATCGAATCGGTGATGCCGTCCAACCATCTCATCCTCTGTTGTCCACTTCTCTTCCTGCCTTCAATCTTTCCCAGCATCAGGGTCTTTTCCAATGAGTCAACTCAGCTTCAGGTGGCCAGAGTATTGGAGCTTCAGCTTTAGAATCAGTCCTTCCAATGAATATTCAGGACTGATTTCCTTTAGGATGGACTGGTTGGATCTCCTTGCTGTCCAAGGGACTCTCAAGAGTCTTTTCCAATACCACAGTTCAAAATTATCAATATTTATTTAATAGCTTGCAGCAGAAATGCAACCCAAGCTGCTGAGTATGGACCAGAGCCAAGGGAGTGACAGTGCCTGGGGGCTAGAGTCTAACACCTTATCTTCTTGAAGCCCTCACCAGTTCTGTACGCAGAGATGGCTTTTCTCAAGGGCAAGGCTCACATCTGCCTCCCACTCCCTCAGGAAGAATCATGTCCAAGTCATCTAGACAGCTGCGGAGTGCCAGCTGGCGGATCAAGGCACCTACCTGAGGGTGTGCCTTGTTAATTTGTTGCCATGATATTACAGTGTTTATAAAGTGCTGGCTTCTGAAGAACTAAGAATCTCTACTAATCTTAATCATCTATTGACTGACCGTGTAATGGCTTTTGAGCTATGGGATTTTAATCACGTTCCAATATCCTGCCCTCATTTCCCTCCTCTCCCTCACCCTCTGCCAAGGCACCAATGATGATCTCTGGCCTTGAACCATGTGTAGCTAGTATCATTCATAACCCTCTGTGATGCCCTAGAAGACACCCCTGTATTGGGACAGAACTTGGACCAAGGTCTCTGGAGTTTCAAAAACTACAGCCTAGGAATAGAGGGCGTAAATGTGGAAGTGAGGGTTGCAGAGGAGACCTGTCCAGTGGGGATGAAGCACAGCCTCTGGTCTCATGGGGACAAGCGGTGGGAGAACACGCTCTCCAGGAAACTCTCCTTGTTACTTCAGATTCCTGGCTCCCCCTAACTTTCTCAGCATTCTTTCTCCTTCTCACTGTTCCTGAAATGCTGTCCCTTATGATTCCATCCAAGATCCTCTAATAGTTTCCTGTGGCCATAACGGTAAGTTACTGCAAACTTGGTGGTCTGTAGAAATTATTATCTCAGAGAAATATCTCCAGTTTCATGGAGCTAATACCAGTGTGTGCAGGGCCACACTCCCCCTAGAGGCTCTAAGGGAGAATCTGTTCCTTGTCTCTTCCAGTGTCTGTGGCTGCCAGCACTCTTTGGCTTGTGGCCACATCACCCCAGTCTCTGTCTCTGTAGTCACCTCACCATCTCCTTTTCTGTCTGTTTTGAATTTCCCTTTGCTTGACTCTTAAAAGGACATGCGGGATTAGGGTCCACCTGGATAATCCAGAAAAATCTCCCCATCTCAACACCCTTTAACTTCATCACATTTGCAGAGTCTTTTTGCCTTGTAACGTAATATTCACAGGTTCCACAGACCAGGATGTGGATATCTTTGGGAGACTGTGGGTGGAGGGAGGCATTATTCAGCCTTCTATAGGTTTTTTCATGCAACACTTTCTATCTGTTGGCTAAAAACAGACGAGTTTGGGGAGGTTGAATCCCCAGCCAGGATGTTGTGCTATGTGAGCTTGGGCACAGAGCATACGTGTAACTTCTCTGAGCCTCAGTTTTTTCATCTGGGTAACAGGGTTAATCATGGCAGCTCCCTCATGGAACTGCTGGGGAGACTATACCAAAGTGCTCTGTATGCAAAAAGTGCTGAACCCATCTTATTTCCCTTCTCTTTTCATCTCTGCTCCAACCACCCAGAGAGGAATTTTAAGCATCAGGGCTGCTGAGCAGCTTCCAACTATGAGATTTTTAAGCTATGGTGTTAATTGTTTCCATCTGTCTGCCAGGATTGAGGCACTATAAACTTCCCATTTTCAACCTTCGCAAAAAGCCTAAAATATCTCAATGTCCCCAAAATGACACCCCAGGGAGGGACCAGAGAAGGATGTGGGGCTCCCAAAGAATCAAGGCTTTCAGAATGATCCTCGCTTCTCTCTTCCTTTTGTTCCATGTGTCTCCCTTCATTCCTCTTCCTTTGAATGCTCATTAAAAACTATCTACCTGCACTTGGGCCGAAATCTGAGCAAAACTTTGCAGAAGGCAAATGCCATCTTCCCCTCCAGGAGGAAAAGACAGATTCTGCTTCATCTGGGCTCTGTTTAAAGAGGTAAAGGTCAGGGTTCTTACCTTCCAGAAGTCTCCCACAGTGTGCTAACCTGGCCTCAAGCAACATTTTATACACAGACCCTGGCCTCCTCCCTGATCTAAATACTGGCTGCAGCACCCATGCAGTATGACCATGAATAAGCTGATTCTCAAAATCTTGTTCCCCTTATCCATGAAAGGAAGATGATGCTTCCTACCTTCAGGATGGCTGTGAGAAACAAAACAAGCTAATGGAAAAAGCCAACTAGCAGATGGGCTACCTTTTTCAGTACTCCGAGGTAGAGTCTTGCGTTTCTAGACAAGAGAATGAATATCAGTGGCCAGAAAAACTTTCAGTGTTTTAAAGTAGTGTTACACCCATCTTCCACTTTTACATACCATTTCCCCAGTATTTGCCACCTTCCCATGTTATCTGTCCTAATGAGGCAAGTGTTTTGTTTTTGTTTTTTTTAACTTCATAACATTTTTTTTTTTACTCCCTGCCCTGATGGCTCAGATGGTAAAGAATCTGCCTGCAATGCAGGAGACCCAGGTTCGATCCCTGGGTCAGGAAGATCCCCTGGAGAAGGGCATGGCAACCCACTCTGGTATTCCTGCCTAGAGAATTCCATGGATAGAGGAGCCTGGTGGGCTACAGCCCATTGGGTCACAAAGAGTTGGAGATGACTGAACTACTAACACTTTTTGTTTTCCAGGCAATCTTTCCAACCCAGGAATTGAATCCCATTTCCTGCATTGCAGGCAGATTCTTGTACTGTCTGAGCCATCATGGAAGCCCCATTTTAGAAAGAAAATGTATAATATACTTATAAGAAGTAAAAAAATTAGTATTATTGGACATAGAAGGTTAAGTATAACTAATTTTTTAAATCATTGAGTGCTTGCTAGATAATATTGCCTTCCAAATTCTCTGAGCCCAAGGCTTGATCTTTCACTGTAAAAGGAGCAGTTTGTTCAAGAAATGTGAAAGGCCTTTCATCCTGAACAGACTTCTTGACAGAATCTGAAGAATCAAAGTGAAATGTCAAAAACATAATTCAACATTATTAATGCATCTTGTGTTCCACCTCTGCTCTTTGGTCCTGTGTGTCCTTTGGAAAGCACTGTGTTACCCTTTTATACGGCCTCAGGACCAGTTATAATGCAATCTGTACTCAGAGGATACCAATTTTAAATACTTACTGTAAAGTAACGCCTTAAATCTTCTCAGTGTTAGCATTCTGCCAGTTGCTGAGTATACCTATTCCAATTACATGTTTCAAAACTGGGTAAACAAGTACAGGATGGATTGGGGTACCGCATCTACAAAACACTTTCACAGCAATGCCCAGATTAGTATTTGACTGAGTAACTGGGTAACATAGCCTAGCCAAGTTGACACATCATAAAGTAACCATACACCTATGATTAGCATTTTATATGCTGTGCTTAGTCCTTCAGTCACGTCCGAATCTTTGTGACCCCGTGGACTGTAGCCCGCCAGGCTCCTCTGCCCATGGGGATTCTTCAAGCAAGAATACTGGAGTGGGTTGCCATGCCCTCCTCCAGGGGATCTTCCCAACTCATGGATCATACCCAAGTCTCCTGCATTGCAGGCAGATTCTTTAGCATCAGAGCCCCCAGGGAAGCCCAAGAATACTGGAGTGGGTAGCCTATCCCTTCTCCAGGGGATCTTCCCAACCCAGGAATCGAACTGGGTCTCCTGTATTGCAGGAGGATTCTTAACCAACTGAGCTACCAGGGAAGGCAGATTAACATATTAAATACTCCTAAAAAAGTAACTATGTTTTCAAAATTAGTTAATTAAATTCCTTTGAATATTTGAACTGCATTTTAAACTTTAATACTTTTAATTAGGCCAAAGTAAATTTATAAACCTATCAGTCCAAGTCTTTATATATATATATATATATATTTATATATATATATTTATATATATATATGTATATACATATAAAGATGTATAAATTACATCCTATAAATGTAATAAATATAGGTAGACTATCAAATAAAACAAGTTTTCTTAAACATTTGATAATTTTTGGGGGCTGATGCAATTGATGTTATGTTTATAATTTCAAATTCTAATCATCAAAGAACAGTTGACTATTTTTGAATTGTGTATCCCTTAAATTTCCACACATAAACACCATATATAAACTTAACTAGTTACATTCATATAATTTCATATTAAATCAAGTTTGTTGAGTGTTCTCATATATATCATATTTTCTTAGATATTTCAAATATCTTAAATATATATTTCTTCATGATTACAAGGCTTATCCCTAACAGAACATTACAAATATTAATGCTCTGTCTTTGTCTTTCCAAATGTTTTTTTACTTCCCCAGTGAAGGCTACTAGGTCTAAATATTTAATTTATGTATGAGTTATAGACAGAACATGTGTCGAAGTTTTCGCAGAATAACTGGCTGAACTTTTAGCTTTGGAACTTTTCTATTCTACAACACAACCTCTTAAAACTGGAAGTGAACACTTTTTCATGATGTTTGTTTGCCTAAGTTGCACGAGTTGGATTCCTCACTGGCTCATTCTGACTCTAATTAAGTGCTTTATTATCCAAGTTACACCATTAAAACACTATACTATCTTTATAAAGCTTTCTTATCTATCTCCTATATCTATTTTATCAACCGCTTCGCCACAGTTTCTTAATTTCCTACAGGTGGCTGAGAACACTCAAACAGCCCACGCTTGTCCTAGCAAGCCTATGCTTCTCAAGGCGCACTCACGGCCATGCAAGGTGAAAGCAAAGAGAATAAGAAGACCCCATGTGGCCATAGTCAGGCCAAGTTTAAACTCAGCCCTTATGGCACTTTGGCACTGTTTTTGGAAAGTGCCTTCTTCTATTTATTTGGAAATTGTTTACATTCTATGACAATTTCATAGCATATGAAAGAAAATTTGGTAGAGTCTCTCTCATAATCAGCTTACTGAATAGAAGGAGAAAGCTCAAGACCAGAATTTCTGTCCACAGAAATGCCGTGCCTTTAATATTCATGGTTACATATTCCAGAGGAAGAAGGACAAATCATGCTATGATAAGTAAATAGTTGTATTAACACCATTCCTCTGCCCTCAGCAGCTCCCTGTGAGCATTACCCTCCTGTGAGAGTTCGATTTAAGTGAGCAGGAAAGAGGGTGAGTGACAATAACTTACTGTTGTCCTCCAGGCCACAGATTAATAATAACAATAATAATGGCTACACATGTCAAACCTGTAGCAAGAATTATAAATAGGCATGCACACATAAACATTTATCAATAAGTAACTACATACAGGTATGTGGGTGTGTGGTCAGTTGTGTCTAACTCTGTAAACCCATGGACTGTAGCCAGCCAGGCTCTACTGTCTATGAGATTTTCCAGGCAAAAATACTGAAGTGGGTTGCCATTTCCTTCTCCAGGGGATCTTCCCGACCCAGGGATCAAACCCACGTCTCCTGAATCTCTTGTATTGGCAGGCGGTTTCTTTACCACTGAACTACCTGGGAAGCCCTATACATATATGTTCATGCATTTATAATTTCATTTAACCCACCTAGCAACCCCCTATAAGGTAGTTATCAGCATCTTTTCCTATTGGGAATCCAAAACTCAGAGAACTGAAGTAACATGCTCAAATGCACACAGTTGGTACATAAAAAAAAAAAAAAAAAGAGATTAAATTTAAATCAGGTCATTGAAGTCTAGTTAATGATATGCATGTTGAAGTGTTTAGATATAATGTCTGTAACTTTCTTCAAAATGCATCAAAAAATAAGAAGAATTGATGGATTATAGAAGGAAAATTAAAGGACTATCCAATATCAAACCAACCCCCCACCAAAATAACTGAAAATACTGGGTAACAGTTTTAAAATATATTTGAAGGCATCAAAGAGCTAATGGTACAATAAGGACTCGAGAATGGCAAAAATTAAAAAGACTGATAATTCCCAGAATTGGTGAAAATGTTGATTTACTGGAGACTAGTACAATCATATTAGAATATTTATTTTAATGATCTACTAAATAAATACATGTGCTATGACCTTCTGATACTTATCTGAAGTATATGTGTGTGTACCAAATGGTGTGTACAGGCATGTCCATGGCAGCACTATTTATAACAACCCCCAAATGGAAACAATACAGTTAGCCATCAACTATACAGTGGATCAAATGTCACCTCTAACAATAAAATACTAGGCAGCAAAGAAAATAAACTATTTCTATAGAATACAACATGGAGAAGGAAATGGCAGCCCACTCCAGTGTTCCTGCCTGGATAATTCCATGGACAGAGGAGCCTCGTGGGCTATAGTCCGTAGGGTCACAAAGAGTCGGACACAAGTGAAGCAACTTAGCATCATAGTATACAACAACATGGATAAGTATCATAGATATATTTAAAGGAAATAATCTGAGTGAAAAATAATACAAGATTCTATTTACATAAAGTTCATAAAGTAATCTAAGTGTTAGAAGTCAAAATTATGGTTATTTTTAGAGAGAGGAGCATATTGACTTGAAGGAAAAACAAAGGAAGGGGTAATCCTGAGGTACTGTTAATGTCCTCTGCTGATCAGGATGGTGGTTACATGGGTATGCTTACACTATGTTATGTTTTAATTAAAAGTTATTAAAATATCAAGAGAATTTTAAATCTAGCATTATTTTTTCATTCATTCAGTCCATGAACATTGATTACATGCCAGTTATATGAAAGGCACTGGGGATATAGCAAATTCCTTTCTTCATGAAGTTTATGTTCTAGTGAGGAAGAAAAATAAGTGACTAAAGAAACAACAAACTATAGGCTGGTAAGTGTTCTGCAAAGATAAAAACATGGAAGAGAGTAAACAGCTGGTTTTTTTAGAAAGAGATTTCTCTAAGGAGGTAATATCCAAACTGAGGTCTGAACAACAATAAAGAAGTTAGCCTTGCAAAGATGGCAGAGGAGAGTTGCTGACGTAAAACCGTATGGCAGTAATGAATTGGAACTGTTGAGGAGGGGGTTATAATATCTTAATACAACCTTACTAAAAATTTCTGTTGAAATCATGATAATGCTCATGGTGCTTAATGAAAGACTTCAAATAAACAAATTGCTGACCCAGTGTTTGAAATCTCGAGGTTAGAAAGATAAGGGAGGAGATTAATTATTTACCTATGAGGTATTGCAAAATTTAAGTTAAATTTATATTTATGCTATAGCTTATTAAAAGGGAGGTTCTGACAAAGCACTTGTTTATTTGCTTTTATAGTTAGTCTATAATCTCTGTGACTTCTAACCTTGAACCTATGTATGCTTGAAAATTAAATCACAGTTGTTTGAAGGTTTGCCGTAGAGAAGCATGTTTGTTTCATCCAAAAATGACAACAGTGTTTGCAATAGGAAGTTAGGTACGTCCAGTCCTGTAATAACTAAATCACTATAACTGTAAGACTGCTTTACACTGTCTGTTTATCTATTAAAAATACATAGCCAAAGATGTTCTTAAGGGTAAAAATGTATATTAAAGCATTTGTCTTTGTGAAATTTAAGAATTTATTTGCTCTTATAGTTAGTCTATAATCTCTATGACTTCTAACCTTGAAACTAAGTGTGCTTGGAAATGTCTTTGTGAAATTTTGGAAATAATACAAGAGATTTTTTAAATGGACTTTAAAATACTATGCAATATCTTATTCCTTCACAGATCTCTAAGATATGTGTGGGTGGTGTTTCCAAGACCACCCCTAGGTTCCATGATTCAGTAGGAGGATTCAAAAGACTCTGTGTATAGTCCTCGTCATGTTATTATTCAATGCAGAGAAAGAATACAAAGCAAAATCAGTGGAAACAAAAGGTAAATAGGGCAAATCCTGGGGGAAAAAAGCACAAAATTTCCAGAGTCCTTTTCCAGTTGTTAGAAAGGATGTGCTTGCCAACAATGAGTTGTAATGACATAACTGAAATATTGTCAACCTCGGAAGCCCATTACCCAAGGTTTTTACCAGGGAATGATCCCACATGCACCCTCTGCCTAGTAAGTACCAAAATTCCAGAGTCCCGGAAGGAAAGCATGTACTTAACACAAATCATATTGTTTGCACCATCTAAGCACAGATAACCACTCTGAGCAGTTAGGGTGGTGGAGATTTTCCTGAAAACTAAATTCCCAGACATCAGTCAAGAGCTAAACTTATAAGCAGGCTTTTCAAAGAATAGCAATCAGTTGTGCTTGTTTCTTGTGTACATGAGGCTAATCTGGCTACAATAAAGGAGAGGTACAATGACACGAGATGAGGTTGAGGACGTAAACAGAGATCACATCATAGAGGAGTATTCAGGCCATGGTAAGGCATTTGGAATTTTTCCAAATAAAATGGTAAATTAATGAGGAGTATATCTGTCAGAGATCATCCAGGATAAAAAAAAATTAGGTTTTTCAAAAAGAAAAAAGTTAACACAAAAAATTGACTGTATAAGTAATTGAAGAGCTGGAAAGTCCAGGAAAACGTCCAGCACAGAGAGTTGCAAATATGACCAACATAATAGAATTCATACTTTTGGAAGATCACAGTAGCTTCAGGGTATGTGGTACAATTGGAAGGCTCCGACATTTTTCTAGTGTAAGTTCCAGAAGAGAATGGAAGGACAAGAGAGGAGGACTATTTGAAGAAATAAATGAATTGCTGACGGTTGTCCAGAGTTTAAGAAATATGAGCCCTTAGACAAAAATGGATAAATCAAAATAAAATCACACCTAGACACATTGCAGCAACACTATAGAACATCAAAAACAAAGTCTCTATGTTATCAGATATAAAGATAGATCATTTATAAGGCCATTATACTCGCCCTAGAAATTATCTTAACAGTAGCATATAAAGCTAAAAAAAAAAAACTTTAGGGTACTCATCTCAAAAACAGAAATCCAGTCAATAGTTTCCAAATAGCAGAGGATTATAAAAAGATACAAAAAAGTTTATCAATGCAACAGAAAGCAGAAAAAGGAAAAAACAGGATAAATAATGATAAATAAATAAAACACAAAATAGGACCAAATACATCAATAATATATCAGAAATCAGTATATGTAAAAAGGTTAAATGTACCTACTAAAAGGCTGGTACCTTTACTCTGTTTAGCAAAAGACATCATTAAAGAATAAAATGATAATTCAGAGCGGGAGGTGATATCTAGAATACATATATCAAAAAAGGGAATTTTATCCAGAATGTATTTTTAAAACTACCACAAGTCAATTTTTAAAAAACAGACCAAATAGAAATAAAAATGGACAAAACTTGAACAAGCAGATCACAAAAGAGGATACACAAAAATGGCCAATAAGCATATTAAAAAATGCTCAACTTTATCAATCATCTGAGAATTACAATTAGAATCACACTATACAAGTGTCAGAAAAACTAAATGAAAAAGACAAAGTACCAAGGGTTGATGAAGATATAGAAGAATTAGGACTCTCATATCTCTTTGGCAGAGACATAAATTAGTGCTGAGTGCTCAGTTGCTAAGTTGTGTCTGACTCTTTACAACCCCACGGACTGTAGCCCTCTGGCTAGGCTCCGCTGTCCATGGGGCTTCCCAGGCAAGAATACTGGAGTGGGTTGCCATTTCTTTCTCCAGGGGATCTTCCCAATTCAGGGGCTTAACCCACATCTCCTGTATTGGCAGGCAGGTTTTTTATTACTGAGCCACCAGGGAAGCCCCATAAATTAGTACAACAATTTAAAAAAACTATCTGGCAGTGTCCACAAAAGCTAAACATATCCATGAAGTCAAATTTCTACTCTTCGTATATACATGTCCAAAAGGCATGCAGTGAATGGACATAGCAACACTATTCATAGTACCACCAAATTGGAAACTACTCAAATGCCTATAAGCAATAGGATAGATAAATCTTAGTGTACACACATAATAAAATACTCAGCAGCAAAGAGACTAACAAACTACAACTAAATGTACCTGATAAATAGAATGGTGAGCAAAATAAGCCATGCACAAGAGTACATTATCTGAGTCAATCTATAGTTATTTAAAAAGAGGGGTAAGGGGAGGTCAGTTATCAGTTAGAGTGGTGGAGACTTTCCTGAAAACTAAATTCCCAGAAACCAGCCGAGGGCTAAACTTGTAAGCAGGCTTTTCAAAGAATAGCAATCAGTCATGCTTGTGGTCTTTTGTGTACAGAAGGCTAATTTGGCTAATGTACAATGAAGGAGAGCTAGAATGGAACAAGATGAGGTTGAGGAGATAAACAGAGGTCATGTCCTAGAGGAATGCTCAGGCCATGGTAAGGCATTTGGAGTTTTTCCAAATAAAATGGTAAATTAAGGAAGAATACATCTGTCAGAGTTCATTCAGGATAACAAAAAACCATGAGAAGTCAGGATAGAGGTTACCTGGGATAGGGATAATGTTGGAAGAGGTACAAGTAAGGGTTCTGGTAACACTCCATTTATTGATCTGGGTGTTGGTTACGCAAGTATGCTCAGTTTGTGAAAATTCATCAAGATGAGCACTTATGATTTTTGTACTTTATATATCTTTAATATCAAAAAGAAGCTTTTCTAAAAACTGAGTTTATCAGATTAGAGGAAAAAGAAAACTGCTAAAATTGTTTAAACAAAGCTATCTAAAATAGAAAAATGGAAAAGATAGAATTAAGTATAGTAGTTCTATGGAAGCACCAACCAAAATAAAGCTATTAATAGCATAGCAATAGTAATAAAAGACAGAAGTCAAATTTTTGTCAAAATTATGACCAAGAAAATCCTTAAAAAAAAATACCAATCATGAACTTAAATGTACCAAAAATACAACCAGAAAATCTAAAAAGAAAAAAATTGACAGAATTATGCACAGAAATTTAGAAACTGATGGTCATAGGAAGAGATAATAACATTTTTCTTAGAAATTTGTTAAGATAAAATAATAAAAATATTGAAGATGAACAATAACATGAACATATTTCTTCTAATAAACTCCAATCAACAAACACATCTCTATTATAAAAATAACAAGATTGGTAAGTTGGGAAAATAAAGTCAATATAATATGGAAATAAGATTGAAAAACACTTCATTAGTCTTTTTCCTAGAGATATTTCACACCACCAAGTAATAACAAACAACGTTAAGTAAAAGAACTGAATTCAGCAAGCTGATGATAGGCTGCTGAAATCCTATCCCCACTCATTTCCTGTACTTCATGTTCACTCACTTGTGCTCTTTGACTCTACTTCGGAAGTATTCTGTCTCAAAGTTTTCTCTGATCTTTGTGCAACATTAGCCAAATGTTGAATGCCAAACATTAAGCATGCAAAGTGGTTTGAAAGTGTCACAGAACCATGCTGTGACATATTTATTTTGGCAAGTGTAACAGAAGACAAGTTTTAACAATAAAAAAAAAAAGCATGAAATTCTAAAGCATTTTTAAAAATTAAAGAACATAAGACATCCCTTGAGCTACTGAGTCAAGGGCATTAGCACTGTTGCACACAATTAGAGACAGTGTAGAAATAAAAGAAAGTTATCTCGCTGGAACAATTGATTGTTTTTTGTTTAAACAAAAATCTAAATGAAGATGAGAAGAATAATAGAGGCAATGGAAAGACCAAAGATCAAACGCAGATGTCATCAGGGGAAAAATTCACAGTTAAAGAAAAATCCTTGGCAACATATAAAGACTTTTTCATTAAAGCTAAAATATTGCAGGTATATTATCCTTTAAGTTCACAGTGGCTGATTTAATGGCTTCAAACCTGGTGTGTTTTCCACAATGCCAGGCTCCCTGGTGAAGGGGAAAGTGCAAATGAAGGCGCTGCCGACTTTTCACTCAGTGTTAAATCAAAGAAGAGTTGTCTTATAAAACCCCTTTGAATAAAACAGTGTGGTATTCACATGTGAAGAGACTAACAAAATATAAAATAAAAATAAGCCAAGTTGAATAAGAAAATTTACTCATTTAAATCAATGAGGAAAGATGCACTGACTAATGAACTGACTCAGTTCAGTCGCTCAGTCATGTCCAACTCTTCGCGACCCCGTGAAAAGCAGCACGCCAGGCCTCCCTGTCCATCACCAACTCCCAGAGTCCACCCAAACCCATATCCATTGAGTCGGTGATGCCATCCAACCACCTCATCCTCTGTCGTCCCCTTCTCCTTCTGCCTTCAATCTTTCCCAACATCAGGGTCTTTTCAAATGTGTCAGCTCTTCGCATGAGGTGGCCAAAGTATTGGAGTTTCAGCTTCAGCCTCAGTCCTTCCAATGAACACCCAGGATTGATTTCCTTTAGGATGGACTGGTTGGATCTCCTTGCAGCCCAAGGGACTCTCAAGAGTCTTCTCCAACACCACAGTTCAAAAGCATCAATTCTTCTGCACTCAGCTTTCTTTATCGTCCAGTGAACTGACTATTCAGCAACTAATTAATAATATTAGGACAACAGTTGTTCATTTGGCAAAAATAAATTCAGATTCCTACTTCATATCACACACAATATTTAAAATTAATTAAAGTACTAAATATTATATATCTATATAGGAAAGAGAAAGAAAAGAGGGGAAGAAAGGGAGAGATTTAGGATATAATAATACTGAATATATAAATGAAGTGGTGAAAATATTCTTCCTTAAACAACATAAAAAATTCAAAATCCATGAAAGACGAGTGATATATTGGACTACATTTTTTTAAAAATAAAGGTTTGGTACAGCATTTACATGAATTAAGTCTTAAAATATGCAACAGGCAGCCTTCCAGTTTCTGCTCCAGCATGTGACGAGCTTGGAAGTCATCACTCCCAATCTCACAATAAGAAAAAAAAGTGGCTAGAATCAGTACCAGGAAGGAAAAGGGACTATAATTGACAAGCTGCAAAGGCTTAGGGTAGACTAGCTAACTTGACAATTAAAAATTCTGCAGAGCCCCATCTTAGAGGAACCCCACATTTTGTGAGTTTTATCTCCAGGAGTCCCACCAGATTCTCATGGGGAATATGAGAAAATCCTCTTATGCTTTCCAGCAGGAGAAGAAAAAACATAACCATTTAAAAAGAAGGCAAAAGCACTATGATCTCCTCCTTAAGGAAAACTACTTTACCAGAATCTAACCAAAATAAGGGAAGGGAAATACCCAAATCCAGTGCCTCCAGCCTGCCTGTCTCACCATAGGGCAGAAGGAAGCTAAGAAGAATGTGTGAAGGTCACAGCCCAATGGAGCAACAAAGTTACTAAGAGACAGAGACCTAATCATAGGATTATAGAACATAACTTGTCTTCTGCATTTCACCACCAGGGCTTCCCAGCTGGAACTAGTGGTAAAGAATCTGCCTGCCAATGCAGGAGGCACAGGAGATGTGGATTCCATCCCTGGGTCAAGAAGATACCCTGGAGTAGGAAGTGGCAACCCATTCCAGTATTCTTGCTTGGAAAATTCCATGGACAGAGGAGCCTGGCAGGCTACTGTCTATGGGGTCACAAAGAGTCAGATATGACTGAGCAACTGGGTACACTACTACTACTAACACTTCACCACCACATCAACAGGACTCCTGTATAAAAACCGAAGATGACAGCAAAAGGCTTCTATTTAAGAAGTCATTTTTAGAGAAACCCAAAAACAACTGGGTAAACAAAAGCAAAGGTGCTAGAAGTTGAAGCCTTAGACACCTATGGCTACACCAAATAGTAAAAACAATGTAAACCCTGGCCAGATTAATGTAAGTGCTCACACTAATGGCCTATGTATCTCAGTTCCTATTACTCAATATATCATGTCTGGTTTCAACAAAAAAATCGCAAGTCATATATAAAAGCAAGAAAAAAATCAGTCTAAAGAAATAAAGCAAGTGATAGAACCAGGCTCAGATAAGACAGAGCTCTTGAAATTACCATACCAAGAATTACATAGTATTATAATAAAGGAGTCAATATTCCAAGAAGACATGACCATCCTTAATATGTCTGTACTTCACAAGGGAGCATTCAGAATGATGTTAGAATGGCCAATATCCAGAAGACTAACAGCACCAGATGCTGACAAAGATGTGGAGGAACAGAAATTCTCATTCATTGCTGATGGGAATGCAAAATGGTACCACCACTTTGAAAGACAGTTTGGGGATTTCTTACAAAACTAAACATACTCTTACTATATGACCCAGCAAGTATTTACCCAAAGGAGTTGAAAACTTACGTCAATATAAAAACCAGCACACAAATGTTTATAATAGCTTAATTTATTATTGCTAAAACCTGGAAGCAACCAAGATGTCCTTCAGTAGGTGAGTGGATAAATAAACCATGGTACTTCCAGACACTGGAGTATTATTCAGGGCTAAGGAGAAGTGAGCTATCAAACCATTAAAAGACATGGAAGAAACAAATGCATATTGCTCAACTAAGTGGAAAAAAGTCTGAAGAGGTTACATACAGTTTCATTCCAATTATATGACATTCTGGAAAAGGCAAAACTATGGAGACAGTAAAACTATCAGTGGTTGCCAAGGATTAGGGAGGAGGGTGGGATGAATAGGTGGAACAAAGATGATGTTTAGGGTAGTGAAACTATTCTGTATGATATTGTAATGGTGGATACATGTCATCTTACATCTATTCAAGTCTATGGAACATGTAACACCAAGTGACTCCTAATGTGTACTATGGACTTCAGGTGATGATAAGTCAATGAATATATTCATTGGTTGTTAGAAATCTACCACTCTGGTGGGGAACATTGATAATGGGGAAGCCTATGCATGAGTGGCTTCCCTGGTGGCTCAGCTGGTAAAGAATCCACCTGCAATGCAGGAGACCTGGGTTTGATCCCTGGGTTGGGAAGATCCCCTGGAGAAGGGAAAGGCTATCCTCTCTAGTATTCTGGCCTGGAGAATTCCATTGACTGTATAGTCCATGGGGTCTCAAACAGTTGGACATGACTGAGCAACTTTCACTTCTTGCATGAGTGAGGGCAGAACGTGTATGGAAAATCTCTGTATCTTCTGCTCAGCTTTATGTGAACCTAAAATTTCTCTAGAAAATAAAATCTATTTTTTAAAAAGTTTAATGGGCAAAAGACAAGAAGAGACACTTTACAAAGTAGATATATACACAGTGAATAAGCAAATGGAAAAATCACTAGTTCAACATCATTAGCCACAAGAGGAAGGAAAATTAAGACTATAACAAGATATCACTATCTACCTGTTAGTAGAGAAAAAAGTGATAATACTAAATGTTAGTGAAGATACAGAGAAAAAATAAAAACTATTAGCAACCATAATGTTCTTCATCTGGTGAATGGTTAAACAAATTGTGGTATGGCTATACTACATAATACTGTTCAGAGATGAAAAGCAATCTGTTGAAATCTGCAACAACTTGGATGGACCTCAAGGACATTATGCTGAGTGCTCCAAAAAGAAAGTCTATTAATTAAAATAATAAAATAGTAAAATAAAACTGAATTAAATTGAAAATATAAAATAAATATTGCAACAAAGTTCTTGGAATGGGCATTAACAAGTCAGGTTTCTGGTCCTAGTTCTCCAGATGTTCACCTTGGTCTGTAAAAAGGAACTAGGCTTTACACTTAAACTCAACCATTTCTGCCTGACAACCGAAGACAAAGAGTGATTCCTTTTGCTGATTGCATTACTCCATGGGAGAGGAAAAATGTGAAACAGAGAGAGGTTAAGTGTGTTGGGGGCAATGATCTGTGAATACCAGCTAGCTAGATGGAGTCTTCTGCCTCCAGAGAGGTCCAGGAGCCAGACAAGTCTAGAAGGGTCCCTCTTCACAAAGACCTTAGTCCCCTCTTGTCTCAAAGTGACAACTAGATCAACCTCTGATGGAGGGAACTCAGGCAGAACAGGGACTTTAGTGGGCTCCCGACTTAAGCTGAGAGGAGGCTCACTCTGTCACAAACTCTGCAAAATGAATACTTTGTTTTAAATATTCTTTTGGGGGTCAAGATACATCCTTCAGCCAAATTTATCCATCCAGAACATACCATTAAAGATAACAGCCAGAGGGACTTCCCTGATGGTCCAGTGGTTAAGAATTTGTGCTGTTAGTGCAGGGGCATGGGTTCAATCCCTGGTGTGGGAACTAAGATCCTACACGCCATGCAGCGTGGCCAAAAGATTTCTAAAAAATAACAGTTGGAAAAGAAACAGTCCTTAACTCTTGAGAGTCCTTTGGACTGCAAGGAGATCAAACCAGTCGATCCTAAAAGAAATCGATCCTGAATATTCATTGGAAGGACTGATGCTGAAGCTGAAGCTCCAATACTTTGGCCATCTGATGCGAAGAGACAACTCACTGGAATAGATCTTGATGTTAAGAAAGATTGAGGACAGGAAAAGAAGGGGGCGACAGAGAATGAGATGGTTGGATAGCATCACTGACTCAATGGACATGAATTTGAGCAAATTCAGGGAAATAGTGAAGGACAGGGAAGCCTGGGGTGCTTCAATCTATGGAGTCACAAAGAATTGGACACAACTTAGCGACTGAACAACAATTTATGGAAGAGTAGGTTCTGATGGCTTGGTCTCAAAATCTTCCCCTTGAATGACACCAACCCACCATGAACTCGTACTTTTCCAACATTCTATAAATCTCCTTTCTGCTTCCTTTCACTACCTATTCAATTTTCTTCACTACCTATTCTATTTCCAATAATGTTAGGCTATTACAACCATTTAAACTCAAGGAAATATAAGCAGAAGGTCTACAACCAAGGCAAGAAAAATAAGGGCAATTAGCTATACAGCTGCCTGTGGTCAAGAATAAAATGAAAACCAAGTCTGGGGAAGGAGAGTTAGCCAGTCTCAGGAAGAAGAGTTCTGGGAGGAGAGCAACTAAAAACACTAACTTCAGGGCCAAAAAACTCAGAAGGAAAACAGGAATAGCAAATCATAGTGGCTGAGAAGGCAGGTTCAAAAGTCAGAGTAGGATTGACCGTTGTCTACCTTGGGCAGTTAATTTTCTCTGTGCGTGCATGCATGCTAAGTCGCTTCAGTCATGTCTGGCTCTTTGTGACCCTATGGACTGTAACCTCCAGGCTCCTCTGTCCATGGGATTCTCTAGGCAATAATATTGGAGTAGGTTGCCATATTCTCCTCCAGGGGATCTTCCTGACCCAAGGACTGAACCCACATCTCTTACGCTTCCTTCATTGGCAGGTGGGTTCTTCACCACTGATGCCACCTGGGGAGCTGTGTGATATTGGTTATTGGGTCTGACACACAGTATCATCTCAAGAAATGGTAGCTATTTATATTATTAATGGTGAATAAACACTGATGGCAAGGGATAAAGTAGGGACAAACCCACAAAACTAACACTTGAGAACAGATGTAACTCTATCAGTGGGGCTACAGGTGCCATTGGCCTAAGCTGTACACCCCATTCCTTGCAGCTCAAAGCATGGTCTCTCAGATTAACAATATTGGCATCAATGGGGAGCTTGTTATAAATAGACTCAGGCCCTCCTCTAGTCTCCTGAGTCAGAATCTGCATTTTAACAAAATCACCAAAGATATTTGGGTGGTTCACAGCACATTACAAGCTATAGAGCCCTGCTTGTTCCATTAGCTTGTTTGGAAGAACCAGTGACAAGCAGGCAATGACTGCAGTCAACTAAAATGTGGAGGTATAATTGCCGTGTTAAGTAACCAAGGAGACCCCCAGCTAGGGCTTGTCAATGTTCTGGGTGACTTGGGTAACTACTGTCTCAAATCAAAGAGAAGGAATTTGGTGAAGGACTTATCAGAGGATAAGCCGAGGCCATAAACCAGGACCAGATGCTCAATGTCAATTAGGCTTCTGTGAACACAAAATGTAGGCTTCTGAACACAAAAGCTGGGTAAAAGAGACTTGCAAAAAAGAATAATGGGGGGCGGGGTGAGTGACCATGAGGGCCAGAGACTAGGGGGGTTGAGAAGGGGAAAAATGGTCAACAGGGCTGCTTTCATTCACGTTCCCATACATGCTCTGTGCCCTGCCCACACTTTCCTGGCCCACCAACAGCACTTTCTCGAGTCTGCAGGTCCTTCTAAGCCAGCCGGATACTTCCTCCATAACCTCAACTTCAATGAGCAAGACTGACAGAGAGGCAGCATGAGTGATGGACAGTCCAAGAGTCTTTCCAGGGAGGTTTACATTGCTTTACAGGTACTTTTAGGCTAAAAACAAGAGTAGCATTACATTCATTTTATAGCAGGGCAAAGTAAACATTCCATTAAAAAAATAAAAGGATCAATGCACAACAACTTGGCCAAATAAACTCTACTGAATGATGAGGAGCCAGATCTGGGGTTTAGAGGCAGGGAATTCAAAGAATAGGATCCCACCAGGGGAGTGAGCACCAGGTCTCTAGGCATCTGAAGAAGTCCAGTGACATTTCTTGAAGGCTGTAAACATTCCCCATCCTCCTCTGTTCTATTTTTAAATCATAGTCCTCTTTCCATATTGGTCTTTCCAAAGAGTTCAGCCTTGACTTGCACCCCTGAATCCATTCCTGTATTTCCTATTTTGATGAGTGATGTATTTGCCCATAGAGAGAAGCAGGTATTCTTCTTAATTCCTGTCTTTGTCTCTCCTTCTTCTATCCCTGCTAATCATATTTCCCTCCCCATGGATTGTGCCTCTTTAAAACTTTCTTTAAAAAAAAATTTAAAATTCTATTTTAAGATTTTTTTGGATATAGATCCTTTTAAAAGTCTTCATTGAATTTGTTAAACTATTGCTTCTGTTTTATGTTTTGTTTTTTTAGCCAGGAGGCATGTGGGATCTTAGCTTCCAGTTCAATTCAGTCACTCAGTCATGTCTGACTCTTTGCAATCCCATGGACTGCAGCACACCAGGCTTCCCTGTCCATCACCAGCTCTCAGAGCCTACTCAAACTCATGTCCATCACATCAACGATACCGTCCAACCATCTCATCCTCTGTTGTCCCCATTGCCTCCCACCTTCAATCTTTCCTAGCATCAGGGTCTTTTCCAGTGAGTCAGTTCTTTGCATCAGGTGGCCAAAGTATTGGAATTTCAACTTTAGCATCAGTCCTTCCAATGAATATTCAGGACTGATTTCCTTTAGCTTCCAGACCAGGAAGCAAACCTGCACCCCATACATTGAAAGGCAAACTCTCAACCACTGGATCACCAGGCAAGTTCCTCTTTAAAACTTTCTTGGATCCTGTGATGTGCCGAAGAATGTTCCTACTGACTAGTGAGAGGCAGCTATTAAATCTCCAGAAATTTTGCAAGCTGGTTGTTAAACATAGCTATCACAAAAAATTAAGTTATAGGAACTTCCAACTAAATAAATTATATTAATAATATACTCAAACCCACCATTTCCTAATTATTTTGCTATATACTATATTGCAGTCTCTTCTCTTGAGCTTATTTAAATCACCTCCACGTATATGATAGAAATTACACATGATGGTGTAATGGTACATATCTCTTCCAACGTTCTGTCCAGAGATAGAACATTGGAAACTTAGGACTGTCACCTAGGAAGGTAGCCTCTTTGGAATAGTCCCCTAGAGCTATCTGAGAGGCTACCTTCCTAGGTGACTGTCCTAAATAATGCCCTCAGATAAAATACAAGTCTCAACTTTTAGATTGTGCCTTTTTTTTTTTCAGTCAACAAGACTTAAGAAAGTGATAAAAAAAATTAACAATGCATATTAAAGCTAAAAGTATGTCATATCTGTAGCTATTATATTGAAAATAGAACAAAATTTGGGGAAATAGTCTTCCAGAATTCAAAACTGTTGTCTAATTCAGCACAAAAGTCATTCATGTCATTGACAATGAGTAGAACCAACACATTCACCTTCATTGCTTAACTTTCTTTTTACTTGTCAATGTAAACAAAAATATCAGTTAAAGTTGAAACTACACACGTTGGTCAATTGCAAACATAGGCTGATAAAGAATACAATAGTTTAGCAAAAATCAATGAATACTTTCCTTGTGAATTCTTTGGCTATACTAAATTAGCAGTAAAAAGTATTGTATATTTTATCACCTGTAAAGTGTGCAATACCCATCCTTCACATCAATGATGCTTATAATGAATTTATATATATATACATATATATATATATATATATGCATCATTGGTTTTTTCACAGTGTTAGCAGCACCTGCTTGGAGGTTCTCGACATCCCCTTTCTTGTTTCCTTAGGTTAGGCTGAAAGTAAAAGTCGCTCAGTCATGTCTGACTCTTTACGACCCCATGGACTATACAGTCCATGGAATTCTCCAGGCTAGAATACTGCAGTGGGTAACCTTCCCTTTCTCCAGGGGATCTTACCAACCCAAGGATCGAACCCAGGTCTCCAGCATTGCAGGTGAATTCTTTACCAACTGAGCCACAATGGAAGCCATCATTATTCCAGGGTCACTTTTCCCATACCCATATCACTACCAGAATAATCTTTCTAATATTTGTATGCATTCATGACATCCCCCTCATTAAAATCACTAATGACTCTGCAGGACCTTCTGAATGAAAGACAAGCTACAGAAGGGCTTCCTTGATCTGCCCTGTTCACCTCTGCAGCCTCCTCTCTTATCAGATGCCCACACTCACACTTTACTCAAGTTATTCCAAACTGCTTGCTGTTCCCAGAATGTGCTTAACTTATTCATGCCACTGGACTTTTACATCAGCTTCGGGCTTCCCAGGTGGCATTAGTGATAAAGAACTTGCCTCCCAATGCAGGAGATGTGAGAGATGATGGTTTGATCCCTGGGTAGAGAGGATCCCATGGAAGAGGGAATGGCAACACTCCAGTATTCTTGCCTGGAGAATCCTGTGGACAGAGGAGCCTGGAGGATATAGTCCATGGGGTCACACAGAGTTGGACACAACTGAAGCGACTTAGCATGCACGCGCAGGCCTTTACATGAGCTTTACTTTGCCTAAGATGCCTTTCCCCAACTCCTGCCCTCCCATCTCTTGCTAGTTCTCACCTAGAATTCAAACAGTGCCCAGTCAGCACCTCTTCCAGGAGCCCTCGCCTCTTCAGCACTTGCTACCACCACAAGCTGTTGTGCAGGTAACCTTGCTGGCTCCTCCACTCACCTGGAAGATCTTCTGAGCAGAGGGAGGTATTCCCGACACCTAGAACCTAGCATGGCACCCAGGAGACACCTAGTAAGTGCTTCTTAAATTGATAAGGTCATAGCTTAGTTTCAGCTAATAGCCTATAGCAAATTGTGAGATTTAGCCAGGAGATACTCATCTCTGATTTCAGTTGTTGCTTTAACAACAAAGGTTGTTTAAAGTGTCAAAAAAAAACTCAAAACTGAGTGTTTTTCTTTCCTTTAAGCATGCATATTATATTAGATGAATTATTGACATTTTTTTCTTTTGTTCATTGTTTCCTGGATGTTACATAGACATGTCTTGAGATGACCTTAAACCACTGACCTCCTATAAGCAATAATTGCAACACTCATTCCTAGAAGATAGGGACAGTTATCATATATTGGGTTACTCTTATCCTCCAAGCACCTGCCTTCTATATATCACCTCAGGTATCTTCAACACTGCAACAAAGTGTGTACTATTATCACCAGTTAACAGGTGAGGAAACTGAGTCTGGGGGAAGTTAAAGCATTTGTTTCAGTTTGAACAGATGTTGAATAGCAAAGTGGCAATTCAAACAAGGGTTGGTCTGACTCTAAACTAAATTCTCCCTTGAGCCCACTCTTTATTTGTTAGAAACAAATGTACCTTCACTTGTTTTTGAATGAGTCCATACCAGCAACCTGAAACAAATAATACTTGAAACAATACTGCAAAGAGCCTTCAACACAAGGCCTAGCCCTGCTGAGCTCTCCTCATTCCCCTTGGGTTTACCCTTTCCTTGATGCAGACTGATAGGAGAAAAGTACCTGTCAAGAAGTCGAGAAGTACCTGTGTCCTGTGTCAAAGGCTGCATCCAAAAAGTCTCCGTGACCTGGTCTAGGCCTTCATCATGGACCACTCTCCAACAAGGAGCAGGGATGTTGTCTCTCCCCTGAGCTGCTTCTGTCGCCTGTGCTGCTGGCTTTGTTTACTGTTTGTTACTAAGCACTCAGTGGCCCAGCAAGTGAGTCAACAAGGGCCCTTCCCTTTCCGGCGGATTGGTCTCTGCCCCGAGCCCCGTGCAGCCTCTGGCCTGTTAGCAGGCAGAGCCACCCCAGCAATCTGTGTCCTCAAAGCCAGTGAGCCGAGAGAGCCTCTAAGAGCTCAACTGGATTAGGTGCCACTGAAGGCAATGGGATTGCAGCTCAGCGGGAGCTTTGACCATGATGTCACCTTATCTCCTGGTCCAATCAAAAAATGGAGCCCTGCCAAGAACCAGGACCCGGCCAAGAACGGAGTCTTAATTTCACTAACTCCACCATTCTCCATGCCCTTTGGACCTGCACCAAAAGAACGGAGAAACATGCAAGAACAATGAGAAATAACCTGGAGCTGCCAGTTAGAAGGCCAGAGAAATGTGACTGTGATCATCAGATACACACACATAATAATAGTAACAACGGGACAGGAGGAACTCTGGAGATGATGGGTATGGTTATGGCATGGATTGTGGTGATGCTTTCATGGGTGTACAAGGATCTTTATATGCTTCCAATTGTATATGTTAAATATAGACCGCTCTTTGTATGCAATCAGCCCTCAATAAAATGTTTTTGTTTTTTTTAAAGGAGGGCTACAGTTGGAGAAAAGGAATTCTCATACTCTCTGGTACTTAGGTTCAAAAAGGAGCCAGTAGACAGAGGGGAACAGCAAGAATTAGTGTGACATTAGCTCTGTAAAGGTAAAGGAGAAAGAGTAGATCATCGGAGCCCTTCAAATAAAAGGCAGTTTCAAAATGGAGAGACTAAAAAAAACAGGAAACCAAGCATTTCACTTCGTATAAAGACCAAAGCATATAAAAATGACATTAGATGAAACCCAGAGCTAGGTGAGGGCATGCCTGGTGAGCAGTCCCATGTGCCAGGAGTGGGAACGTAGGTTAGTGCAACCTCTCAGTGGGGGCATTTAGCGATATTTATTAAAACTATAAATGTGCATGTCATTCATAAACACAGTTGCAAGGAACTAACCTCATGAATCATTCTGTAAAAGTTCACTCAAGCATATAAAAAAGGATGCTCATCACAATGTTTTTTGTAATAGTGAAAAACTAAAAGTCACCAAAGTGTCAATCAATAGTGGACAGCTAAATAAGTTGCAGTTCATATACAGTGGAAAATGAACTACAAAGCAATGTCAAGGAGGCAGGTATATCTGTATGCACTGGCATTCAACACTTGCCAAGATCTTTTAAAAAACAAAAGGAGTGGAATAGGCCTGTAAGATTTCTCTTATTGTAAATATGTACATAATATATATAAATATAAAATAATTATTTATATATAGTACTATTTATGTAATGAGATGAGATGGATGGGTGGCATCACCAACTCAATGGACATGAATTTGAGCAAGCTCCAGGAGTTGGTGATGGACGGGGAAGCCTGGCACGCTGCAGTTCACGGGGTCGCAAAGAGTCGGACATGACTGAGTGACTGAGCTGAACTGATGTATGTTATATATATTATGTATTCATATATATATATATATACACACTCTAGAAAGAATCATTAGAAACTTAACAGTGGTTGCTTTGGGGTGTTTTGAGTTGTTATCATTTACTCATTAGTTATTGCTTATTCAGGGAAATTACTGTCCTTTTCTGGGATTTTTCCCCGTGTACTCCCTTGTACTCTATTGTTCTAAAAAAACTAATAAATATTATATAATGTTTTACAAAATTTATCTTTTTCCTGCTCAAGGCTACTTGTTTTCCACACTAGCTAGTAAAGCATGGTACAACCATCTTGTGCTGCTCCTCCCAAATTTGTTTGTTTCCCAAATTTGTTTCTCCCAAATTCATCATTTTCAACCATCTTGTGCAGTTTCTCCCAAATTTGTCAACTCATCAGATTTAAATTAGAACTTGACGAAATGTAGATCTCCCAACACTCAACCCTAATCTCTAGGGGAGAGCCAGGGGCATCTGTATTTTAGCTGCTGCTGCTGCTGCTGCTCAGTCACTTCAGTCGTGTCCGACTCTGTGCGACCCCGTCCCTGGGATTCTCCAGGCAAGAACTCTGGAGAGGGTTGCAGTTTCATTCTCCAATGCAGAAAAGTGAAAAGTGAAAGTGAAGTCACTCAGCCATGTCCAACTCTTTGCGACCCCATAGATGGCAGCCCACCAGGCTCCCCCATCCCTGGGATTCTCCAGGCAAGAACACTGGAGTGGGTTGCCATCTCCTTCTCCAATGCATGAAAGTGAAAAGTGAAAGTGAAGTCACTCAGTCGTGTCCAACTCCTAGCGACCCCATGGACTGTAGCCTACCAGGCTCCTCCATCCATGGGATTTTCCAGGCAAGAGTACTAGAGTGGGGTGCCATTGCCTTCTCCATATTTTCGCAAGCCCTAGGTAATTTTTATTTGGTAATTTATTCGGGTCAACCATGTACAGTTGAAGAAACTGAGGCTCAGAAAGAGAACATGAACTGCTCCAGTTATGTGGCTGGTTCACGGTAGAGCAGACAGCAGCACGGAATCACGGATGCCCAGGTGTGGGATGGTCTGCCTCAAGTCCCCACTGCATTCACCTTTTTTTGTTACCAATGTTAGCACTCAGCAGTAATCCCCTTCTACAATTATCTCTGTTAAGATTTTACTCATTCACATTAGAGCAAGAAAAAATCCTAATTCAGTATTAAAATTTTTGAAATGGCATATCTTTAAAACTTCAATTGTTTCACTTTTAAGAACCATGTTAATCCCTATTTATCTACTGTTCTTGAGAGCAAGGTATATAGTCAAGTAGAATTCAATAGTAAAACTGATTCCTGTTACGCTTTTTATGCTTTTTATCAAGGCTATGTCCAAAGTATAAATTAATTAAATATAAAATAATAAAGTTGTATTATTCTAAACAGAATCCAGGACCTCACATACATTGCTACTGAGAATATAAAAATGGTATGGCCACCCAGAAAAACAGTTTGGCAGTTTCTTTTTAAAAAAAAAAACTAAACATATCTTTCCCAGTAACTAAACTGTTAGGCATTTATCCTAGAGAAATTGAAACTTCTATCCACACAGAAACTTGTAAATGATTGTTTGCCAGCTTTATTTACAACAGTCAGAAACTGTTAACAACTGAAATGTCCTACAGGACACGAATAGTTCAACAAACTGTGGTCTATGGAATCCTGTGTGCCTGCTCAGTCATGTCCGACTCTGCAACCCCATGGACTGTATGTAGCCTGCCAGGCTCCTATGTCCATGGACTTTTCCAAGCAAGAACACTGAAGTGGCTGCGCCATGGTATCTTACTCAGCAGTAAAAATGAATGAATCACTGATACAAGCAACACACAAATGAATCTCAACAGCATTATGTTGAGTGGGAGAAGCCAATTTCAAATAGTCACATATAGTATGATTCTACATATATGACATTCTTGACAAAATTATAGAGATGGAAGTCAAGTTAGTGGTGGCTAAAGGTTAGGGATAGGGTGAGTCATTATAAAGGGATGGGATGAGGGAGATCTTTGTAGTGATGGAATAGTTCTGCATCTTGCTTAAGGTGGTGGTTCTGCAAAGGATGTGCAGCTCCGCCCATCCCTGAACCCCTAGCTGGAATATATCTCTGTAGCCTTGACTCACCTGACTGCCTCCAAAGGGTCCAGGAGGCATCTTGCTTGCTTCTCCAACCACTTGTCTTAGCTCCTCCTGCCAAAACCTGAGTATCTTTGAGATACATGACAAGATGCCCTGCCACCCTTCCTGCCATCATCTATCCACTCCTAAGAAGTCCCCTACTCAGACTTAGACAAGAAGACCCACTCCACCCTTCTCTGAAGGCACCTCTCCCCAGTGAATGAGAAGTCCATGGGCCAAGAGTTCATACAGATCAGCCCCTGAGATGAAGGAAAAAAGGAGTATGTATCTCTTGGGTGAAAACCCAAGAATTCCTGCCACAATGCTGCACCTCTAGCACCCAGATCAAGACTGTGTCTCATAACAGATGCTCACTAAATACATACTGATTGGATGAATATTTGGAATATTTGTGCCCTTAAAGACTAAAGTGACAGACACAGGACCCAGACAGTACTCACGATGACACTGTAGAGATATGCTCTCCTTGGTTTAGTTTCACTAGTCTCTCTTAGTTTCACTAGCTCTGTGAAGTCAATGATTTTTTGCTGTTTTTCCAAAAGATGAATAAATCTCAGAAAGGCTAAATGAATTGGGTAAGGTCACCTAGCTGGGAAATGGATAAAGTGATCAAATGCATGGAGAATTCCTAAAGTGGCAGAAACTGCATTCAAGAGCATGGAACGACTGATGACGAGAGGTCCTACAGAAGCGCAGGACCAGAAACCACTTGCTTTAATGAAAGTCAACTGTGTGTCAAGGCTTTTTATCACATACACATCATATATGATTCTATATGCACACACCCTAGGACATGAGGAGTGTTATCTCCATTTCACAGATTAGGAAAATAAGGCTCTGAGAATTAAAATAATTTGCCCAAGGACACATAAGTATAAATGATGAATTAGAATTTGAACCCAAAATAGACTTCAAAACCTGTGTACCTCCCACTGGAAGAACCAACACAAGGGAAAGCCTTGGAGAGGTGGAGAGGTCATTCTCTCTTTAAGGAAGAAGAGATGAGTAGATGAGATGAGTGGAGAGATGAGAGGAAGACGAGATGAGATGAGAAAGGATGAGGGAAAGGGCATAGAAATGTTGAGGCCAGTGGCAGAATTTGAAACACCTCATGTCAGACGACCTCAGTCCTTCCAGGAAAGCAGCTTCCATGTTCTTTCTTCTCATGGCAACGTATTCCAGTTGTTGACAAAGTGCCAGGAAGAGACAAATAACCCCTTGAGAGCCCAAGTGAAAAACGAAATACCAAATCAGAAAAGGGACGCATTCTTTGGTAGTTTCTCTGCACTCAGTAGGTGAGGAGCAGAAGTTCCTCTAGATTTGTTCATTAGGAAAGGGGCCAGGCACACTTTTCCCACCATTTCTTGCTTGAATATTTTCCTTGATAGATCAGAGAGCTGTAATCCATAAATGGCCCACCCAAATATGGGGAGGAGGCCATAATGAAAAAAAGAGTAGGGGACATTGTCTGAGGTGTTTTTCTTTGTCCCTATCAAGTTGATAAAAAGAAAGGCTTTCCAAGAGTAGTGACATGTTCACCAAGACAGACCCAGCATGCAGTATCCCACCTGTGACCATGACACCTACTGGTCACCACTGGAACTACAACTGCCTCAGTCATGAAATGCCAGTTCTTGTCAGCTGACCTTAATGGCTGCTTGGCAGGTAACACGGCCTAATTAATGCAATTATACTTTAGAATTAAAGAACCTCCTTCCATCTGTCCAAGGACTGATAATGAATTTGACAGGGCCAGGGACTGGAAAGGTCACGGTGGCCAAAGAGATGGCAATGAGGTAGCAGATGTGAAGGCGCTGGAGAGGAAAGGAATCTGCTTTGTGAAAAGGAGGTGGTACTTTAAAGGTATTTAAGATGCTTTGTTTGAAAAGAGTGTTGGAGAGAGAGTAAGAGAAGAATGGAAGGATTCTTTCCAAGGCCAAGGCAAAATATGGGGCTCTAGTCCTATTTAAGAATTTGATAATGACTGCATTAAATCTTTAGGTATATCTAGGGAGAATTGGCAACTTTGCAACAGTCTTCCAATTCACAAACATAGTGTATCTCTCCACATATTTATAGGTATTTTTTAATGCCTTTAGTTTAGTTTTATAATTTTTTTCATAGAGGTCTTGCATAATTTCTTAGATTTATATCTGTGTACTCCATATTTTTAAAACTAATTTGAAGTATCTTTTAACTCATTTAGTATTTATTATGTTTGTTGTTGGCATGTAGAGAAATATAATTAATTTTTAAATGTTGATTACTTTGCCAAACTTGCCTATTAATTATAATAATTGATCTGTAGAGTCTCTTGAATTATCTACATATATATGTTATAGTTCCTTAACAATAACAGTTTGAATTATTCATTTCCAATTCTTTTACCTTTTACTTCTTATCTTGCTTTATTATATTAGAACATACGTTCCAAATAGGAAAAGGAGTATGTCAAGGCTGTATATTGTCACCCTGCTTATTTAACTTATATGCAGAGTACATCATGAGAAACGCTGGGCTGGAAAAGCACAAGCTGGAATCAAGATTTCCGGGAGAAATACCAATAACCTCAGATATGCAGATGACACCACCCTTATGGCAGAAAGTGAAGAAGAACTAAAGAGCCTCTTGATGAAAATGAAAGAGGAGAGTGAAAAAGTTGGCTTAAAGTTCAACATTCAGAAAACTAAGATCATGGCATCCAGTCCCATCACTTCATGGGAAATAGATGGGGAAACAGTGGAAACAGTGGCTGAGTTTAATTTTCTGGGCTCCAAAATCACTGCAGATGGTGACTGCAGCCATGAAATTAAAAGATGCTTACTCCTCAGAAGGAAAGTTATGACCAACCTAGACAGCATATTAAAAAGCAGAGACATTACTTTGCCAACAAAGGTCCAAGGCTGTGGTTCTAGTCAAGGCTGTGGTTTTTCCAGTGGTCATGTATGGATGTGAGAGTTGGACTGTGAAGAAAGCTAAGTGCCAAAGAATTGATGCTTTTGAACTGTGGTGTTGGAGAAGACTCTTGAGAGTCCCTTGGACTGCAAGGAGATCCAACCAGTCCATCCTAAAGGAGATCAGCCCCAGGTATTCATTGGAAGGACTGATGTTGAAGCTGAAACTCCAATACTTTGGCCACCTCATGTGAAGAGCTGACTCATTTGAAAAAACCCTGATGCTGGGAAAGATTGAGGGCAGGAGGAGAAGGGGTCAACAGAGGATAAGATGGTTGGATGGCATCACCAACTCAATGGACATGGGTTTGGGTGGACTCTGGGAGTTGGTGATGGACAGGGAGGCCTGGTATGCTGTGGTTCATGGGGTCACAAAGAGTTGGACATGACTGAGCAACTGAACTGAACTGAACAGTACAATATTGATTAAAAATGGAACAAGGCTTCATTATTTGATTTCTGAATTCAGAGGTAAAGTTTTCAGCATTTTGCCATTAAGGGATGACATTTGTTGTTTTGAGTAAACACATAATAATGACTAAGGAAATTATTTTCTATTTAGTTTGCTTAAAATTTTTACTGTGAATGGGTTTTGAAAAATCCAGCACTTTTTCAGAATCCATTAGGATGATCATATAATATTTTCCCTTTCCTCTGCTACTGTAGTCAATTATTTTAATTGATTTTCTAAGGTTAAATCAGTATTCCTGAAATAAGCTGAACCTGGTCATGATAGTTATCCTTTTTATATATCACTGGATTCAGGTTGTTAATATTTTGTCTAGAAACTTTACATTTATATTTGTGTGATTTTAGCTTATAATTTTCTTTTCTTTATTGACCTTCTAAATTATAAAGGTTATGCTAGCTTCATAAAATGAGTAATATAATAAGAGGATTATCTGTTCCTTGAATTTTAGATAGGACTTGCTGATAAAGCTTTTAAGGTCAAACAGAGCTGGGTGGGTAGCCCACTACCCAAGCCTCCACTTCTTGGAGCTATGAAAACTGGAAAACAACTTGGCTTTGTATTATCTTTTTGTAAGCTATCTTGGTCATCCAGTGCAAGCATCAATGGGAAATTCTTCTCTAAGTGTGCCATGAGTTCCATTGTTTTACTTGTCCTGGTTTTGGAAGATCACCCCTCCATTTCCCCCTCTACTATTCCACTCAGTGTTCTATAAGGCCCTATTTTTGCAATTCTAAGTAGCCCACGTTCCCTAGAAGATAGGCAATGAATGCTCATTACAATAAAGTTTTCACTACCAATGGAAAACTCCCAGAATGCAAGGATACTTGCACACAAGCACACTCATTTTGGAGGTCTTCAAAATTTGTGTTTCATTGGGAACTAGTTCTCCATGCCCCATCAGGGTGGAGAAGAGACAGAAGCATGGCTTGCTGGAGGCCATTCCCAGTGTGATCTGGCCCATCTCTATACTTGTATGTGTATCACATTTGGGGCAGACACTGACAAAAACCCTTTGTAGAGCAATCCTGTGTCTCTTGGATTCTAGTGAGCATTAATTTGGATTGGATAGTTCCATTTTCTCACCCTTCTAACTCTAACGTAGAAGAACTAGTAAGTTCAACGAGGGTAAATTCTCTGTGATCTCCAAGGCCTTCCATCCTTGGCAAGCGTTGGGGAAATGATGGAGTACAGAGGTCAGCAACTCATAAGAAGGCCAAAGAGATATTCTGGGATCCCCAGAGACTGGAGGAATTTGACCAAATACTAAAGTCTTGGGCCTCAGTATTTTCTTGATGTGAACTTTTTCCTGGTACATCCAGTGAGTTCTAATGGAAGAAATCTGGTTTAGAAATATTGGAAATTTTCCTTTTAAAGATTCATCTCTTAAAACCAGAGTGTCTTGGGGCAGGACCCAGGAATGACAAGTTCTGTTTGTTACTGACATCAGAGCCCCCTTAGGAGTCTTCAGTTGGTTTGGGGGAGCAGAGAAAGGAAAGACAAGGTAGAAGATTTGAAGGGCACAGAGTGTGGAGGGAAGATGAGATTCCTGGCATTTTACATGTGGTGGGATAGAATCAGGTTGGAGAGAATGACTAGGGGCTGGAGAATGAATGGGTTCCTGACAAATCCCACCAAAGACATCAAGTCCCTGGGACAACGGAAATGTCCAATTTCAACCTCATGTTACGCAGTTTCTAGATGTGTTCTTTGCTGCTTTCTGCACTGCACCACCACCCTACTTTAGTACTTGCAGGGGACAGGTGGACTAGTCCACACCTTTTATACCTGGCTCTAGGCCAGTGAGGATCATGTTCAAATATGGATACATTTAAACAGTGCAAGAAGGAAATTACACTATCAGCCTCCACCCTAAAACCCTGGTATGTGACCCAGGTCTCTGCCCTGTACCTCCACCCTAAACACACACACACACACACACACACACACACACACACTTACACACACAACCAGAAACTGCCTCCTCTTCTCCATGGGATCTCAGGTCCTTGGTTGCTCCTGCCTGCCCCAGGGGAAGTGCAGCCAAGAAAACTAGAAAGCACCCTTCTTTCTGGCTAGCTTTATATTCATAGTTTTGAAAGAATCAGAAATATGTGAGCAATTATTAGCAAGTGATAATTTTTTATTATAATTTTTCTTTACTTCCCAAATTCTAATTTGGCTATGTTTCTTCTATAATATATGTGTATTGACATGTAATGAATTATACATATATCTATATAATATATATTGGAGAAGGGCATGGCAACCCATTCCAGTATTCTTGCCTGGAGAATTCCATGGACAGAAGGGCCTGGCAGGCTACAGTCCATGGGGTTGCAAAGAGTCAGACACGACTGAGTGACTAACACATATTGTGTGTGTGTGTGTGTATACATATATATATAGTTACTTCTATCCTTGGCCAAGATTATAATATATAAAATATGATGTGATATTATATAGATGATAGATATCATATATAATACATATGGAATGTATATAACGGATGGGCTTCCATGGTGGTTCAGTGGTAAAGAATCCACCTGCCAATGTAGGAGACATGAGTTCAATCCTTGGGCCAGGAAGATCCCCTGGAGAAGGAAATGGCAACCCACTCTGGTATTCTTGCCTGGGAGATCCCATGGACAGAGGAGCCTGGCAGACTCCATGGGGTTGCAAAAGAGTTGGCCATGACTTAGCAACTAAACAACAATGACAAATACATATACCATATACACATATCCAGTGCAGAATACCTTGTCCCTGCAGATCCACTCTCCACCCTCTCACCTGCTCTATGCTTTGAGTGGGGTGGGAGGGACTCATCTGTAAAGACTGTATCATGGGCTCCCTGGCCTTCTGCTTGTGGTTCTGTTTGGCCAATGGGAGGCAACACGCAATGGCAGCAGACAGAAGATGAGAAGTCAGGGTATTCATTCCCCCTCTACTTATGTGTTGAGGGTTGTCTGTGTCCTTCTACCACAGACCACAGCTCCTGTCAAGTGGCTCTTTCCTGTCACTGCCCTGGCTTGGTGCTGAAACCCGCTTCTTCTCCTCGCCCCTCGAGACCAGGTGTGTTTAAGGCTCCCACGTTGTCAGTAGCCCCAAGATACTGCCTCACCACCTGGTGGTTCCCTTTAACCCTTCCCACACCTCTGGAGATAGCCCTTATTAAACTCTCCTTAATTACCCCATTTGAGTGAGGCTATTTCCTGTGGGGATATTGACTGGCACAAACAAATAATGCAAATACTTTGTGCAAATCTTAACAGAATTAAAATTTAACCTCCTTGAAGAGTAAGGCAGCCCCCACTTGCAATCTCATCCTTGAGAATAATTCCTTGCCCCTGACTCTACCTTCTCTTGAACCTTGCTGAGGGGAAACAGACCGATCAACAACTCCCTCCCCAAGGGATTCCATAGCGACATTTCTGTAACCTCCTTACCTTGACTGCCCCTGACCTCCCTGAAGACACAGCTGCCTTTTCAGTTCTCATGGCAAGTGCAAGTTCCCATTCCTCATGGCCCAAGCCCTCCTGTTTTGAGAGGTCTACTATTTCTTTACCAAGCCTTCCTTCTGCCCTTTCCATATTTCCTGATATTCACGAGGTATTTGGAAATGTTTCTATTGGCATAGAATATCATATATAACATACATAACATAACATATTATACAATCAGTCTGGGTAAACTCAATGCCCAAGGCAGGGCCAACTATATAATCGCCAGTACAAAATGAGAACGGGAGGCCCCTTTTTCAAAAAGAAGGAAAAAATACATCATTAAAGGTTGTGGTGATAGTTTAGTTGCTAAGTTGTGTCCAACTCTTGTGACCCCATGGACTGTAGCCCGCCAGGTCTCCTGCATTGCAGGCAGAATCTCTATCGACTGAGCCACCAGGGAAACCCATCATTAAAGGTACTAAAATACAAAGTTTTTCCCTTTAAAGTATTTTACTACTTACCGAATTGTGGTGCTGGAGAAGACTCTTGAGAGTCCCTTGGACTGCAAGGACATCAAGCCAGCCGATCCTAAAGGAAATCAATCCTGAATATTCACTGGGAGGACTGTTGTTGAAGTTCCAATACTTTGGGCACCTGATGGGAAGAGCTGACTCATTGGAAAAGACCCTGGTGCTGGGAAAGACTGAAGGTGGAAGGAGAAGGATATGGCAGAGGATGAGATGATTACATAGCATCACCAACTCAATGGACATGAATTTGAGCAAACTCCAAGGGTTAATGGAGGATAGAGGAGCTTGGCGTGCTGCAGTCCATGGGGTCTCAAAGAGTTGGACACTGCTTAGTGACTGCACCACAACAACAATAATGATTCAGGAGTAACAGCATAAACCTACAGATTACAAAAATGATCGCATTTTTGCTGTCGTAATTTGATATTATTTCATATTAATTACCTTTGGTGTCATAATTTTTATAATGAATATAATACTTTGCTATTATGGTTCTTGATTGATCATAATAATTTTCTGACTCACTTTTCTACAAATTCATTTGTCAGGTAATCAAAATTTATAGTTTTAACAACTTTTTCAAAATCAACTTTCAATTGATATAATTGAAAATGACATCAGTTGCTCTTGGCAAGTGAAGATAACAAATAATTTTTTATAATTTTAAATTTGAGGAAAGTTCCTTGGTGCCTAGTGGTTAGAATTCTGGACTTTCACCTCTACAGTCCATGGTTCAATCCCTGGTTGGGGAACTAAGATCCTGCAAACCACATGACATAACCAAAAATAAAAATAAATTTTTTGAGAAGGATCTTTCTGTGGATGCAACAGCTATTGGTGCTGTGGTGAGTATTTTATAGGCTGTGATAACATCAGGATAAATTTCTGACAAATTATTTTAAAATAAAAATGTTAGTACATTTGGAAATGATGATTAATAAAGAAGATTTTTTCTAAAAGAAAAATTAACTCAGTTTTACGTCTTACAGTTTTAAATGTAAATTTATGCAATGTCATTTTAATATTTCCTCTGATACCTTCTGTAACTTGCGCAAAGTTGAACAAGAAATGAAAAGCTGCTTCATGATTTGTGTGCGATTTAAAACAGCTATTTGTGCATTATTGCTTTATTGCTGTATTATCAATTATAAGGAAAAATCAAGTTTAAAATTGTCTTCCTCATTAATAACTGGTTCATCTGTAGCTTCATGTGAAAATGGTATTCATTTTCATTGAATAAAACAATCCTTAACCTTAATTTCTAAGCCTGTAGATATTTGCTTTGCCATGTCACTGCAGTTTTTGAAACCAGGTATTCTAAGCTTTTTGAAGAACTCTAATAATACCCTGATACGATTTACTGCAATGTCTATGGGGCATCTGTATTTTCTAAAAAAGTACAGTTGTATGGCTAACAAAGTTATTTGAGTAGGAGCAGAGTCTGTCACCGTGCCTGTGCATGTGCACCCATTTGGGTCCAACTGTTTGTGATGTATGGACTGCAGCCAGCCAGACTCCTCTGTCCATGGGGATTCTCCAGGCAAGAATGCTGGAGTGGGTTGCCATTCCCTTCTCCATGCTATTTCCTACTTCAGGGTGTTTTCCTGACCCAGGGATGGAACCCATGTCTCTGGTGTCTCTTGCCTTGGCAGGTGGATTTTTTTTACTACTGAGCCACCAGGGAAGCCCTTCTGTCCTTGAGTTCAAGTCAAAGAATTCATATTTGTGCAGATTCCCCAGGGAGGTGCTCTGGAGACTGATGGGAAGGTGCCTCTCACTGAGGTCCCAGCCCTGCCCTCATGCAGATCCCCCTCCTCACTCCTGGGCCAAGTTCACGGCTGCCACCACGGCTGCTGCTTCTACTACTGCCACTGCCATTGAAACTAGTCATCATTCAAACTTAAAAGAATATATTTGAAAGTATGGGAAGTGCTGTTAATAAATACACTAGGTGTAAACTGGGCCCATCCTGGACAATCGGGGACATCTAGTTCTACCTGTCCAACACAAAGACTAGCAGTTCCTTGACGACTCACTTTATGAGTGATTTTTAGTTCTGCTTCAGATCAACTATTCACAGTGGTGAACATGCCTAGTGGCTGCTCCACGTCAGAAACTTAAACTACAACATCTCATCTAATTCCTCTCTGGCCAGCTCCTTCAGGCACGCCCCTATGTACACTGACAACCATTCTCAGTCCTAAAGTACTGAAAACCCTTGCTCCTTGTGTGAATTTTGCCCCAATCTATCTGTCCTCTACCGGCTTCACCATACTTCTTGCCTCACTGTACCTCTTGCCCAACCTGGACCCCACAGTCCTTATCCTGATCTTCCCAGGAATACTTTCAATTTCCTTGCCCTCCACCCTTTCATTCAACATGCTTAGGAAAACCCCAGCTCCTGGATACTCTTTCCAAGTGTCTTTATTTCTCTGAGTTGAGAAAGATTCTACAGAAATATCTACCATTAAGCCATTTTGAGGGATTTCCCAGGTGACTCAGTGGTTTAAAAAAAAAAATCACCTGTCAATGCAGGAGACATAAGAGATGCAGGTTCAATCCTTGGGTCAGGAAGATTCCCTGGAGTAGGAAATGGCAACCCACCCCAGTATTCTTTCCTGGAAAATTCCATGGACACAGAGCCTGGTGGGCTCCAATTCACGGGATTGCAAACAGTTGGACACAACTGAGCACATGCACACACACGCCCCCCTCTCACACACACACACACACACACACACACACACAAACCATTTTGAAACCTGACTTTCGATTGCAATTGAATACCACTCAAAAATCCTTGAACTTGCTATTTACTTGGCACTCTTGTACTTCTTCCCTCAGATCTATAAGCTTTATAGGACTGTTTGGGGTGAAGGGAAGTCTAGTGCCTTGGCTAGTCTCTTCTGGGGGATTTCTTTTCTGTGTAGTTTGTTTTTCTTTTGTGGTTAAAATCTTTGCCCCACAAGCTAGCTCCTAATATTTGATTTGCTCTTTGGCTTGCTTCTTCCAGCCCCGTCCAGTCTCCCTCTCAAGGCTGCTGACCTCTGACACAATGGGGAATTCTACCTCCAAGATCCTGATGCCCACCCTTCTGTGAAGGTAGAATGAGCCATGTATTTGAATCTATCAGTTTGGTCCCATCTTCTCTAAGAATGTGCACAAGAGGATCCAAACAGGGTGGTCCTCATCTATTTGTGGGCACAGCCTTGCTTGATTGCTTGGTGATAGAACCTCATGCCGTGGTCCTGCCTTTGAGAAGTTTACCTGTGATATCCCTATTGTTCCTGCTGATTCCAAGGGAAGGGGAGTCCTGCTCTCTGCTCTGCATAGGCTGACATCTACCAACCACACTTTGGCTTTACAAGGAAATAGAACACTGTGAGGGGTAAGGAAAGTGGGCTGGGTTTGAGACCTTATCCGTCTTCGTGTGGTTTAGCAGAAATAATTTTCTCCCCTATTAATGCAGGATTGTTTATCTGTCAAGCATCAGTTGGAGTATAAACTGCCTTAGATTCAGGAAGGAATGCTCACTTTCTTCCCTGTGTAGTTGTCTTTCATTTAAAAGGTCCATACCTTGAAGGGTTATGGCATTTCCCTCTGCCTTTCCTCCACACAGAAACTCTACTCTCCTCTGCCCTCTTCTTAGGTCCACAATAAGCCTCAAGCTGGAAGGCTGATGCAGCTGAGAATTAATCTTGCTAGTTTGGGCATGAGGGGCAATGAAACCTACCCCAGAGAAGCAGAAATGTTTTTGTATGGGAATCTGCTTAGGAACAGGATAAAGGAACTGTAAGGACCATCCTTTACCAGATGGTCTCCTACCCTCTGCTTTCTAAAAACAAGAACATCGTTTCAGGACCACTGGAGACTCCAGATCACCCCTGGAGTCATGGACAGGAGACACATCCTGGCGGGTCTCTTGTCCGGCCAGAGGCCTCTGGCAAGGCAGTCATAGTAAACACCTCTCTTAGCAACACTTCTGCTTTGCAGGGGGCTCAAAATCCTGCCACCTGAAGACAATGACTCTTAACTCTACAGGGATGCCAGAATCTCCTTCTTGCTAGCCAATAACACTACAAAAAGCCTTTCTAAATTTAGCTGGGAGTGGGTAGAACTTTTGGCAGAGGTTGGGAATTCATAGGGGACTCCCTACTAAAAGGTCATTTTCTGGATGCAAGCCAATCTAACATGAATTCCGGTTTTACATCTGAGGGGCAAGGGAGGGAACCATGGAGGTGGTGATGGAGTTGAAGACAGAAATGGATGTAGAGACAGAGATGGAGATGGAGGTGGGGATGAAGACAGAAATAGAGATGGAGATGGAGATGCAAGGGCGATGTGTCCTCCCTAAAACTGTCAAGGGAGAGGGGCCAGTAGTGAATGGCTCTCTTCTCTCTACCACGGGACCTAGATGAATTTTCTGCAGTACAAACAGCAAAATTTCACTGGACTGGAGGAGATGTAGGTGAAAGGATTGTAAATGAGGCACAGAATCCTTGTTGAGACACCTGATGAAAAGTCTTCTTCCTAAATATATATTTATTTAAAACAACAGCAAGGATTTTATTTATTGTTACAGGACTTCAATGACATATTCTTTCCCTTCCACTCAATTCCCTTTTTTTTTCTCCAGGGGATAAATACTGAATACCTTCAAAGCTGGTTGTGGATAGCAAGAGGGCAATTTAGCACAGGTATATCTTAGCTGTGGCAGGCAGGTGTAGAACTTTATTAAAGAACCAGTAATGAAACAACTCCTCAGCTCTTCTTTTACTGAGTCAGCCCTCAATAGGTTCACAAGGAACTACAATCAGTTAACAAGGAAGAATGCCATGAGAAGGAAGGAGGAGGCCTAGAGCCATGTCTGGGTTACAGAAAGGATTTTGAATTTGCAGAATATCAAAGACGATAACATTCGATCACAAGTAGTGAAATGCCTTCTGAAATCACATACATGCACATATACGTATATAAACATGCAGGATGTCTTTTTCTAGATGTAGTAAGTGGAAGCTGACAGTGGAAGGCTGAGGCTTAAACAGAAGCTCTTCCTGTGGAAAGAGAGGCTGTTAACAGCATTATAGAAATAGGTATGAAAATTGGGAGCTCTGTGCTGCAGTACTCACTTCACAACTGCTCTGATTATTTTGTCTTTTGCTACCTCCAGGTGTTCAATATTATCTGGTGGGGAGTAGGAGGTACCTGTCAATACTTCCACCTGCCTGTCCAATCTTATATCCTCCACCCTTTCCTTCACCCTGCTCTCCCAGGAATCTTACACTCATGCTTTTTCCTTCTGTTCCACCTTTCCCTCCTAACAGTCTCCCCACCAGATGTAAATATGCTTGCATCTTCCTTCACTTCCTGACTCATCATTACCTACCATCTCCATTTTCAATCTCCCATTCATTCCTTAGCCCACTTCAAACTACTTCTGGATCTAAGTACTCCAGGATTTTAAGCTTCCTCTTATACTTGATATTATTGATCACTCCTTCTTGAATCCTTCTCCCCTGGTTTTCCTTCTTCCTCTTGGCAGCTCTTTCTCAGGCTCGTCTTTTTTGTATGAATTCAGTGCTGAAGTTCCTCAAGCCTGGCTCCCAGCCATGTTTTCTTCTTGTTCAGTACCTTTTCTCACTCAGGCCTAGGCTGACTGATCCACACCCAAGGCTTCAAGTCATCACTATCTGTCAGTGATTCTTCTCTTATCCACCTGGTCCCAGCTCTGAATACCACCTTCCAACTTGGCATCTCTTTGGGGCAGATCAAAACCTTCAAACTGTTTGCTCTCACAATCTTTCCATGCAACCCCTGTTCTCTTCCAAGATTTCCATCTCAGTGAGCCAGCACACACATCCCATCTTTGGCCACATGCAAAAAACTTATAACTTTTCCATAATAACTCTGTTTCTCTCACTGCCCACCCAAATCCATCACCAAGTTCTGTGTACTGGATCTCCCAAAGGGTCCTTTTACTGTTTCCATGACCACCACCCTAGAGCAAGCCTCCACCATCTGCCATCTAGACTACTCCTGTGTCTACCTGGCCTCTTTTCAACAAGTAATCTTTTCAAGATACCATTCTGACCATGCCACTCCCTTTGCTACAGCATGTCAGGTGCTTCCCATTGCACTTAGGATAAAGCCAAGATTTTCAGCATGAGTAGTATGGCTGTACTAGGTTTGGTTCTTTTCTAATCTTTCAAACATCGTCTCATAGCTCCTTCTTCTTTGCTTTTCCAGCAGCTCTGGTCTTTTCCTCAATTTATCAAACTGACCCTGCTCCCTGTCATCACATGAGTCTTACACACTAAATTACCTCTGTCTGAAACAAGTATTTTTTGCCTAGTTGAATCTGTTCTCAGTTCAAGAGGCAGTTCCTCAAGGAAGACTTTCCTGGCTTTATTAATTTTATCAACTTGTTCCATAATAATATGTATCCATATCATTTTGTATTATAATGCAGTGATCATTTTGCATTTGTTTACTGTTATTATTTCTATATTATAATGATTAAGTCTGTAAGCTCCATCCTATTGCCAGTGTTAGCAAAGTACTTGGCATAGAATGGGCATATAATAAATATTATTTGAGAAATAAAGGAAGGAAGGAAATAAAGAAGCCTGAGAGAGATGGAGGAATTAGAAAATGAACAAATGAACATTTGAACATTTGAACAAATGAACTTATGTTTCATTTCAGAATCACTGGAAACAGGCCAGCCCAACATGACATGGAAGATAGTCTACCTGAATTCACTCCTTTATTCAATAAATATGCATTATTCATTACTAAAGTAATATACTTTTTTTTCTGATTATGAACACAATTTGGAAACCACAGGGAAATACTCAAAATATAAAAGAAAACCAATTCACAGTCCAATGATGAACTACTGTTAAAATCAATTCAGTTCAGTCATTCAGCTGTGTCTGACTCTGTGACCCCATGAACTGCAACATGCCAGGGTTCCCTGTCCATCACCAACTCCCAGAGCCTACTCAAACTCATGTCCATTGAGTTGGTGATGCCATCCAACCATCTCACCTTCTGTCATCCCCTTCCCCTCCTGCCTTCAATCTTTCCCAGCATCAGGGTCTTTGCCAATGAGTCAGTTCTTTGCATCAGGAGGCCAAAGTATTGGAGTTTCAGCTTCAACATCAGTCCTTCCAATGAATATTCAGGACTGATTTCCTTTAGGATGGACTGGTTGGATCTCCTTGCAGTCCAAAGGACTCTCAAGAGTCTTCTCCAACACCACAGTTCAAAAGCATCAATTCTTTGGTGCTCTGCTTTCTTTATGGTCCAACTCACACATCCATACATGACTACTGGAAAAACCATAGCTTTGACTAGACAGACTTTTGTTGCCAAAGTAATGTCTGCTTTTCAATATGCTGTCTAGGTTGTTAAAATAATATGCCACGTTTCTTTTAGGTTTTTTCCTATGTATGTGTAGTATATAAGTAGGATCATTCTATGTATAATAGATTTGCTTCTTTCTCTTAATGAAGTATGATGAACATTTTACTGTGTCGTTAAGAATCCCTCGAACACATGGTATTTAAACTGCTAAAATGTATTCTATTGCAAGCATGTATGTAATTTAGACATCTTTCCACTCGCCGGATATTTAAGGGCTTGCCAATTTGTCACTTCTATAACTAACATATACATGCGTTGTGGGGCCCAGAAACAAACAGGATAATGCAATGACTTCTGTAGGAAGTCGATTTAGGAAAAACCGGAGGCAGGTCTTTCCAAGTGGCTGAAGAGAATATTTGCTTGAGGGTTGCTGAGCCCGAAGCAGGTGTCCTCAGAGTGGAACGTACTGCCAGTCATGGTAAAGAGCTTTTTGTCTCTCAGGTGTGAGCCCTAACCATAGTGCCAGATTCCTGGGCGGGTCTGGCTTAAGCGCACCCGACCTTCTAACTCTGGGGCAAGGAGCCCCAGAGGCCTTGGCTAGGACTAGCGGACCGCCCCCATACAGCCGCGGGGCACTCAGGCCACACGCCGCCACGCGCCAGGAACAAATCCCCGCCCCGTTCAGCACTCCGCCACACCCCTCACTGGAGACTCTCGCAAGCTCTTCTCGTAGCTCCGCCTCCAGGCGACCTCCGCAAGTCCTCCCAGCCCCCTGCAGTAGCCCCGCCCCCGGGCTGCGGACTCCGCCCCCGCAATCCGGGCCCCCTGGCTGCCCCGCCCCATGGGCCTGTCGCGAAGCGCTGAGGCGGGGCCCTGCGCGATGACGTGAGCGGGCGTGCGCGGTGACGGCCCGCGTCCCTGTTACTCAGCGGAGCGGCGGAGGCCGGACGACGCGGCCCGGATCGCGGAGCCGCGAGCAGCGCTGTGTAACGGCTGCGGAGACCGCCGAGACGGCGCCGGTTCCCGCCGCCGGGCTTTCCTGTCGCCATTCGCTGCGCTGCCGGGTGAGTGCGGCAAGTGCCTCAGGGCCAGGGCGGCCGGCGGCCCCGCCGTGTTTATGTTATTGTGCCGCCGCCACCGCCTTTGCTCAGCCGTGACCCCCTCCCGGGAATGGGGACGGGAGCGCGCGGCGGGCGGGGGGCGCGCGGCCGGCGGGGGCGGCGCGGGAACAATAGCGGCCGAGGAGGCGGGGGCCTGCCAGGGGGCGTGGGGCTGCGGGACCCAGGCGCCTCCCGGCCGCCCTCTCGGCCCCAGCTCCGCCCGTCGGTCCTCGCGCGCCCTCCTCGCGCGGGTCCCGCGCCCACGTCGGGAGAGGAAAATGGAGCGGGAGGTGGGTGGCAAGTTCTAAAACACTTCGGCAAAGATCTGGATGAAGGCGCCTAGTCGGCCCGCTGCTCCCCGGCTACCTCTCCCGGCGGCAGGGACCCGCAAAGAGCGCTCCGGTGGCCGGGTCGCGAAGCCTGCCCAGCGCCCACGGGGGCAGTGTTTTGTTTCTCGGTGGTTTCTTTGTGCTAATGTTCTGAGAGAACGCAGGCGGCGGTGCCGAAAGAGGCTGGAGTGGCCTTCAGCTCCGGGCTTCGAGGAGGAGCTGGGGCTCGAGGCTTGGGCAGGAGGTGTCCGTCAAGCTCAGCGCGAGCTTCAGTGGTCAGCGCGCATTTCTCGAGGGTCACTCGGTGGCGACCTTTTGACTTTTTCACCCCACCCTCCCTTCTCTTTGTCTTGCACTTGTGTTTCCTGTCGTTCGATGGGAGCCAAGTCTGCTTTAAAGTACTGTGATGAACACTTTTCATTTTAATTTCTGAAAGTTTCCCGTCATATGTTTACTGTGAACTAACTTAATAACATGTTGACTACACGGTATCAGACAATGTCCAATGGTTACTATTTTTGCTCCTGAAACTCACTGATCTTTCTAGTAGAATTCTGGTCTGTCAGTCCATTGTGTTTTAAGAAAAGCATCTAGCAAGTACCTCCTTGGTAAATAGAAAGTCTGTTTATTTCATTCATTCATTCAGGAACTGTTCAGCATTGTACCCAGATGGAGTTTGAGGGCAAAGAGAAATACCCTTTAATGGAAGAAAATACTTTGGCTGAACTGCAACAGATGTACTTATAAATTAGACGATTGTATAAGTAATGTGTGTTAAAGAAGGTATAGTTATGCTTTGGGTCATTTTACTATTTTTTAGTAGAATATCTGGAATTTTTAGTGTAACATTATGCTTATTAAGAAGTAGGGTTGTATTTGGTCTAAATGTACAACAGCTTTTATGTATTTCCTTAGTCATTTGTAATATTTACTTCAGAATCCCTTGCTGTGGGTTAAGCCTAGGAGGTCAGATGCTGTGAGTGAACATGTTTAGTGTGTTCTTGATGTAACAAGCTATCAAAATGTGATTTCCTTGAGGACAGGCCTGTCTTGCATCTGTGTCTCTAACACCTAGCCTGGAATATAGTAAGTGTTCAATGAAAATCAGGTTGATGAAAAGCTCTTTAGAGCTGATAACATCTAAACTCAAGGCTTAACAAAAAACATTTTAATGTTCTCTGTATAGTTTGGAAGACTCAAGCAAACTGTCACTTCCAGGTGGCTAAGTGATCAATTCATATATATTATCTGTCACGAAAATAGGGGCTTTTGAATCACTTCAGTATTAATTTTTTCCCTATCACTTCTTACCCATTGACTATCTTAAAATTAAACCTTGTCTAAAATACTTTTTAAAATATGTGTGTGTCTCTGTGTGTGATAAGTACACACAGACAGACACACAGTGATATTTCAACAGGGTCTATAATGATTGTGAATATTACCTTTTGTGAATATTACTTGAAAAGTTTCTGAATACTCTTTTCAGCGAAAAAGTTAAAGGAAACAAATTGCATAAAAGTTTTTGTTAGAAATGTTTAATTCTAAATTCTTCATTGTACTAATACTATTGGTGAGGAATATGGGCCTAAAACTGAAAATAATATTAATTTATCCACCTTACATCTCTTTTCCACTTAGTATATTTTAGCATTTGCTTTGGATATAAAAGAATTTGAGGTGAACTTATTCTCTGATTTAGAGAACAAATAAATAAAATGATACTTTATTAACATAAAGGATGAAAATCATGAGATACTAAGCTTTATTGCTTAGTATATGTCAGACTAATATTTAATATATGTCAGATGTCAGTAAGGGTTACTGATACAGATCCTCACAGTCATGCTATACTTGTGTCAAATCAGAGTTTTTTTGCTTGGTTTTCTAAATTCCGTTGGCTTTAAAAAATAACTTTTTCAAGACACCCCATACTCAATAGCAGTTACTCCTTATTCCACTTTACATTATCTTTAAAGGAAGAGAGAGCACTGATTCTGATAATAAGTATATTCCATTAGTGAATTTGAAAAGGGCGCCCCTTAATTGTCCTGGAAGAACAATTTGCTTGGAAGGAAATTAGTTTAAGAGTAAATTCTACCAAAATTAATGAAGTTAGAATCTTAGCTGTTTGCTCAGTGCCTATTTCCATAAGGAAATAACCTTGTGATGATATTCAATGCTTAGTGAAACAATTTGAAGTAATTTATTAAGTGACTAGTCACAAATTTTCCTAGTTGCAATTAAAAGCTTGTTGAATAGAAGCCTGATTCTTAATGTCTTGACTTTGTCAGTGAGTTGAGTTTTGACATATTTGAGTCATCCAGATAATTGAGATGCTCTGTTGCACGTGTATAAAGTAATGTCTGATATTAAGATGCCAGCTCTCTAGAGATCTCTGCTCGAGTCAGTAGTATGGATAGTAATCTTACTGATTCATGTAGTTCAAGGAAGTCATTATAGGCACATAGCTTTAGATAGAAGTCATTTGCCTATTTCTGTGAGCTATGATGCTTATTGTCTTAGTCATGGGTTCTTTACATCAATATTTAGTAGCTTTGTCTTCTTGCTCTAATGCAGATTAACTTGAACTTTGATTTCACAAATGAGTTCTGAGTCAACAAACTTTGCTACTGAAAAGGTGACAGGAGCTTATTAAAGTAAGCTGCCCTTACTTCTGTCAGTCAGGGCCATAGGTAGAAATAGACATTTCACTTCTCAGTTCTGTCATATGAATTTTGTCGTCAACAAGCCCTAGAGCTGTAGACAAGTGGTTTATCTTTTTGGTTAGAATTGTAAACTGAGGCTATTGGAGCTTTTTTTTTTTTAAAAAAAAAAAGGTTATTCCCCAGATAGTTGGTTCTTTAGAAAACCTACTGGGACAAAAGAGTCCTTCTTGGGTGATACCAAAATCCTGTGTCAAGAACAACAATGAAACTTAGACTTTGTAATGTACGGAAGCAGAGAAAATTATTGAAGCAATATTTTCTGATCAAATATAAAGCCTCACTGGCTGAAACTCCTGGAAGCCAGGAGTTCTTTCATCCACTTACTCAGTCATGTCTGACTCTTTGCAACCCCATGAAGTGTAGCCCGCCAGGCTTCTCTGCCCATGAAATTTTCCAGGCAAGAATACTGGAGTGGGTTGCCATTTCCTACTCCAGGGAATCTTCCCTACCCAGGGATCAAACTGGTGTCTCCTTTGGCAGGCAGATTCTTTACCACTGCACACCTGGAAAGCCTCAGGAATTCTTTGGATGGTATATTTTATTCGTTCTGTAGCACCAGGCTTACTAATGAGACTTTGTGCTTTCAGATACTTAGTGGAAAATGTGAAGAAGAGGAGTTTATTAGCCTCAAGAAGCTTATGATCAGGAATAGAACTTAAGGCATATCTAAACAGTGAATTTATGTTCTCTTAAAAGATTATGAGGCTTCTCCCAAACGAAAAAATCTGGTGAGGCCAAATTTTATTGAAATCTAGTCTTTAAAATTATATGTGAGTGTGTATACATATAAGGCCTTTTAGAGTATTTATTAATTGCCATTCTTTTTCAGGGTGGTGGGTTGTATAACAAATATAGCACAAATATTAATATATGTCTCCATTCCATATGCCTTTTATAGTGCATCAGATTTGGTTAAAATCTGCCAATATTTTAGACTGTTAAGGTGTTCAAACTTAGTTGTGGTTGCTAGCATGTATTTTAGAGTCATTCCTGAGTTCCAATCCATACTCCAGATCTGACTGACTATATGGCATAGGCTAGTTCAGTTTATGTAACATTTCTGGATATGTAGCATTATTATCTGTCAAAGGAGAATAGCACATAATCCATAGGTCTGTGAGATTTAAATAAGGTACTGCATGTACAGTACCTGGAAGACTAGATGTAGGTATTAAGGACATTTTAGCTATTGTTATCACTGATTATTTTTAACTTGGAGCAAATGCAAAATGCCAAGTAAATTTAAAACCAATTTGATGTACAGTATCCACTCAGATTCTCCAGAATACACCAGTTTTTTCCCCCTCCTCTGAGTCTCTGGGATTTTATTTAAAATTTTATCATGTCCTCTAATCTGGTTTTTTTTTTTTTTAGGTTTTGTTTTTTTATTGGAGGTTAATTGCTTTACAGTATTGTGTTACTTTCTGCCGTATGTCAACATGAATCAGCCATAGGTATACATATGTCCCCTTCTTGAACCTCCCTCCCACCCCTCTAGGTTGTCAGAGAGCACTGAGTTAGAGCTCCCTGCATCATACAGCAGATTCCCGCTGGCTATCTCTTTACATATGGTAATATGTATGAATGTTATTCTTTGAATTCGTCCCTCCCTCTCTTTCCCCTACTGTGTCCATAGTCTGTTCTCTATGTCCATTGCTGCCCTGCAAATAGGTTCATCAGTGCCAAGTCTACCCTAATCTTAATTGACTGAAATGATTTAACATTTGGATCAGTAATCCTCTCTGCCTTAAAATTTGGAAATGTTCCCAAAGCAAATAGTAAAGGAAAATTTTACCTCATTATCTAACACAAAATTTTGCCACATATACCTTTCCCGCTGCAGAGAATTGCCAAAGCTTTCCTAGGTTTATTTTGACAGATATCTGAAGGAATGGGAATCCAGGAGCTGTGAATAACTTTATCATGTACCCACATTTGAAGAAAATGGAATACTGTCACATCTTTTAAATTTAATCTTATTGAGATCTTCGATTCTGTGTGAAAAGTGCAAATTTGTTAGAGACTGGGTAACCACAATAGTTCATTAACCATTTTCTAGAGGTTGTTAGGTAGCATCTGGAAATACTGTTTTTCTTTTCTCTGTTTTCTGTGTTTATTTTGGTAGACCAAATTTCTTGTTCCTTCTTGCGTACAGCGACTATGAGGTGATGTGTTTTGCACATGCAGTATTTATTGAGAAGGCACTCTATACCAAATCAGGAATTAAGTGACTGTGTGGGCCACATGAAGTAGAAGTTAGTCTCTGCTTTCAATGAGTGTAACTTTATGGGAGATAAGAACAAACATAAGTGCTTTTAGGTCCTAATACCAAGAATTAGGACCAAAACCAAGTATTGTTAGGCATTTCATTGGGAATTTCTTTAGGCATCAGGCTTCAGAGCTGGCTGGATGTTGGGGCCTTGGGGGGCTTCTGAACCAAGCATCTTTAGCCCTGCCTTTTAAAATATACTGACTAGATAAACCACAAAAAGCAAAATTTCTTCTCTCCTAATTTCTGGTTAAAGTTGAGAGTGTGGTACAGATTATTTAAAATCTAAATCAGAAGAAAAGGCATACCTTCTAGTCACCTCGAATCCACTTTGGAACATAACAGGACATCAAAATAAGTATATGAAAAGTTTGAAGATAGCAGAAAAGGTGCACATCAAATGTTACCTGGAATCCTCCAGCTACTGTATTGAAGCTCTGAATATTGAGAGTTAGATTTATGCTTGCAGCACTTTCTTAAGCCTTTTTCTGATATTGATAAGTGTGGCTTTACTACTTCTTGTTGCTGAGTGGCCTAAGCCACATCATATTGCTGAGAACATTAGAAAAGAAATTAACAGTCAGACACACCTGTTTTGCTTGGCATGAAGCGTGAAAAACCACAGGAGGTTGCTGTTTCCTAAAAGCTATTAATGGGAGTGGAAACCCACCATTCCCTGCCTTGCTTCTGAGAGGGTGATTCTCTCTAAAATGCCATTTGGGTCAACCAAAAGTGAGAGAAAGGAAAGCTACCACTGTATAGATTTCCCTGTGACTAGGAGTCACTTTTCAGTCAAAAAACCAAAGCGTCTGGCTTTGTTACTGTTGAGAATTTAAGAATTAGTGATTTTATTTTATTTACATTTTATTTATCTTTTGACAAAGCAGTATAATCATTTGATTCAGAATTCCAGAGATTTAGATATGTAAACAACAGAAAGTTTCCTTTCCACTCCTTGCAGCCCAGCCAGTCCATTCCCTCATGTGGAGACAGTGTTGAGTTTCCCATGAATCCTTTCAAAGGTTGTTAATGTGTGTGCAGATTATATATATATATATATAATTCCTTTCCAAAACCTTTGGTCTGGATGTATTTCAGAATTAAGGTTTGGTTTTTTAGGGGTGGGGAGGAAGGAAGCACTTGTAAAAAAGATAATGTAGTGCTTCTGCTATATTATCTAGGATCACTCACAGGAAGTACTGTACCATTCCATAATTAAGCACATTAGTATTTCTGTATTGAAAGCATAAATAGATAGTAAGGATAAATAAAAATTATAAGTAGTCTTGTGGAATTTTTGGTCAAATAGATTTGATACCAAATAGATTTGTGCTGAACTTAAGAAACTTGTATTTCTTGGACCTTTATGGATTTCACAATTGCCAGTGGGAGATTGTGTATCTTACGTATGTATGTCTTTTGCCTCCCCTATTTTTTTAAGTTGCAGACCATGCACATAGCCTTCACCTTTTGTTTTTAGCTTAGCTGTGTGGCTTAGAGATGATTTCATATTAGTCTTAGCAGTCCTTAAACAGCAAGCTTATTCTTTTTCTTTTTTTTTTTTTTAGCACCTTCATGGTATAGCACTTGTTTTAGCTTTGGCTGCTGTAACAAAATACCACAAACTAGGTGGTTTAAAAAACTAATATTTATTTCTCACAGTTCTAGAGGCTGGGAAGTTTAAGGTCAAGGTGCTAAGAGATTTGGTTCCTAGTGAGAGCTCTTCTGGCTTTCAGATGTCACCTTCTAGCTGCGTCTTCATATGGAGAAAGAGGGCTCTGCTCTCTCTTCCTCTTCTTGTGACACTAATGCCATAATGGGGACCCCATTTTCATGACCTCTTGTAAACCTGATTACCCTAGGGTATTATGTAGGGAGCGGCTCAGACTTCAACACAAGAATTTGGGGAAGATTAAAAAATCCAGTAACACTCTTATACAGGTATAACATATATTTAAGTAGTCCCTTTTTGAGGTACATTTAGGTTGTTTTCAATGCTTTGCTATCAGAAGCCATAGTGCAGTGGGTTACTTTATGCATATATAATTTCACACTTGTATAGCAATGTGTAGGATACACTTCCAGAAATGGAATTGCTAGGTCAGAGTGTGTATGTGCATTTATAACTTTGATAGATACTGCTGAAGTGCCATCTGTAGGGTCTGTGTCATCTCTGCACATTTTACCAGCACTGTGTCAGGATGCCTGCTTCTTTCCTCATTGCCAGTATGAGTGAGGTTAAACATCCTTCCTTTAAGGATTATTGTATGGAGGTGAGAGTTGGACCATAAAGAAGGCTGAGCTCCAAAGAATCAGTGCTTTCAAATTGTTGCGCTGGAGAAGACTCTTGAGAGTCTCTTGGACAAGAAGGAGATCAAACTGGTCAGTCCTAAAGGAAATCAACCCTGAATATTCATTGGAAGGACTGATGCTGAAGCTGAAGCTCCAGTACTTTGGCCACCTGGCATGAAGAACCAACTCATTAGAAAAGCCCCTGGTGCTGGGAAGGACTGAGCTTCAGGAGAAGGGGACAACAGAGGGTAAGGTGGTTGAGTGGCATCACCAAATCAGTGGACACGAATTTGAGCAAACTCTGGGAGATAGTGAAGCACAGGGAATCCTGGCATGCTGCAGTCTGTGGAGTTGCAAAGAGTCAGACACGACTTAGTGACTGAACAGCAATTGGTATTTTTATTGTGAACTATCCATAACCTTGCCGAAGTTTCTATTGCTTTGTTACTGGTTTTCTTAGATTTGTGGGATTTATTTTTATAAGGAAATAGCTGTATGAAATTTCTTGGAAATGTTTTTCCAGTTTACTGTTTGTCTTTTAAATTTGTTTATGATGGTTTTGTCATGCTGACTTTTTTTCTCTAAGCTTACTGGTCTTTACTGACTTCTAAATGATATACCATGGTTAGCAAGTCTTTCCCTAATTCCAGATTATATGAAAAGTTACAAACGCTGTTTCTCTAGTATGTCTATGAAATGGAACAGAGAAGTGAGTTGTTAGGTAAGAAAAATGTGGGGTTCAGTGAGTAAAGAGGAGCATATACAGGGAAGGAGATAGAGAACACAAGTAGAGAGACTGGCCTTTGTTAGACGTTTCCTCCATCAGATAGGGAATGTGGAAAAACTGTGTGTTCTTCTAAGGGAATTTGGAGGCTGTAAGATGAAGGCTTATCCTTTTAGTTTTTATCTTCTCTCTTGGTTTCTGTTTTCTCAGTGAGATTGGTATGGCCAGAGGCGGGTGGGAGTGTTTAAAGCAGTTTGGTAAGAAGTATTGATTGTTCATTTAAGAGTTAGAAGTCTTGAATGGTATCAGTCAGCCTGGTTTTGTGATTACTGCTGGCTACCCCAGCATTATTTTTCTGGTTAGATACAAGCACAGATAAGGCAGATGGTTCAGTTCCTCTGGAGTGAGGTTTTGCCAGGTGTGTCAGTCAGAGTTCTCCTGAGAAACAAATCAGCAGGAATTACATTTGTATGTATGTGTATATAGAGAAATTTCGAGGCACTTAGTTACACAGTTATGGGGACTGACAAGTTATAAATCTGTAGGGCAGGCTGGCAAGAATCTCTTGGACAGAAGCTGATGTTGCAGTCTTGAAGCAGAATTTTGCCTTCCTTAGGAAATTTTCAGTTGTGTTCTTAAGGCCTTTCAACTGGTTGAATGAGGCCCACCAGCTTTAAAGAGGATAATCTTTACTCAATTGTGGATGTTAAACACATCTACAAACCTTCACAACAACACTTAGATTACTGTTTGATTAAATAACAGAAGTGTAGCCCAGCCAAGTTGACACATAAAACTAGGTCAGTATAAAAGAATGAAATTCTGCCATTTACAGCAATGTGGATAGACCTAGAGAATATTATGCTAAGTGAAATAAGTCAGACAGAAAAAGACAAATACTGTATGATATCACCTATATGTGGAACCTAAAACATAAAGGAATGTCTGCAGCAAAACAGAAACAGGCTTGTAGATATAGAAAACAAACTAGTGGTTACCAGTTGGAGGAGGAAAAGGAGGAAGGACGTGATGGAGTATGGAATTTAAGAGACTAGCTGCCATGTATTAGATAGATAAGCAACAAGAATATATTATGTATTACAGGAATTATACCCATTATCTTATAATAGCCTTTAATGAAATATAATATGTAAACATACTGAATCACCATGCTGTGCACATGAGAGCAACACAATTATAAAAATTTTAATTAAAAACTTTTTTTAATGAAGAGAGAAATGAGGGCATTTTAGAAGGAGTGTTTAGGGGAACGGTGATGAATCATGGAGCCTATTATGGACAAGAAAGGCGGTAAAGTCAGGATGAATAGTAAGAAAGTGGTAGTATCTACGTATTGGAAATTTTGGTTAGAATTGTTGCTGGTAGTGGTCACATGAAGTAAGAGAACTGGAAGGGTTGAATGTGATGGTCAGAGTGAGATGCTTGAAATAGTGATTTGACAGATATAATAGTTTCTGGCAATGATAATGTCCAGGGTGGCCTTGGGATGGGTTGCTGAGGTGGAGCAGTTGGAAAAGAGGGGGCCAAAGAATTAAAGGGCCTAAAGTATTAAAGGGGTCAGTCAGTCTGCATGAATGGTGAGAGGGGTAAGGGTACATACCGTGAATCAGTTGCTGACATCTTTAATCAATGAGGGAGAATTGGAGGGAAGGTAGTTAATAATAAGGAATTGTAAAGGTAGTATGAATTTTCTGTTTGCTGGTCACAAGTTAGAAATTTCAGAAGGGCAAGTAAAGGATTTGGGGGGTGGGGGATGAGAAATTGGGTGAAATGGAGGATATACAAGCAGTGTGGCAGTGACAGTTCGGGGAATCAGAGGATCAGGAAGAGTGGGACTCAGGGATGTAGGGTGTGGTGAGATTAATCTTGCTAGTAGCTAAGAGAAGGTGGCCATCAGTTCAACTGTTAGAGGACATAGAATGGCAGTGTTTTTGGCAAGACATAGGATTGCTAGCCTTGACCTGTTTGGGGATTGTAGAAGGAATTTGAGATATCATGACTAGTGTTGTATTTTTAAGTGAAATATAATAGAAAATGTCAGGGTGTATCACAAGTAATAAGGGGCTAAGAAAAGAATTTTTTAGCAACTTTATTGAGATTTCATTCACATATTATTACAGTTCACCTATTTGAAGTATACAGTACAAAGTCTTTCTCATAAATTCATGAAGTAATGCAATCATCACAACTAATTTTAGAACATTTTTGTTACTCCTGAAAGAAACTCTATGCTTATTAGCTAGCAGTCATTTCCTGTTCCTGCCTGTGCACATATACACAACCACACCTGCCCCAGCCCTAGCCCCAAGTAACTACTTACCTTCTACTTCTGTCTCTATAATAAGTTTGCCTATTCTGGACATTATGTAATGTGTAGTCTTTTGTAATGACTGCTTATTTCACTTAGCATAATGTTTTCAAGGTTCATTCATCTTGTAGTATGTGTCAGTATGTCATTATTTTCTGTGGTCTAATATTTGCTTGTACAAATATACCACATTTTCTTTACCCACTCTTCAGTTGATGGGCATTTGGCTGTAATAAGTAATACTGTCATGAGCATTCATGCACAAGTTTCTGTTTTTTCTTTGTTGCTTGTGCTTTTGGTGTTTATCTTAGAAATCACTGCCTGATTCAAGGTCATGAAGATCACTCCTGTGTCTTTTTCAAAGAGTTTTATAGTTTTAGCTCTTACATTTAACATTGTGATTCTTTTTGAGTTAATTTGTGTGTGATGTGAGGAAGGGATCTGATTTCATTCTTTTGCATATGGATATATAGTTATCCCAGTACTATTTGTTGAAAAACACTTGACCCTTGAATGACATGGGTTTGAACTGCGCTAGTCCACTTTTATGCAGATTTCTCTCAATGAATGCATAACTATAATGCTGCATACAAGATGCAGGGTTGAATGAATCCATGGATGTGGATTAGAAGGGCCGACTGTAAAGTTCTATGTAGATTTTCAACTGCGTGGTGGGGTTCAAGGGTCAACTACATTGTGCTTTCTTGTTCAAATGTCTTACAGTTCTTGTTTTTAAAATCTTTTTTCTCAACTCACTTTTATTCCATTTATCTATATGTCTGTCCTTATGTCAGTCACCATGTCTTGCTTTTTTTCTATAGCTAAGAACTGTTTTATGAAATTGTGTTTCAATTAAGTTGAGTGTTCTTACAATAGATACACACAGAGGTATATATGTAACTGGTTGTGATGTAAGATGCTTGAAAACATCTGATTTGAGATATGGCGGCTCCCTCTCTCTGGCGGCAACTGAGCGGGGTGTGCCCCACCTTGGGGAATGTACCAGTAGGGCAGGTTAGAGGGCCTGACTGTGAGCACATGAATAGGTTTTAGATTGGAAGGCTGATTTGTTTTTTTTTTTAATTTTAGTAGATATCATGTTCTTTTTGGATGTATGTGGACCAAAGGTTTAGAACAACTGTGAATTTCTAAAGAATCAGTTAGATGAATTTAAGGATTAGGAATGTATGATTTGAAATTTTGATTGAGGTTAGCGGGCTTTTGTACAGGGCCAGCTCACAGTTAAAAAATTTTTGATATATTAAGCATTTCTGTATTGGATAACTTTTATTATCTTGATCCTCTGTGTTTTCCTATAGGCCATTGTCAGTTTTTTTTTTTTTTTAATCATGTTGTCTTACTCTCTTCCTTTTTATTAAGATATTATATGTGAAAAATTGCAGGCATAATTTAACAAGGATCATCTTAATCCATTTAGAGACAAAAATGTTTCAAAGCTGGGCAGTGCCATTACTGGTCTATTTTATCTTTTCTTTAATCCTAGGATATTACCCTAGGGAGTTCCAAGATAAAACCAAGTGTTTTATTAACCCCCTATTTCTCTAACCCCATACTTCGTTGGTTCCTTACCTCTAATATTTAACACTCGTTCTCCGCCAGCCTTGTAAATCTGAAAAATTGAGCTTGGCTTTCCAGCCACATTTATGGAATTGACAGATGCCCCCGAGAAAATGGCCCTCGCATGCCTGGCTCACCTCTGAAGATTTTCTGGGGTCCCAGATCTTTGCCTCCATACCTTTTTATTGCCTTTTTAGCAGTCTGATACCTTCAAAGAAGTATTTATAATTATTTTTCTAATTTTGCCTGTGAGATGTCCAGTTTTTCTCTTTGCTCTCAGTAAGAGAGTTAATCTAAATTACCCACTTCTCTATTACAGTTGTCATTGTTCAGTTGCTAAGTCATGTCTGACTCTTTGTGATCCCATGGACTGCAGCACACCAGATTTCTCTGACCTAAATTATCTCTTGGAGTTTGCTCGAATTCATGTCCATTGAGTCGGTGATGCTGTCTAACCATGTCATCCTCTGTTGCTCCCTTCTCCTTTTGCCATCAGTCTTTCCCAGCATCAGAGTCTTTTCCAGTGAATTGACTTTTCACGCCAGACAATGGTGATAGACTACTGAAAGGGTTGTTTTTTTTTTTTTTTTTGAAAATTTGGGGTGAAGGTATGGCAGAAAAAGATAAAAGTCCCATTTACTAATGAAATCATAGCGTGACGAATTCAGGGACTGGCTAGTGATGCAGTTCAGTTCAGTCACTCAGTTGTGTCCGATTCTTCGTGACCCCCGTGGACTGCAGCATGCCAGGGTTCCCTGTCCTTCACCACCTCCCGGAGCTTACTCAAACTCATGTCCATGGAGTCGGTGATCCCATCCAGCCATCTCATCCTCTGTCATCCCCTTCTCCTCCTGCCTTCCATTTTTCCCATCATCAGGGTCTTTTTCCAGTGTGAGTCAGCTCTTCACATCAGGGTGGCCAAACTATTGGAGCTTCAGTGTTAGCATCAGTCCTTCCAATGAATATTCAGGGTTGATTTCCTTTAGGATTGACTGGTTTGATCTCCTTGGAATCCAAGGGACTCTCCAGAGTCTTCAGCACCACAATTCCAAAGCATCAATTCTTTGGTGCTCAGCCTTATTTATGGAAAAACTCTCATGTGTTACTTGGCAGTTCACTATTATAAGGGAAAGCAATTTGTTAGCTTAATGAAGGCTTATGTCATGAAATTCCCTTATGTTTGAAATTCTATGAAATTCTATCTGTGTGATTTTAGTTTTGTCTCAGGGTGAGAGTTTGATTACCAGTATTCTTATATATATGGTATATATTCATCATCTATACATTATAGCAATTATTAGAGAAAGAAACCAGGATTAAGATTAGAAAAGGGAAGAAATACTTGTCAGAAAATGATGTTTTTGCAAGGTTTGGGAGAGATGAAGATAAGGTAACATTTTCATGTCTGTCAGGAATTAGAAAGGTCAGTCACATACAAAAGCAACTGACATACTTTTGGCATGATATTGTCTTAGTTATAAGGCTGTAGAGTCCTAGGTAGTGTGGAGGAGGCAACGAGAAGTATCTGCATAGTTATGTTGAAGAAAATTTTAAAATTTGGTCTACAGAGAAACCCCAGGGTAGCCATCTAGGTCATTAAATGGAGGGATTGACCTTTGGACTGGACTTAATGATTGTGCCTTATAGCATTATATAAGCCACTAATATAGTAAGGGATTGCAGGGAGAACTTAATTCTGTGAAACTTGTTAATACAAGTTATATGAAATGTTGCTGGTTTTGATTTGGTGTGCCATCTTCATATGTATTTTATATATGTAAATTAACTTATGGTCCTCATGAATCCATTTATGTTGCTGATCCTTCAGCACATTCATATGTTTCTGAAATTTCAGAATTGCAAAAGTTTTTTATCATTCATCAGCCATTGCAGTTGAAAAGGGAAATAACCTCTTTTGTAGTCTTTTTTTTTCTTCTGAAGAAATGAGAGATATTGGAGGTGTTCAGTCTTAGGTCATTTTATCAGTAGAGTTTTGGTTGATACTTTAGAAGATAGGAATTCTTTCTTAAACTGATTCCATCTCTTTCATGTTTTTACTTTCCTAGTATTCATGCAGTATATATGTCATAGGAGACTGACTTAAAATCTGTGTTTCTGTTTCACACCTGCCCATAGAACCTACTATTACTGTCTTCTGGAGGTTTACAAATGGTCGTTTAATCAGCATTTTTTTTTTTTTTTTAATGACTCTATTCTTCCACCCCTACCCTTGCCCCGGCTTTCATTTAAGAATGTTCAAGCATACAGAGAAATTGAAAGAATAGGACAGGCAGTGAACACCTGTATACTGCCACTTGGATACAGTTATTAACATTTTGTTATATTTGTTTATTTCTCTCCTAATAGAGACTTTTTTTTTGGGGGGGGGGAGGCTGCATTTGACCCCTAAAGCATCTCCTAAAATTAAACACATTGTTTTATAAATGTCATATTTGGAAGAGGGCAACCTTAATATTTAGCCTGTATTCAAGTTGTCCATTAGTAGTGGGCTTTCTTGAGCCAGAATTTTTAAGTTCATGCATTACATTTGATTGTTGTTTCTTTAGTCACTTTTAACTTCGTCCCACCTCCATTTTTCTCTCCCATGATACTGACTTCTTGAAGAGATCAGACCAATCATTTTATAGAATATTCTTGGCCTTCTAGATTTGTCTGATTGTTTTCTTATGGTATTTGACTTTTATCTCTAACCTTTGGGTTTAAAGGCTGCGTTATATTTAGTTTTTTGACTTAGATGTTCCTGTGTACATTACATTGATTGATAACATAAGACAGGTCTTATCAGATTGTCTACCTGAAATGTGATCATTTGGTTAAGATGATACTCACTAAATCAGTTCATTATAAAGTTGACTTTCCTCGTTTCCCTTTGCAATTAGCAGTTGACCAGTGAGGTGATATTTTGATACCCTACAAATATTGTTTCCCAGGAGCATTTTACCTGATGTTTCTAGCATGTATTGAACCTTATCTAAACCAGTTATTTCATTTGGGCTTGCAGAGTGATGCAAGATCCTTCTGGATCTATTAGCCAGCTGTCCTCTGTTAAAAAGACCCCTCCTGCATCAACTGAGATTGAACTACAATTCTACCCAAAAAGATGATGGATATGCTTATTTTCCTTTGATGTATCAACTCTAACTCTGAGAATTCTTTCAACTCTGAAACACTGAACTAGATTTCAACTCTGAAAATTGGTGACTAGTCATCTCCAAAGGTGTCAAATAATTTTATTTCTCTCTCTTTTGGTTCACAGAAATTTTTGGTTTGGAGGGATGGGGTTTGTAGTCATTTAGTCACTGTTCCTTTTTTTAACTAGGCTTTTTTTTTTTTTTTTTTAGGAATTTTAGATTTATAGGAAAAAAAAAGCATATTACAGAGGGTTCCCATAAATCCTGCACCCAGTTTCTCCTGTTACCTACATCCTACATTATGATGGTACATTTGTTATACTTAGTGAATAATATTGATATACTATTATTAGCTAAAGCCCATTATTTATTCAACTTTCCTTTGATATAATGTCCTTTTCTGTTCCAGGTATGCCATCCAGGATACCATGTTACGTTTAGTTGTCATGTCTTCTTAGGATCTTCTTGGCTTTGAGTTTCTCAGACATTTCTTGAATCTTTTGATGACCTTGATAGTTTTGAGATATTTTGTAGGATGTCCCTTTATTGGAATTTGGTGTTTTTCTTATTTTTAGACTAGAGTTATAGGTTTTAGCTTCCCTGGTGGCTCAGACGATAAAGAATCCGCCTGCAATGCGGGAGACCTGGATTTGATCCCTGTGTTGGAAAGATCCCCTGGAGAAGGAAATGACAACCCACTCCAGTATTCTTGCCGGAGAATCCCCATGGACAGAGGAGCCTGGCAGGCTACAGTCCATGTCGCAGAGTCGGACATGACTGAGCAAGTAAGCCCAGCACACCTGGGTTTTAGAGAGGAAGATCACAGAGGTTAAGTGCCATTTTCATCACATAATATCAAGGGAATATTTCATAAGCATAATTTATGACTGTTGATGTTGACCTTGATTGCCTGGTTGAGGTAATGTTTGTCAGATCTTTCCACTTACCCCTTTGCTGGTTGTGTATACTGTGGGGAAGAAGTCACTATGTGCAACCTTGAAGAATGAGGAATTACACCTTTTCTCCTTGAGGGTAGAGTACATTAGTTATTAAGAAGCCTTCTGCACAAGAGATTTGTCTCATCTCCCATTTGTTAATTTATTCAGTCATTAATATCAGTATAGATTTATAGGTATTTAAACTATTTTGTTTAGATTTTTCTGACTTTGATTATTAAGAGATCTTTCAGTTGGCTGCTGTGCCCCTCTGACTTACCTCTGTCAAAGTGGGTGATTTTGTTTTTGAGGCTATCTTTACTTTTTGGCACTACAAGATGCTCCCAGCTCATCTTGTGTATTTTCTGTCCCACACCTAGAATCAGCTATTTCTTCAAGGAGTCCTCTTTCAGTTTATTGGAGAATGGTGCTAATTCTCCAGTAAAGATTATAAGATTTGGGTACTAAGTGTGTTCCAATAAAGATAATAAGATCCTGGTGCTAAATGTGCTTGTTGCTTCTGGGATATGGTTTCTTTTAGGCACTCTCAGCAGACAGAGTAAAAAAAAAATGAATATGTATATATTAACACATGTGTATAAATGTGTCTATATACATGTCTATAAATATTTCTTTGTGTAGCCATCTGTGTCAGTAGTAATGTTAATATAAGTTCTTACTGTCTTCCATTTTAATCCATTACCACATGAATCATTCTGGCATCCTGCCCTTATTGGTCATAAATCTCCTCCAACAGTGAGAAACCTGCCTCCTACCATATACCATCCATTTACTTGGCTGTTCAATTCCAGTATGTATATGTGTATAGCAGTATCAAAGTTAATGATTTATACCCAAATAGAAATGACTGTATCAACTAGGATGGGGTTTTTTTTTGGTCCATTTGGTGGGAATTTATAAATCATCTCATTTGCAAACAAAAGCAGTTTTCTTCTTTTAACAATCTCTGTACTCTGTAATTTCTTTTGTTGTCTTGCTTCAATAGCTAGAACTTCCAGTATGATTGAATAGGAGTGATAAGAAGCCATGTTTATTACCTTGTCTCTGAACTTGGAAAGTATCCAGTTTTTTGAGCTTCCCTTGTAGCTTAGCTGGTAAAGAATCCAATACACGAGACCCCAATTTGATTCTTGAGTTGGGGGGATCCCCTGGAGAAGGGAGTGCTCCAGTATTCATGGGCTTCCTTGGTGGCTCAGACAGTAAACAGTCTACCATGGGGGAGACCTGGGTTCGATCTCTGGGTTGGGAAGATCTCCTGGAGGAGGGCATGGCAACCCAATCCAGTATTGCCTGGAGAATCCCCATGGACAGAGGAGCCTGGCAGGGTCCATAGGGTCACAAAGAGTCTGACATGAATGAGTGATTAAATTAAAAAAAGAAATCCATTTTTTTACCTTTAAGTATAATGTTAACTGTAGACTTTTTTTTTAAAGGTGTTCTTTATCAAATTGAGGAATTCCTATTCTCAAATTCTATTTCTAGTTTTCTGAGTTTTTTAAATTTTTAAATCATGAATAGGTATTAGATTTTGTCAAATGCTTTTTCTTCTGTTGGTATGATTATATGATTTTTCTTCTTTATCCTTTTGATGTGGTGGGTTACATTTATAAATTTTAGAACCAGCCTTGATTTCCTGGAATATACACCTTCATTGTGGTATAGAATTCTTTTTATACATTGTTGAATTTAACTGCAGATATTTTGTTTTGAATTTTTGCATCTGTGTTCAGAAGAGACCTGCTCTGTAGTTTTCTTGTAATGTGTTTGATTTTGGTGTTAGGATAATGCAGCACTCATAAAATGAGTTTGGTAATATTTCCTCTGCTTTTGTTTTCTGGTAGAGAGTATAGAGAATTTATCTTTATTTTTTTGTTCCTTGTAGGTTTGGTGAAATTCACCAGTGAAATCATTTGGACTTGGCACTTTTGGCCGAAGGTTAATAACTACTGATTCAGTTTCTTCAATAGATATAGGCTTATTCAGATTATCTATTTCTCTTTGTGTGAATTTTGGTAGATTATGTCTTTTCACAGATTTGATCTATTTCATCTCCTTTATCATCTATCCTTTTGACATACTTGCAGTTAGTAGTGATGATCCCTCTTTTTGTTGGTAATTTGTCTTCTCTTTTTTTTTTTTGCTTAACCTAGCTATACATTTATTAATTTTATTCATATTTTCAAAAAACAGCTTTGGTGTTTTTTTCCCTCATTTTCGTGTCTTCAGTTTTATTGATGTCTGCTTTAATTCTTTTTTTTTTTTCCTGCTTGCTTTAGGTGTCATTATTATTATTATTGATGTTCAAATTGTCTCAGATTTGGTCAGTGGGAATTTCTTATAGTGACTATTCTGTCATTTTGACCTAACCTGATTGGTCACTGAGTGCTTCCTGCCAGTGGAAGATGTCTGTGTTTCAATGTGTACATACTCTGCCTCAATCTGGAACACTTCATTTCTGTAGAAAATTAGTTTCAGTCTTAATTTTATGTAATTGTTCGTTCTTTCATTCACGTTTTGAACAGATTTGCCACACAGGATCATCCTTTCTGCTTTCTTTGGTAGTCTGCAGAACAATTGAGGTCTCTCCAGTCCATGCTAGTATTCAATATGATCTTACTTATTTCAAAAACAGAACATTTTTCTATTCAGTTTATGTGGACATAAAGACATTTTAAGTTACATAAAGCCACATTTTTGTGAAGTCCCTCAAAGTGATTTGTACTTCAGCAATTTGAACTCCTGCTATATTAAGAGATAATTGAACACCACATTACTATACCCTTTTAAGAAGCTACAAAGTTGAGTATACAGTATTCTAAATGATCTGATTTGGCTTTTCTGCATTTCTACAATTATTTTATCATTTATTTTTTAAAGTGTTTGAACTTTAACTTCTGGGCTTTGTTACTTTTTCTTTTAAAAATATTTACTGTGCCAGCATTTTACAAATATTAACACTCATTTAATCTTTTTAACAACCTTGTAGGTAGAGATTATTTATTATTCTGTGAAAGTCACATGGACAGAGGAGCCTGGCAGGCTACAGTCCATGGGTCGCAAAGAATCAGACATAATTGAGTGACTCAGTACTCCTTCATTTTGCAGATGGGGAAACTGAGGCAGATAAAATTAATTCCCCAGGATGGTGGGGCCAGAATCTGAATCCACACAATCTGCCTTAGAGTCTGAGTTTTAATCACGGCTTTGTGCTGCTTCTCTGCTGGTTATGTAAAAGAGTTGTTTGTGCTTCAACATCATGTTCTCTCTTCTCTTCATGTTAATTATGGCATAGTGGGTGCGGCATTGCAAACCAACTGTATAAGTAATATAGTTTTGAGATTTCTAACCAGAAGAAGTTAGAGCCTTGGATTTCATTGCTCTGAGTTATTGGCCCGTTACTGAAATTACTTTTGGCCAAGACACAGACATTGAACAGTGGTAATCTTCAGAAAGACTGAGGTTTCTTTTTTAAAAAGTTTATTAAATCTGTTTAGAGTATGAATTTTAAGGTGCTGAATTCTATGATGATATAAGATCAAAGGAGAGTAGAGAGTAAGTGAGAATATTTAATAAGCTACAGAGCTAAATATTTATAATAAGTTTATTGGTGTACATAGTTCCTGCTGACACTATATAAGATGTATTATTTTATGAGAAGAACATATTTTACTGGAAATCCTAGGTTTTTGGATCAGAATTCTATATTCTGGTTCTTTGATATGTTGATGTAGATTACACTGCATCCTATTTCCTGGTGGAATTTTCTTCTTATTCTTTCCCTCCTTATAGTTACTAAGGCCTGCTGGTTTCCTAAGGTCAGGGCACACACTCTTTTTGAAAGAAAATTATCCAGTGCTGAAGAGAGTAGTGAGAAGCATTTTCCCATTTAAAAAAAAATCAAATGCAAATACATATAGAAAATTGAGGGGAAGAGAGAGATAAAAAGATAAAAACTATCCATAATCTTGCTAATAATGTTTTGGTATATTTATTTTCATATATTCCATGCATGGGTGAGAAATTACATATATTTATGTACATGGACTCACATGTATGTGTTTATTATGAGAGATCTAAAAGTCCTATTAACTTATATTAGTTGGGGACTAGAGTAGTGATAATCGCTTTGATTTGATTAGGGATTAAAGTCTAAAAAATATATTTTGCTTTAAAGAAACATGTCCGTAATAAAGTAAGGATTTTTATAAAAGAAGAGATTTACAACATTGGTTTCTGTACCTTAGTTTGCTAGTTTGCTAAGGTTTATTATCTCTTTAACAGTAGAAAACATAGGAAGGCATTGCCAGAACTCCATGAAGTTCAGCAATTTTCACAGTAATCCTAAGATGCTATTTGCCTTTTTCATGTTTGTTCTCAAGAGTTTTTTAGTGGCCATATGGCCTGACCTGTGATGTGGCAACAGAGTGAGTGCAGAACCACATAAGAGAATCCAGCTGTCTGAAATTAAACCAGACAGGAAAAGGATTTGAAAAACTGAAACAGTGGCACTCTTCTCACTAGCTTTTTAAAAATGGTTATTTTCTATCCAAATGGTAGTTATATTAACATGCAGTAAGTTTATTTTTAAATAAGTTTTAAAGTGTTCAACTTTAATGTCTAATATAGTAAATATTGATAGGTATAATTCACATAAATAAAAATTCTTTGGTGTTTTCAATAATTTTAAAGGGCTTAAGGGATCCTGAAAGCAAAAAGCTTGAGCTGCCGCCTTCTATAAAGTTAAAGAGTCACTTGTTACTCTCACTGCCTGTCTCCCCAGAATAATCTTGGGAAGCTGCCAAGACTCCCGGGGACAGATAGAAGTTTTCCAAAGTTTTAATTTTAAGTTGAACGTTAGAATTTTATCATTGGTAGTAAATACTGTCACTTGTTTTCTTTGAAGTACTGAGCTGTCATTTTTGAGAAAATGTCTTCTGGATACTCTAGTCCAAGTGATAGTTTGTCCATTTCTTTCAAGTGTTTTATGAAAAAATGGCTCACAACTCAAATAGTTGCATGATGCTGTTATTTTTCAGTATACAAAAGAAGTGCTTGTGTGTACTTCTCGTTTCATCATATAGATAATTTAGATCTTCCTCTTTTATATTGTGCCAAAATTTAACAATTTAACTGCAATGTGAAATCTGGAACCATGTAAATAAAAATTTCTTGCCCTATTAAAACCTATTGGTCTGTCTTACATTTAAATAAATCGTTTGCCTATGCATTGGTAATTTGGAAAATACTGGTTCATCCAGCCCAACATTTCTCATGATGTACTCTGCATATAAGTTAAATAAGCAGGGTGACAACATACAGCCTTGATGTACTCCTTTTCCTGTTTGGAGCCAGTCTGTTGTTCCATGTCCAGTTCTAACTGTTGCTTCCTGACCTGCATACAGGTTTCTCAAGAGTCAGGTTAGGTGGTCTGGTATTCCCATCTCTTTCAGAACTTTCCACAGTTTATTGTGATCCACACAGTCAAAGGCTTTGGCCTAGTCAATAAAGCAGAAATAAATGTTTTTCTGAAACTCTTGCTTTTTTGATGATCCAGTGGACGTTGGCAATTTGATCTCTGGTTCCGTGTTGACTAGCGAGTTCTTTATCAGTAGTACCACCTGGAAAGCCCATGCCTAAAGCAGTCACTTTCAAACTTTTTAGTCTCGGAATATCTTTACATGAAAATTATTGAGGCTGTCAAACAGGTTTTCTTTTTGCGGGCTATAGCAATCAAAATTTACCTATTAGTAATTAAAATTAAGAACTTTAAATAATTTAAAGAACTTTATCAGTTCACTTACAAAATAATAAACCAGTTGCAGGTTAATGTAAGTTAACTATTTAATGAAAAATAAACTATTATACAAAATAAAAAACAGTATAATACGTTGTGGATTCACAGATTTCTTAGACTCTGGAAAACTCTTGTACATTTGTGAGAGAATGAGAATGAAAAAGAAGAATGATAACGCATTTCTGGATTTAACATTTTTATCTTTCAGCAGTTTAAAGTTAAAGTCTCCTGTAGTTTCTGGCTTGCATGGTTTTAGAGGGAAAGTTGGTTGTAATTTTTGTCCTTGTTTCTGAAAAAGTTTTGGAAACTGTACATCTATAGCTCTCTGGCAGTTGTCCTTTGCCAGCTTACGGAGTTTTGCCTTATGCATGTGTAAATTGGTATTTGGCTGAAGACAGAAGAGAGGACCCCTTTGCTGATTTCTGGAGCTCTTTTTCCTCTTAGTGGCTCTCTTCTCTCTACCCTGGCCTCAAGATTTCAGTCACTTTCGCTTTCCTTATCTGACTTCTCAGCTATGTGAGGCTGCTGTGCTCCATTCATTGTGACTGTCTGCACAGTGGTCTGGAAAGGGCCCCCAGGCAGAAGAGGAGGGAAATTACAAGACAACTTATTAGTTTCCCCTTTCTTCCCCCCAGGGTTTGAAGGCCTGATTTCTCTGTTACCTTGTGTCTGATAACAGTATCACATTTTCTCCCCTTCCTCCTTACTTAAAGAGGGTAAATCTGATTCTACTGCTCCACCATGCCAGAAGCAGAAGTCAGCTTTATTAATTTTTATTTTTAGAGTTGCTTCAAGAACTATTGTTTTAAAGGAATTGAACTCTATTTAATATATCCATATAATGGGTAATATTGGACAGTTGACATATTTTTTTCTCTAGGTAATCTAGCTGTGGATCTGAGTTAAAACATAATAACAGCAATGGTAACAAAATATAAAAATAGTTCCATGTCTCTCTGGATACCAACATCTGTGGATGCTCAAGTCCCTTATATAAAAAGGCATAGAACAGTCAGCCCTCTGTATCCAGGAGTTCTGTATTTGCAGATATGACGGGCTGACACTAAGAGTAGAAAGCTTAGGTGGCAGTGGAGAGTAAGAAAGATACCTACCTATACCACCATCTGAGAGAACAGCATAAGAAGTGGTGCTTTGAAAGATAAGATTTCATTTAAAGCAAGTGTGTTAGTCACTCAATCGTGTCCGACCCTTTGCGATTCCATGGACAGTAGCCCACCAGGCTCCTCTGTCCATGGAATTCTCCAGGCAGGAATCCTGGAGTGGGCTGCCATTCCCTTCTCCAATTTAAAGCAAAGAATCAAATAAATAAATAAATAAGATTATAGGGGAATTTGGAGCTACAGTTATAGTGGCTCCATACAATGGTTTGGGAGCATTGAGGAGAAGTAGAGGTCTTGGTCAAGGTCAGAGAAGTATAGAACTCCTGTGGGGATGGTGATGAACATTTGGTTGGGTATTATTATTATTTTTTTTAATGAGGAATGAGAACCATGATGAATTTTGTCTTACCCTTTTCTGTGAGATGGTGGGCACTTGACCCAGTTCCCAAAATAATTAACCAACTTGACCTGACGTGAAAGGTTCAGTTGACAGTAGTCTTAACTTGCCCAAAAGTTAAGGCAGACTCTAAAACTTGGATGATTTTTTGTTCTACTGTCTTCAGGAGAAGGCATTTGAGGATAGAAAGCCAGAGTGAAGGAGGCAGAGAAAAGAGGGTAGTATCATACATAAAAATATATGGAAAATTTGTGCTGTGAATGTATTAATTAAAAACCCAACTTAATTTGATATATGGATTTGTAGTAGTTAAATTCTATCTCGATGGATTACCCTTTGAACATAGCACATTTCTGGTATATCCCCAGTCTTTCCCCCATTTAGGATACATTTAAGGAATGCAAATTCAATATTTGGTAAAATAGAGCAATATCAGAATAAATAAAGATCATATGCTATTTTGACTCTATTAAGTGGATTTCCTCAGTGACCATAGATAATTTGAAAACAGCTGTAGTTGGTCAAGTCTTAAAATTATTGTGAGTAAATATGGTCCAGGTGAAGCCTAGTAAGTTTAGGGTAACAGATTTGCTTCTCTATATACATTTTTAAAGCTGCACAGATTTTGTGAGCTACTTTTTTTGAGCTACTTTAGAGTTTACAGATTTTGGTACTATTTATAACTCCCTGTTGTCTATATTCCTAAAGAGCTACCCCTATTTGAGATTGTTGCCAGATTGGCCATCTGCTGTTGTTTCCCACTAGTCATTAGTTTTTCATCATGACTTAACCAAAGCAATTCTGCTCATTCCTGCTTTGGGAGGTTTCACATCAGGCCTCTCTACAGAAACTGATTGAATATCTTGTTGGTAGTCATTCTGAGCATACATTTCTAAACTGGCAGACTTCTTACTAGGATTTCATTGTTGATATATTCTCTAGCCACACAATGCTTAGTGCAGAGATTAATCTTCCTGATTAATTCAAAATATATTTGTTGGGTATCTTTTATAAATACAGCAATGTATAAGTACTTTGGGAGGCTTTTCAAAAACTAATAAAGATTTTTCCTACCCTCCAAGTGCCTATAGTTTATGGACAGATAATATATATATAAGTTTGTCAAAATCATGCAGTTATAATTGCTAAGACAAAGTTAAAATGCTGTAGGAATTCAGGAATTCTAGGTAAGATTGTGATATGATCGTGTATGTCTGTCATTCTTCTTTTCCTGCTGAAATCCAGATAGAGGCAGAAAACAAAATCATCTAAAACAAAGTGATGCAGAAAGATTAAAAGTTAAAAAACAAATTCATGAACTTTAAAAAAAAGATTAGGAAATTGTAAAAGAAACCAAGTATAATGGTAATATATGATATGGTAGAATTCAAGGCATGAAACATTAAACAGAATAGAAAAGGTCTTTTTTTATTGGTAAATCCTGTTGGGAGACTTTAGCATACTTACCTCTGAGAGTAAAGTATGCAGAAAATAAATAAGATCATAGGAGATGTTACAGATTTCTGCAAGCTTGTCAGGAACTCCCGGTTTCATGGCTTAATCCAGTAGTTTTGTGATTTCCCCACTTTATTTTTCTAGAATCAGTTCTCTCCTAACTGCTGTGAGTCAACCAGTATACAAGTTTTGGGTTCTTTGTTATTTTCTGTTAGAAAGCCAATCCTAAATATTTTGTGAATTTAGTAAAGTTAACTATTATTTGTCGAGAATAAAATGAAATAGGAACACTTATTTTGAGTCTAAGATCTGATTTTTCACATATACACACCTCTCTCCCTATCCAACCCTAACCCTGAAGAAAATATAAAAGTAAACTTAAAAGTGATGCGGTGTGGAGTTCTTCCAGAAAGGTAGAATACACATTTCTCTATTCCTCCTGCTAAGTACAGGTAAAAACCATGGACATTATGAATAAAACAAATGTAAGACTCTGAAAAGTGAAGAGAAAAAGGTAAATAGGCTTAGGACCTCAGAACCCAAATAATAATATGACTGTAAAAGTACTGAGTTTTCTTATTACCTCGTATGTTCTGGTGTGGGTATGGAGAAGCTGGCAACCCAGAAAGGTTTGGCACAAAGGCCTTAAGAAAAATCTGTCCTCTTTAGCCAGGAATTAGGAATGGGATAGCCTAGTGAGACAGAACTAGACAGTAACCATTTAGACAGTAACCATTATACTCCAGCCAGATAATACAGAAAAAATCACCCTGATTAGCAGAAGCCAAGTGAGGACCTAGACTTGCATTCTTCTCAGTCATGACAAGGCAACCCCTCCCTCCTGTGGTGTCAGTAGAGATGATAGATGGGTCAGGGGATGGAGCAGTAATGCGCTCTTCTCAGCAGTATACTTCATCAGCAGTATACTGATGATCCTGAATTCCCACCTTCACCCACTATAACAAGTTCCTTTTGCCCTTCCCCTCCCATCATCGGTCAGCAAAACCTAGCAAGGAACCTGCACTTCCACCCTTGCCAGGCAATAATGAGGCTATCCTTCCCCCACCAGAGCGGAGGCGGAAGACGCCTACTATAACAGACTTTTAAATACGATCCATAGTGTCATCACATACCCCAGACATGCAGGTTTCAACTGAAAGTATCGTATCAAGAACCAGGAGTGTTTCAACTCAAGTTAGAAAAGAGAGTTAATACACACCAATGGCAAGATAACACAGGTGTTATTCTAACAGATGTCAGAATATCTGACAAGGATTTTAAAGCAGCCACCGAGAAAATTTTTCAACATACAATTATAAACACACTGGTAACAAATGAAAAAAATGTAAATTCTCAACAGCTTTGATAAAACGAACCAATTACCTGGAAAGTACAAGCTGTCACAGCTCCCACATCGCGGTGTAGGTAATGTTAAATGGCCCTAAGCTATCAAGGGAGTGAAATTCGTAATTTCAGAATGAAGGCCAGACCTGAATGTTTTCATTAGAGCGTTCTACCACGTTCTTGAAGAATTCACACTATTTCTACACAGTATATATAAAATGAAGAAACCCTTACTAATTTCATTTATGAAGCTAATAATAACCTTGCTACCAAAGTCAGACAAAGACAATACCAAAAAAGTAAAAAACTGCAGACCAATATCCCTTGTAAGTATAGATGCAAACATTTCTTAAATTATAAGTAGAATATAATTCAGAAGTATATTTAAAAAAATAAACTACGATCAAGTGGACTTAATTCCAGGAATGCAAAGTTGGCTCTGTATATGAAAATTAGTCAATATAATCAACCATAGTAACAGGATAGTGAAGAAAAAATCACATGATTGTATCAGTTATTGGAGAAAAGGTTTTGACAAAGTTGAACACCATTCATGACTAAAGCTCTCAGAAAACTAGAAAAAGAAGGGAATTTCCTCAATTTGATAAAGAACATGTGCAGAAAAGATAAAGTTATACTTGATGAAAAGATGAATGCTTTGCCCCCATGATTAGGAATAAGGTGGCAAGGATGTCCATTCTCACAACTCTTGTTCAAGATGAAGTTCCAGCCAGCACAGTAAGATGGGGAGACAAAGTGTACAGAATGAAAAGAGAAATTAAACTGTTCTTGCTTGCCTATGCAGTGGTCATACGTGTAGAAAATCCCAAGAAAGCTGTAAAAAGACCTGTAGAACTAATAAGTGAGTTAAGCAATATCACAGATGTAAGACTGACGAAAATCTGTTTCTGTACTAAAGCAATGAACACGTAGAAACCAAAATAAAAATTCAATACCATTTACAATTGCTCAAAAGAAGAAATACTTAGATATGAATTTAATAAAAATATTTATAGAACTTGTATACTGAAAATTGTAAAATGCTGCTGAAAGAAATCTAAGAGCTAAATAAATGCAGAGGTGTACTTTGTTTATAGGTTGGAAGACTCAGCATAGTATAGAAATCTGTTTCCCCAAAATGGATACACAAATTTAAAAAACTCCTATCAAAACCTCAGGAAGATTTTTTTCCTTTAGGAAGTTTATAAGTGATTTTTAAAATTTTTATTGTAAATATATTTGATTTACAGTGTTTCACACCATAACGTCTAGGTTCATCCAGGTTGCTGCAGATGGAATCATTTTATTCTTTATGGCTGAGTAATATCCTATTGTGTGTGTGTGTGTGTATCGCATCTTCCTTATCCATTTATCTGTTGATGGACATTCAGATTGCTTCCATGTCTTGACTGTTGTACACAGTGTGCTGTGAACGTTGGGGTACATGTGTCTTTTTGACACATATATTCTCTGGATATATGTCTAGGAATGGAATTGCTGATCATATGGTAATTCTATTTTTAGATTTTTAAGGAATCTCCATACTTCTCTTTGTAATAGCTGCACCAACTTACATTCCCATCTACTGTGTAGGATGGGGAGGAAGATTTTTTAGGTTTAGCAAAATTATTCTAAAATTTATATGGAAAGGCAAAAGAACTAGAGTGGCTACAACAATTTTGAGAAAAGAAGAATAAAGTGGGCCAATTCACTGTACTTAATGTCAAGACTTATTAAACAGCTAGAATAATCAAGACAGTGTGGTATTGGCACATAGATAGTCCTGTAGGTTAATGGAACAGACTAGATAGAAAACTAGAAATAGCTCCACACAAATAAGGCCAACTGATTTTGATAGAGATGCAAAAGACAATGGAGGAAGGATAGTCTATACAACAAATGATGGATATCCATAGACAACCATTTGAACTCCAATCTAAACCTGACACCTTATACAAAAATTAACTCAAAATGGATTCATAGATTTAAATGTAAATGCTGCAGCCTTAAAACTTTTAAAAGAAGATATAGAGGAAAATCTCTGGGACCTAGGGCTTGATGTAGAGTTCTTGGATATGATTCCCAAAGCACAGTATAAGAAAAAAAAATGTTCTTCACCAAAATGAAACACATTTGCTCTGTGAAGGACCCTGTCAAAAGGATGAGAAGACAAGCTTACATACAAGGAGAAAGTATTCCCAAACCACCTTTCTGACAAAGGACTCATAACTAAAATATGTAAAGAACTCTTAAAACTCAACATGAAAAAAGCAGTCCAGTTAGAAAATGGGACTAGAGACCTAGAGACCCATCTTAGTAAAGAGGATGGGCTTCCCTGGTGGCTCAGACAGTTAAGAAGCTTTCTGCAATGCAGGAGACCTGAGTTAGATCCCTGGGTTGGGAAGATCCCCTGGAGAAGGGAATATCCACCCACTCCAGTATTCTTGCCTGGAAGATTCCATAGACAGAGGAGCCTAGTAAGCTGCAGTCCGTAGGGTCACAAAGCGTCGGGCGTGACTGAGCAATTAGCACACACACACGTACACACACAGGATATATGGATGGCAGTAAGCGCATAAAAAGATGTCAACATCACTGACACTAGGAAATGCAAATTAAGATTATAATGAGATATCTCTCCACACCTTTCGAGACCATTACATTTAAAAAATGAGAATACCGGGCTTCCCTAGTAGCTCAGTGGTAAAGAATCCACTGGCCAATGCAGGAGACATGGGTTCAGTCCCTGGTTTGGGAAGATCCCATATGCTGCAGAGCAAGTAAGTCCATGTACCACAACTACAGAGCCTATGCTCTAGAGACCTTGGGCCACATCTACTGAGTCCCAGACACCCTTGAGCTCATGCTTAGAGACAAGATAAGCCACTGCAAGGAGAAGTTGGAGCACCACAACTAGAGTAGTCCCCACTTGCTGCAACTAGTGAAAATCCCATGCAGCAACAAAGATCCAGCACAGCCAATAAATAAATAAATAGATAAATTTTTAAAATGACAATACCACTTGCTAGCATGGATGAAGATAACCTGAATCTCTTAAACATTGCTAGTAGGAATGTAAAATGGTACAGCTACTCTGGAAAACAATTTGGCAGTCTCTTAAAAACGAAACATACTCTTATCATATGACCCACTAGTGGCGCTCCTGGGCATCTATCTCAGAAAAAGGAAAAACTGTCTATGTGAAAACATGTACATGATTTTTCATAACAACTTTTTTGTTACAACCAGAAACTGTTAACTAAAATGTCCTACAGTAGATGAATGATTAAACTTACCTGTGGTGTGTCCATACTGTGGAATCTTAATCTATAAAAAAGGAATGTAATATATGCAATGACTTGGCTAGATCTTAAAGTCTGCTCTGCTGGATTAAAAAGACAGTTGTCAAAAAATAGCTGTATGGTTCCATTTATATAAACATTCTTGAAATGACAGAATCACAGAAATGGAGAACAGAGAACTGGTTAGTTGTTGCCAGAGATTAGGGGTAAAGGGTGGAGAGGGAGGTAGATCGACTAAAGGATAGTCTTTGTGACAATGGAATAATTCTGTATGCTGATCATGGTGGTGATAGTCACACAAATCTGCACATGTGATAACATGGCATAGAAATACACATATTGTACCAAAGCCAGTTTCCTAGTTTTGATTTTGTATTTGTAGTTCAGCAAGATGTAATCTTTGGAAGAACTGGGTGTGGAGTATATGGGACCTCTTTGTACTATGTTTGCAACCTCCTGTGAATTCAAAATTATTTCAAAATAAAAAGTTAAAAAGAAATCCTAGCTAAAACATCAGGTGAGAAATTCTCAGAGAAAATAAAAAACCTAAAGGCACAGAATCTCTGAGAAATTAATTGTGTGACAGAAATTAGTTTTCATCCAGAGGGTAATTTTGAAACCTGGTAAACTTAAGTTTCCTCTCCTCAGCCTCAGGAAGCATTGAGAAACTTTGAGGAATAATAAGGTCTGTCTGAGATGATAAATCTAGTAAGTTGTCCTCTTATCCTAAAAGCTCAGCCTTAGAGGATTGAACTGGAAACCCCCACCAATCCCACCATCCTTCAATACTGCAAAGAAAATTGATTTTTCTCTGTGCTTCTCAATTTTTAATTTGCATTAGAATCACCTGGAGGGTTGCTCAAACACGGATTCGTAGTGGACATCCACCAGGGCTTGTAATTCATGAGTATGGGATAAGGCCCGAGAATTTATAGTTCTAACAAGTTCCCAGGTCACAATGATTTTGCTGTTCGGAAACCACACTATGAAAATTACTAGTGTAGATATATGGGGGCAAGATGATTGCTGAGAATTTTGAACAAACGATGGTTGCTCGTGTGGTTTGCAGTTTGATTTCAATACCCTCTTGGTGGTCTAATAGAATTTCCCTGAGATAATTTAATTTGGTACCCCCCTGACAGTAGTGATCATATATTTGCACTGAGTCTCAGTAGGCTCTTGGTAGAAGCAAATATGGATTCTCATAAGAGAAACTCATCTCTGTCCCAGGGCTGAAAGCTTTCCCAGATATAAAATTCCAAGTTAGTAGAGCAACTGACAGTTGAAAGTACAAGCTTAAGAAAACTAAGTACCATGAGCAGGAGTCAGCAGGAGACCAGCTAGGAAGTAAGAATAATCAGACATAGAATATGAAATAACTGCTTAGTAAGTTTATAGACATGTTAAAATATATTCCAAGTTTAAGAAATTATAAAACTATCCCAAAAGATTTTTTAAAGCAGCTAGAATTTAACAGAATTTAAAATTATACTAATTGAAACTTTTAGAAAATCCTCAGTAGTTGAATATAACCATACATGTAAATTTGAAGAAGAGAATAATGGACTGAAACAAATATAAGGAATTATCCTGCATGTTTCAGGAGAAACAGATGAAAACTATGAAAGAGAAGTAGAGAGCCATCTAAGAATATCTAAACAGTTACTTGAATGGCCTTCTGAAGAGAGACTGGAAACAGACAACAGTTGAAAAGATAATGGTTAAGAATTTTGTACAACTTTTGGGCAGTGCTAACCCTTGCATTCAAGAACCACAGGAACCCAAACTGGATAAATCAAAGGAAATTCTCGCTTTGTTTCAGTAGAACAGCAGAAGATCAAAGACAAAGAAAAGACCTTAAAATTATCTAGAGAGGGAAGAGAGGTTTACCTTCAATGGTGTTACACTCAGAAGTCATTGAAACATAAGTGAAAAGAAAAAAAATCTAGAATTCTACACCAAGGGAGAAGGGGAAATTTAGACACTTCAAATAGATGGGAATTCTTCACTAAAGGAAATTCTAAAGAATGTACTGTAGGCAGGAGGAAGGTGATTCTCAGATGAAAGTCCTGAAATGTAAGAAGGAATGAAAAGCACATGAAGTAGTAAGTGGTTTAATAAGTCTAAACAAATAATGATTTGTATAAAACAGTAGTCATGTCTCATGGGCTTTTAAAAATAGAATTAATATATATACTAGCAATAATATATAAGTCAGAGAAGGGTGAATAGCTTTATGTATTCTAAGGTGCTTATTGGTAAGAGGAGTAGAGATATACAACTTTCCAGAGTCTAAATTAATCAGCATGCATTTTATATGAAGATTAGCAACTGAAAAAAACCGAAGGAATGACTTCTGAAATAGTATAAAAAATGGGGTAAGGGAGAACTGTGAAATCCAGAAGAAGAAAAGCAACAAGCAAACACATAAATAGTTCACAGAATAAGTAGAAAATATAAAGTGGTGGACATAAATCCAAACATAACAGTAACTACACTAAATATAAAATATAGTATAAGCCATTAATTTCGAATGTCGGGCTAAATTTTAAAAATTCAACTAATGCAGTTTACCAACCCCCCACCCCCTAGAAAGGAGAGAGTATAAGAAAGTTGAAAGTTGGAAAAAGATGCATCATGCAAACGTTGATACCATTATAAATTTTTAAGTGGAAAAGGGGTTACTAGAGATAAATTGAGTTGTTACACACTAAGAGATACAATTTAATAGGGGAATAAAACAGTTATAACTTTACATATCTAATAAAGTGATCCCAAAATATGTAAGGCAAAAAGAAATACCAGGAGGAAAAAAGAAAATCCATAAGCATAGCTTGAGAGTTTTCAGCTTTCTCATTAACTGATAGAACAAGTACACAGAACACTGATATAAAACTTGGTTATAGTGTCCTTTTTGTCTGTTTCGTACCTGTAGCACCTGTTGTCACGTCCATGTTTTCACCATGATGCTGAGGGGTTTGTGCTTTCTTTACTTTTGCTTAAGTCTCACCAGAGGTTTATCACACTTGTTTGTCTTGTTTTGGTCATTTTGCAGTAATTTAAAGTGCATATAACATGAAGTTCACTATCTGTCACATTTACTACTTTCACAGTGTTGTGTAACCATCATCAGTATGTTGTTCAGAACATTTGATCTCTCCGAAAGGAAGCCCTATGCCCATTAAGTAGTCACTCCTCAGTCTCCCAACTTCAGCTCCTGGCACCCATGAATCTACTTTTTCTCTGTATGGATTTGCCTATTTTGGATAGTTCACATAAATGCAACCGTTCAGTAACTTACTTTACTTTACATAAAAAAGCCCTTTATGACTGGCTTTTGTTCACTTACCTGTATGTTTTCAGTTCAGGTCATTCATGTTGTGATGTCAGTAATATCAGTACATTGTTCTGTTTATGTCAGAACAATACTTCATTTTATATATATATTATATAAACATTTTTGTTTATTCTTTAACAGTTGATGGACATTTGGATTGTTTCCAGCTTTTGGCTGCTGTGAGTAGTGCTTCTTTGAATGTGGGTGTACAAGGTTTTGTTTGAGTGCCTATTTTCAGTCCTTTTGGATATATGCCCAGGACTGGAATTGCTAGGTCATATGTAAATTCTGTGTTTAATTTATCGAGGCAGTAGCCAGACTTTTTCACAGTAGTCGCACCATTTTATATTCCTATCAGCAATATACAGGTGTTCTAATTTCTCCACATCCTTGCAGTGAACACTTGGTACTGTCTGTCTGGTTGACAAAGCTAGCCATCCTAATGGATCTCATCGCTTTGATTTGCATTTGCCTGATTGTTAATGATGTTTATGATTGTTAATGATGCTGAATATCTTTTCAAGTGCTTACTGGCCATTTGAGTGTCTTATTTGGAGAATGTTTTTGCCCATTTTTGATTAGGTTGTTTATTTTTATGTTGTTGAATTGTATGAGTTTTTAATATATTCTGAGTCCTGGACCTTTGTCAGATATGAGTTGCAAATATTTTCTCCTGTTTTATAAATTGTCTTTTTAACTGTCTTGGTAATATCCTTTGATGTTTTTAATTTTGGTGAAGTTCAACTCATTCTTCTTACCCCTTTTGTTTCTTGTGCTTTTGGTGTCATATCTAAATCCTCATTGCTAAGTCTAGAGTCAAGAAGACAAAATTTAAAATATCTGTATGCAACAGTAATTATAAACAAAAACTACTAAAAGTGACATGTGTAATAATGAAAACTATTAAAAGTTGTGGGATAAAGTTATACAGTATTTTGATGGAAAGCCAGATCCTTAAAATGCATTTTCTTAACAGAATTAACATTACTTTTTCTTTTATCCACTAGATGGCTCAAGTGCGCTACTTTGGCAACTCATAAAGACATTTGTATGTGTTGCCTGAGATTTCTGCTTTCTGATTCAGTTCAGTTTAGTTCAGTCACTCAGTTGTGTCCGACTCTTTGCGACCCCATGGAGTGCAGCATGCCAGGCTTCCCTGTCCATTGCCAGCTCCCGGAGGTTGCTCATACTCATGCCCATCAAGTCGGTCCAACCATCTCATGCTGTCCTCTTTCGTCCCCTTCTCCTCTTGCTTTCAGCATCAGGGTCTTTTCCAATGAGTCAGTTCTTTGCATCAGGTGGCCGAAGGATTGAAGCTTCAGCATCAGGACTTCCGATGAAAATTCAGGACTGATTTCCTTTAGGACTGACTGGTTTGATCTCCTTACAGTCCAAGGGACTTTCAAGAGTCTTCTCCAATACCACAGTTGTAAAGCATCAATTCTTCGACACTCAGCTTTCTTTATGGTCCAACTCTCACATACGTACATGACTACTGGAAAAACCATTGCTTTGACTAGACGGACCTTTGTTGGCAAAGTAATGTCTCTGCTTTTTAATATGCTGTCTAGGTTTGTCATAGCTTTTCTTCCAAGGAGCAAGTGTCTTTTAATTTCATGGTTGCAGTCACCATCTGCAGTGATTTTGTGAAAGTCACTCAGTTGTGTCCAGCTCCTTGTGACCCCATGGACTATAATAGTCCATGGAATTCTCCAGGCCATAATACTGGAGTGGGTGGCTGTTCCCTTCTCCAGGTGATCTTCCTAACCCAGGGATCGAACCCAGGTTTCCCGCATTGTAGGCGGAATTCTTTACCATCTGAGCCACCAGGGAAGCCCAAGGATACTGGAGTGGATAGCCTATCCCTTCTCCTGCGAGTCTTCCCAACCCAGGAATCAAACTGGAGTCACCTGCATTGCACGCCGATTCTTTACCAGCTGAGCTATCAGGGAAGCCCTTACAGTAATATTGGAGCCCAAGAAAATAAAGTCTGTCAGTTTCCATTGTTTCCCCATCTATTTGCCATGGAGTAATGGGACCGGATGCCATGGTCTTCGTCTTTTGAATGTTGAGTTTTGCGCCAGCTTTTTCACTCTACTCTTTCACTTTCATCAAGAGGCTCTTCAGTTCTTCTTTGCTTTCTGCCATAAGGGTGGTGTCATCTGCATATCTGAGTTATTGATAGTTCTTCCTGCAATCTTAATTCCAGCTTGTCCTACATCTAGCCCGGCATTTCACATTATGTACTCTGCATATAAGTAAAATAAGCACGGTGACAATATACAGCTTTGACGTACTCCTAGAGTTTGAATACCCATTGAATATCCATACTGAGATGATTAAGAGGCAGTTGAAAATATGGAAGGGAGGTCAGGGCTGAAAACAGAATTGGGAATCATAGCTGAAGCTATGAATTTACCATGGAAGGGTAATATATAGAGTGATATGGTCATCTTTGGTACTGTGTATGTTTAAGGAGTGGGAATTAGGAGCAGAGAAAAGGTGCTTGCAACCTTTGAGCAATTTGCAGAGAAACTTAAGTTAAAAAGGAGTTGATGAAGGGACCACTGGATTTGGGAACTCTTGAGTGACCCTCCAGAGGGGTCAAAAAATATTGGAACATGAAAGGAGGTTGTAAAGATGTGAGGGTTAACTGCGACTTTTTGGCAACCTTGGCAACTGTGACTTATTGCCAAACAGTGATGCGTATTATATGCGATTTTAAAATCTCTCTAGTATAATGACATTTAAAAAACATAACTTTGCTTTAAAGTTTTTTATTAGCCAGGTTCTGGCTTTTTGAAATGGAGTACACTGATGATTTACTTTTTTAAGGCCTCAGGAGTGTCATAATTAGTGATTGTTACACATCACTACTGTACCCGGGCCTTTTGAGCACTGTTAGGACTTGTTCTTAATACTGAGTGCTTGCAGTATGCCTTGTTTTTTGAGGCCTTCTCCTCTAGGTCATATGACATAATTACTCAAGGATTTTTTTCCTTCAAAGTACTTCACTGTGTTATAGTTTAAAACTGTTCAAAGAGAGAGCTGTTTAGGAACAAATAAATATACTTAAAGTAGTTAACACTGTTAGCATTTATGAATCAGAAAATCCCAAACCCCAAAAAGCAAATTATTTTATCACTTCTGCCATTTGGTATGTTGGACAGCACATGTTATGTTTAAATTGTCTTCTAAGTGACTTAATGAGATTTTTCTGTATGTAGATTATTGTACTACTCCAGAAAGTCATGTATCTCTTTAGGGAATCTGAGAGGGAAGATTAGAGGAGAAACATTTAATATCTACTGTAGATTTATGTGGGGAAAAAAATTTGTTTTTAGTTTCTGGCTTTTGTTGCTGTTACTGTGTTAGTGAAAAAAGGAGATTTTTATGGCCTCAGCTGTAGGTCTTAGCCAGTGAAGGGCAACTTGAAGATGAGATAGAACTTAAAACTTGAATGTTTCTGAGTGATTGATTATAGTTTTGTAGCTGAACAATTGAACCTTTTTACTAATGTTGCAGATCTTCAACTTAGATTTGTCATACCTGGTTAATACAATCAAATGGAAGTGTTGTTTTTCTTCCCATCTGAAACATGGTGTAATTTACTCTGAAATTCAGGGTTTTGTTTTGTTTTGTCCTGCTGGGAACCTGCATATTTAATTACAGAAAGCTGTTTGTCATGGGATCATTTTCTTCTAACACCTACCTAGTACTTAAAAAAATATATGGTTATAGTTTCATTGCTGGCAAGATAAAGCTCGTGGTAATTATATGTGGAATTAACTAACATGAATAAAATTCCCTGTAAGATGCTTCTGGGATACTTATCATTTGCTGTTCCCAATTTGTGGTTTTAGAAAGTATCTCTGGTGGTGGTTGGATATGATCAACGTTTTCTTCTCTTGTGAACCTGAGAATCTTATTACTAAAAGACTTGGCAAAAGTTATTAGAAAATGTCAGGCATTTGAATCTTTCTCAAGGAGTATTTTGTATGCCCAGTTTTTTGGATAGTGGAAGAATTTGCCCAGGTATTGCATCGTACATAGGTGCCCTTAAAACTGGGTATTCTTTCTTTTAGAAGAACTCATAAAAATGTTATAGGAATTTACATGTATGAATTTTTTAACATTAAAATGAAAATACCTTTTGAAAATCTTGGGAAATAGTATATCCTTACAAGTTAGGTTACTTATTTTTATTTAATTGAATGTCATTGAGAATATTGGTGTTGCATTTTCGCCACTGACATTAATAACTAGATACAGTTGAGAACTCCAGAACCAGTTTCCTAATATTCTGAGGTTTTTGCCATTTTGAAAACAAAGTGATTTTTAAATTTTGGATACCATCTAACTGAAATGTTATAACCATATTGGATTCCATTACATAAAGTTACCATCATTTGTTTAAAAAGTAATCAGACGCATATTACTTTATTGATGAGGACAGTGCTATAAAGTCTTTCTTTAAAAATTATTTATTTTTAATTGGAGGATAATTGCTTTACAATATTGTGTTGGTTTCTGTCATTTATCAACACGCTATAAAGTTGTGAGGTCTTTAATAAGTTACTTGAAGGTGTAAAATCTTGGATACTAATTATGAGGTTTCCATATAGCTGCCTCTGTTTTAGCTAGTCATCCTCAAAATATAAAAATTGTGAAGGGACACCTGTCTTAGCATTATTTGGAATGAAATAAATCTACTCAAGTAAACTCATTTAACGTGTATATACAATGAAACATTACTCAGCCATTAAAAAGAATGAAATAATGCCATTTGCAGCAACATGATGGACCTAGAGATTATCATATTAAGTGAAGTGAGCCAGAGAAAGACAAGTATCACATGATATCATTTATATATGCAATCTAAAAAAATAAAAGATGCAAATTAAACTAATCTACAAAACAGAAATAGACCCACAGACATAGAAAACAAACTTACGGTTACCCAAGGGGAAGGAGGGAGGAGGGATAAATTAGGAGTTTTGGATTAAAGTAAACACGCTACTGTGTGTAAAATAGATAAGCAACAAGACCTACTTTGTAGCACAGGGAACTGTACTCAGAATTTCATAATAACTTAGAGGAAATTGGAAAAATTATATATATATTATATATATTATAATATTTATTTTATATATATAATATGTATATATATATATATCTGAATCACTTTGCAGTACACCTGAAACTTAACACAACATTGTAAATCAACTATACTTCAATTTTAAAAAATTACACATACAAAAAAAAATTAAATCTATTTTATGGATAGGTCTTAGAAAATCCAATTGCAGAAGTACAAACCATGGAGGGGTGTAAGGGAGGTTCAGGAGGGAGGAGATATATGTATACTTATGACTGGTTCACACTGCTGTACAGCAGAAACCAACATAACATTGTAAAACAATTATCCTCAATTTAAAAATAAATTTAAAAAAATGTACAAACCAGGCCTCTTTGTGGATAGGGGTCAGATTCTCCTAATAGAAGGAATTGGTAGTGGCCTAGTCACAAAAGTTCTCTCTTGGCTGGAATAATTTCTTTGTGCAATCTAGGGTAGTTGAAAGAATGATAACTATACTGATGATTAAATGATTTACTCTCTACTTTTTTACAAAGGATCTCTGAGAGTAGATCCTAACCTCTTCTTTGTAAGAAAGCGGTGCCTGTGGAGAATGAAGGAGAAGTAAGAGACTCAAAATTAGAGGGGCATTATTTCAGCCTTCACTTAGGCTCTTACTTTAATCAAGTCTGAGTCAGATGAATTAGTTTTATGATTCTAACTTCTTCCTGGAAGCTTCATTATTTTAATGCTTATGGTAGTGACATTTCATCATACATGAATTTAGTTTTAACTTTGTAGTATCCAGCTATGCATATCTTGCAGATAGATGACAATTTAAATTGTACAAACAATTCTGTCCATCTCAATGAACTTACTAGGCTCTTGGAGGCAGGTATCTACTGTTCTATTTTATTAGTTCCTTTATGTCTCTCATAGGGTGAGCATCTTATGTTTAGTGTGGCCTTAAATGTCATTGTTCTTAAAGTTATCATTATGTTAAGACTTAAGGAATTTTCTGAAAGAGATATCTTATCTTTCTCATTGTATTGTTTTCCTCTATTCCTTTGTATTGTTCACTTAGGAAGCCGTTCTAATCTCTTCTTGCTGTTCTTTGAAACTCTGCATTCAGGGAGGTATATCTTTCCTTTTCTCCTTTGCCTTTCACTTCTCTTTTCACAGCTATTTGTAAGTCCTCCTCAGATAACCATTTGACCTTTTTTCATTTTTTTTCTCTTGGGTATGGTTTTGATCACTGCCTCCTGTACAATGCTAACCTCAGTCCATAGTTCTTCAGGCAGTCCGTCTATCAGATCTAATCCCTTGAATCTATTTGTCACTTCCACTGTGTAATCATAATGGATTTGATATAGGTCATACCTGAATGGCCTAGTGGTTTTCCCTACTTTCTTCATTTTAAGTCTTAATTTTGCAGTAAGGAGTTCATGATCTGAGCCACAATCAGCTCCCAGTCTTGTTTTTGCTGTCTGTATAGAGCTTCTCCATCTTTGGCTGCAAAGAATGTAATCAATCTGATTTCAGTATTGATCATTTGGTGATGTCCATGTGTAGGGTCTTCTCTTGTGTTGTTGCAAGAGGGTGTTTGCTATGACCAGTGCATTCTCTGGCAAAACTCTGTTAGCCTTTGCCCTGCTTCATTCTGTACTCCAAGGCCAAACTTGCCTGTTACTCCATGTATCTCTTGACTTCCTACTTTTGCATTCCAGTCCCCTGTGATTTGAAAAGGACATCTTTTTTTGATGTTAGTTCTAGAAGGTCTTGTAGGTCTTCATAGAACCATTCAACTTCAGCTTCTTCGGCGTTAGTAGTTGGGGCATAGACTTGGATTACTGTGATATTGAGGGACCCCAGGCACGGAAGCCGTCTTAAGTGCCTGAATGGGCAGAGCTATGGAGAAAAACTGGCCAAAGAGGCCTTCTGATCGCCAGCTACAAGAGGCTCGAAAAAAGACTCTGATAGGGCCATTTCCCTGCACACTTGGGGCTGCCAGGGTCCCTGCAAGCCAAGCAGCTGAGCCACCTTCACACTCAACTCTCCCTGGGTAGAGTGAGAGTTGTTCTGGTAGACAAAGTTTTTGGTTTCTTTTGTTCACCAGGTCAGTCTTTCTCACTGGGGCAGGGCTACCACAAGCAAAAAAAGTTTTGTGCCTATACACGCAAGGTCGCTTCAGTAGTGTGTGACTCTTTGCAACCCTGTAGACTGTGGCCTGTTAGGCTTCTCTGTTAGGGAGGGGGGTTCTCCAGGCAAGAATACTGTAGTGTACTGGCCAGTACTGGTTGCCATACCCTTCTGGAGCACTATATTTCCAGCTGCCCTAGCCGCCAACTCCCTTGAGTACCTGGTTCTGCCAGCACCCCTGTGACCCAAGCAACTGCACCACCTCCACACCTGACCCTCACAAGGGCAAACCCAAGTCCTCCAGGGCAGCCTCAGGAGCAGACCCCAGTGGACAACCCACATGCAGAGGTGGAAATAAAACCACAGTTGAAACCCAGGGGCACTGTGACTAAGGAAGAAGACTCAAAACCCTCCCACCAGCTATACAAGCTACAGGTTAAATCCGCACAATCAACTAGGCAGACTCTGTCTATGGAACATGTAAGAGGTCACTGAGAGCTCCCACAAAAGAAAACGCACTAGTTCTGATAGCTGTGGACATTGGAGGCAGGAACACAGAGGCGTAGGACCAGATTAGAATCTGAGCTGTCCCCACATTAGGTCCAGAGATCAACACAGTGTTAGAGTGCATCTTAGGGAGGTGAAGTGGACTGTGACTCCCAGTGAGGGAAAGGACTCTGACAGCAGTGACTCAAGAAAAACATTTATTGTTCTTATGTTTTAAATTGTTCTGTAGATTCTTTTGGAGTTTCTTTTTTTTCCCCCTCTGTTGTAGTTGTCAATTTTATTGTCACTATGAAATCTAATTAAGCTTTTGAGCTTTTTTTTTTCTCAGTCACATTTTTTACTGTCGCTATAAACCTCTGCCTCTGTGTTGAACTTCTGCAGTTCAGGGCAGTTTTGTTTTGTTTTGCTTTTTCTTTTCTCTTTTTAAAAATTTTTAAACCTGTTATTATTTTTTCTACATTTATTCTTTTGTTTACTTTTCCTACTGTTTTTTTCCCCTTACAGTTAATCTTTAATACATATAAATCTTCTTTATCTACTTCTATGTAACTTTGAATATCTATTCTTTCTTTCTTTCCTTTAGTCTCAACATATTTGTTAGTTTTATTTTCATTGCTTTATTCCCCAATTAACACCTTGCTTTAGTTTTGTTCTCCAGTGTGTCTTAGTTTTGTTCTGGTAGACATAATTTTTGGTTTCCTTTGTTAGCCGGGTCAGTCTTTCTTTTCTTTCTTTCCTTTCCTCTCAACATATTTGTTAGTTTTGTTTTCCTTGCTTTATTCCGCACCTGGCACATTGCTTTCGTTTTGTTTTCTAGTTTGTGCTTTAGTTCGTTTTGTTCTTCATTGGTAAATATAATTTTTGATTTCCTTTGTTTGCTGGGTCAATCTGTTGTACTTTATTTTTGTTGGACTGTTTTGACTTTGCTGATGGGTCTATATGTATATGTGTATATTCCATTATTTTAATTATTATTTGCCTGATTTTGTAACTGCCATTTGTCTGGGGTTCATCTTTGGTTTCTCGTTTTTTGGATATTTGTTTTAATCTCACTTAATGCCATAACAAACCATTTGTGGAATCTTTGTTCCTAACCAAAGGTCAAGCACTGAGCCTTTGGAGTGGGAGCACTGACTCCAAGACCCTAGACTGCAAGAGAACTAACCCTAGGAAGTATCAGATAATGAGAACTCACACAAAGGAAACCACTGGAATACAAGACCCAGCATCAACCAGCCACCAGTAGCACACTGTGCAGGACAAGTCATCTAAAGAACGAACAAAACAAAAATACAAACCCAGTCATCAGTAGAGAGGATTACCGCCTCACTCAGCCTTGCCCATCAGAGGAAAAACAAACAAACAAAAACCCAGCACAATCTCACTCTATAAGAATCTTATACAAACCACTGGACCAACCTTAGAGGGCAGAAACCAAAAGAAAGAAAGAAAATTCAACCTGGAAGCCTGGGAAATGGAGACCTCAAACACAATAAGTTAAAAAAAATAATAATGAAAAGGTGGATAAATACTACACAAATGAAGGAACAAACTAGAAACACAGAAGTCCAAGTAAATGAAGAGGAAAGAGGCAAACTATCTGAAAAAGAATTCAGAATGATGATAGTAAAGATGATCAAAAACCTTGAAAGCAAAATGAAGAAAATGCAAGAATCAGTTAACAAAGACCTACAAGAATTAAAGAATCAACGTACAGAGACAAACAACACAATTACTGAAATTAAAAATACTACAGAGGGAATCAAGAGCAGAAATTCTGCAGCAGCAGAATGAATCCGTGAGCTTGGAAGATAAAATGGTGGAAATAACTTCTGAAGAGCAGAATAAAGTAAAAAGAATGAAAAGAATTGAGGATAGCCTCAGAGACCTCTGGGACAATATCAAATGCACTAACATTCGAATGATAGGGGTCCCAGAAGAAGAAGAGAAAAAGAAAGGGTATGAGAAAATTTTTGAAGAGATTATAGTTGGAAATTTCCCCAATATGAAAAAGGAAACAGTCAATCAAGTTCAAAAGACACAAAGAGTCCCATACAGGATAAACCCAAGGAGAAACATGCTAAGACACATACTAATCATACTGACAAAAAGACTAAACACAAAGAAAGAATATTAAAAGCAGCAAGGGAGAAGCAACAAGTAACATACAAGGGTAAGCCCATACGTTTAACAGCTGATCTTTTAGCAGAAAGTCTACAGGCCAGAAGGGAATGGCAGGATATATTTAAAGTACTGAAAGGGAAAAATCTACAACCAAGATTACTGTACCCAGCAAGGATCTCATTCAAAATTGATGGAGAAGTCAAAAGCTTTTCAGACGAGCAAAAGTTAAGAGAATTTGATACCACCAAACCAGCTTTACAACAAATGTTAAAGGGACTTGTATAGTCAAGAAATACAAGAGAAGAAGAAAGATCTACAAAATCAACCCCAAACAATTAAGAAAATGGCAGTAGGAACATATATATCAATCATTACTTTAAATGTAAATGGACTAAATGTCCCAACCAAAAGACATAGACTGGCTGAATGGATACAAAAACAAGACTCATATATATGCTGTCTACAGGAAACCCACTTCAGACCTAAAGACACATATAGATTGAAAGTGAGAGGATAGAAAAATATATCCTATGCATACGGTAAGCAAAAGAAAGCTGGAGTAGCAATCCTCATATCAGACAAAATAGACTTTAAATAAAGACGATTACAAGAGATAAGGAAGAACACTACATAATGATCAAGGGATCAATCCAAGAGGAAGACATAACAACTGTAAATATCTATGCACCCAACATAGGAGCACCTCAATACATAAGACAAACCCTAACAGACATAAAAGGAGAAATAGACAGTAACAGAAAATAGTAGGAGACTTTTAACACCCCACTCACGCCAATGGACAGATCATCAAAACAGAAAATTAATAAGGAAATACAGGTCTTAAATAATACATTAGACAAGATGGATTTCATTGATATCTTCAGGACATACCATCCAAATGTAGAAAAATACACCTTCTTCTCAAGTGCACCTGTAACATTCTCCAGGATAGACCACATCTTAGGTCACAAATCAAACCTCAGTAAATTTAAGAAAATTGAAATCATTCAAGTATCTTTCCAACCACAATGCTATGAGACTAGATATCAATTACAAGAAAAAAACTGTAGGAAACACAGACACATGGAGATTAAACAACACATTTCTAAATAACTGACAGATTATTGAAGAAATCAAAAGAGAAATCAAAAAATTTTTAGAAACAAATGGCAATGAAAACACGACAACTCAAAACCTATGGGATGCAGCAAAAGCAGTCCTAAGAGGGAAGTTTATAGCAATACAGTCCTACCTCAAGAAACATGAAAAACATCGAATAGACAACCTAACTTTACACCTAAACAACTGTAAAAAGAACAACAACAACAAAAAAAACAAAATTAGTAGAAGGAAATAAATCATAAAGATCTGAGCAGAAATAAATGAAAAAGAAATGAAAGATTAATAAAACTAAAAGCTGGTTCTTTGAGAAGATAAACAAAATCAACAAACCTTTAGCCAGACTCATCAAGAAAAAAAGAGAGAAGAATCAAATCAACAAAATTAGAAATCAAAAAGGAGAGGTTACAACAGACTGCAGAAATACAAAGGATTATAAATGACTATTATGAAAAACTATATGGCAATAAAGTGGCTAACCTGGAAGAAATGGACAGGTTTTTAGAAAAGTTCAATCTTCCAAGACTGAACCGGGAAGAAATAGAAATTATGAATGACCCAATTACAAGCACTGAAATTGAAGCTGTGATCAAAAATCTCCCAAAAAACAAAAGCCCAGGACCAGATGGCTTCACAGGACAATTCTAGCAAACATTTAGAGAAGGGCTAATGCCTATCCTTGTAAAACTTTTTCCAAAAATTGCAGAGGAAAGAACACTTCCAAACTTATTCTCTGAGGCCACCATCACTCTGATACCAAAACCAAAGACAACACAGAAAAAGGAAACTACAGGCCAGTATCACTGATGAACATAGATGCAAAAATCCTCAACAGAATTTTAGCAGACAGAATTCAGCAACTCATCAAAAAGCTCATACACCATGATCAAGTTGGGTTTATTCCAGGACTGCAAGAATTCTTTAGTATATGCAAATCAATCCATGTGATACACCATATTAACGAATTGAAAGATAAAAACCATATGATCATCTCAATAGATGCAGAAAAAGCCTTTGACAAAATACAGCACACATTTATGACTAAAACTCTTCAAACAATGGGCATAGAAGGAACTTCCTTCAACATAGTAAAGGCCATATATGATAAGCCTACAGCAAACATTATTCTCAATGGTGAAAAACTGAAAGCATTCCCCCTAAGATCAGTAACAAGACAAGGGTGTCCACTTTCACCACTGTTATTCAACATAGTTCTGGAAGTCCTAATTATAGCAATCAGAGAAGGAAAAGAAATAAAAGGAATCCAGATCAGAAAAGAAGTAAAGCTGTCACTGTTTGCACATGACATGATACTGTTCATAGAAAACCCTGAAGATTGTATGAGAAAATTACTAGAACTAATCAGTGAATTTAGCAAAGTTGCAGGATACAAAATCAATACACAGAAAACACTTGCATTTCTATATACTAACAATGAAAAATGAGAGAGAGAAATTAAGGAATCAATCCCGTTCACCATTGCAACAAAAAGAATTAAATATCTAGGAATAAGCTTACCTAAGGAGACAAAAGAACTGTACACAGAAAATTATAAGACACTGATGAAAGAAATCAAAGATGACATAAAACAGATGGAGAGATATTCCATGTTCCTGGGTAGGAAGAATCAAGATTGTTAAAATGACTATACTACCAAACGCAATCTGCAAATTCACTGCGATCCCTATCAAATTACCAATGGCATTTTTCAAAGAACTAGAACAAAAAATTTCACAATTCATATGGAAACACAAAAGACCCCAAACAGCCAAAGCAGTCTTGAGAAAGAATGGAGCTGGAGGAATCAACCTTCCTGACTTTGGATTATACTACAAAGCTACAGTCATCAATACAGTATGGTACTGGCACAAAGACAGAACTATAGACCAGTGGAACAAGATAGAAAGCCCAGACATATACCCATGCACCTATGGGTACCTTATTTTTGACAAAGGAGGCAATAATATACAATGGGGTAAAGACAGCCTCTTCAATAAGTGTTGCTGGGAAAACTGGACAGCTACATGTAAAAGAAGTAATTAGAACACTTCTTAACACCATACACAAAGATAAACTCAAAATGGATTAAGGACCTAAATGTAAAACCAGAAACTATAAAACTCTTAGAGGAAACCATAGGCAGAACATTCAATGACATAAATCAAAGCAAGATCCTCTATGACCCACCTCCTAGAGTAATGGAAATAAAAACAAAAGTAAACAAGTGGGACCTGATTAAACTTAAAAGCTTTTGCACAGCAAAGGAAACTATAAGCAAGGTGAAAAGACAACCTTCAGAGTGGGAGAAAATAATAGCAAATGAAACCGACAAAGGATTAATTTCCAAAATATACAAGCAGCTCATACAACTCAATGCTAGAAAAACAAACAACCCAATCAAAAAGTGGGGAAAAGACCTAAACAGACATTTCTCCAAAGAAGACGTACAGAGGGCTAACAAACTTGAAAAGATGCTCAACATGGCTCATTATTAGAGAAATGCAAATCAAAACCACAGTGAGATATCACCTCACACCAGTCAGAATGGCCATCATCAAAAAGTCTACAAACAATAAATGCTGGAGAGGGTGTGGAGAAAAGGGAACACTCTTATGCTGTTGGTAGGAATGTAAATAGATATAGCCACTATGGAAGACAGTATGGAAGTTCCTTAAAAAACTAGGAATAAAACCACCATCAGTTCAGTTGCTCAGTCCTGTCCGACTCTTTGCAACCCCATGAATCTCAGCACACCAGGGCTCCCTGTCCATCACCAGCTCCCAGAGTTTACTCAAACTCATGTCCATCGAGTTGGTAACGCCATCCAGCCATCTCATCCTCTGTCATCCCCTTCTCCTCCTGCCCGCAATCCCTCCCAGCATCAGGGTCTTTTCCAGTGAGTCAGCTCTTCACATGAGGTGGTCAAAGTATTGGAGTTTCAGCTTCACCATACGGACCCAGCAATCCCACTCCTAGGCACATACCCTGAGGAAACCAAAATTGAAAAAGATGCAGGTATCCCATTGTTCATTGCAGCACTATTTACGATAGCTAGAACGTGGAGGCAATCTAGATGTTCATCAGTAGATGAATGGATAAAGAAGTTGTGGTACATATACACAGTGGAATATTACTCACCCATAAAAGGAAGGCATTTGAGTGGGTGAACCTAGAGCCTATTCTACAGAGTAAAGTGAGTCAGAAAGAGAAAGATAAATATTGTATTCTAACACACATATATGGAATCTCGAAAAATGGTACTGAAGAATTTATTTACAGGGCAGCAGTGGAGGAACAGAGAGAATAGACTTTTGGACATGGGGAGAGGGGAGGAGAAGGTGAGATGTGTGGAAAGAGTAACATGGAAGCTTACATTACCATATATAAAATAGATAGCCAATGGGAATTTGCTGTATGGCTCAGGAAACTCAAACAGGGGCTCTGTATCAACATAGAGAGGTGGGATGGGGAGGGAGATGGGAGGGAGGTTCAAAAGGGACCAGATAGATGTATACCTATGGCTGATTCCTATTGAGGTCTGACAAAACAACAAAATTCTGTAAAGCTATTATCCTTCAATAAAAAAAGAAATTTTTAAAAGAGTGATATAAAATGTAAATTTATTAAATTTAATAGGATTTTTGAAACATTGACTTCGGTGTTAGGCCAGGAAATCTCTTATTATACTCTGAAAATAGTCACACTTCATTAGTTAGACCTGATATCACAGAGACTAACATGCATAGGGCTGTCGTATGAAAGGCTATATTATCTGCTTGCTGAGAAAGCAGTGCTAAGCAATTCCTTAGCATAGATGGATACTGTAGATTGTGGTTCTGCCACCTTGGCCATAACTGATAAGCCCACGGTAGACCTTTGACCTAAGGCTAGTGGTCTGTGAAATTGCCTGGTATGAAAACTGCACAAAAAGCAGTAATGGGGATTCACCTAATCAATCACATACCTCTTTTTTTCCTGTAAGTTACTTCTTGAGAGGAAGAGAATGATGGGCAATTTGTAATGAGAACTTATAGTTACAGTTTGTTCATTTGTTGTTCATTCACCTATTTGAATGGCCAGTTACTATTCTAGGCTCTAATGATTTAATCATAAACAGACCAATGTTTATGCTTTCTTGAAACTCATGTTTGAGGGGACAGATAATTAGCATCTAATAGATGTCAGTAGTGGTAAGTGCTTTGAAGAAAAATGAAACAGGCTGAGGAAGAGGGTATGATTAGAAGGTGGTAGTCTAGGTAGGCTACTCATGTAAGACAGGGCTTCCCAGGTGATACTTGTGGTAAAGAGCCTGCCTGCCAGTGCAGAAGACATGAGAGATGTGGGTTCAGTGCCTGGGTTGGGAAGATCCCCTGGAATAGGAATTGGCAACCCACTCCAGTACTCTTGTCTGGAAAATTGCATAGACAGAGGAGCCTTGTGGGCTACAGCCCATGGGACCACAGAGAGTCAGACACAGCCGAGTGACTGAGTGCACACACACACAGTCATGTAAGGCATTTCTGAGAAACGATGTTTGAGCAGAGTCAGATGTAGAGAGAAAAGGCAGCATGCAGCCACCATGAGAAGCCAAGAGTTACACAGAAGAAACCTTCAGCGTAGAAGGAGAATTATATTAGTTAAGGTTCTCCAGAGAAACAGAACCTAAATGATGGCTGAGTGGCTGGATAGATGGATGGGAAGGGAGGGAGAGAGAAAGTATGAATGGACACTGACAAGTTCCCAGATCTAAGTTGGCATGCTGGAGACCCAGGAAAGCTGATGTAATACTTTAAGTCTAAAGGCCTGATACCCAGAAGAGCTGATGATGTAAGTTCTAGCCTGAAGGCCAGCAGGCTCGAGACTCAGAAAGAGTCAATATTTCAGTTCTGGGCTGAAAGCATGAAAAAAATGATATTCCATCCTGAAGACAGTCAGACAGGAGAAATTCTGTTCTACTTACAGTGTAATAAATTTTTTTGTTCTTATTCAGGCCTTCAGCAGACTGGAAGTGGCCTGCCAACATTAAGAAGAGCAATTTGCTTTACTCAGTCTGTTGACTTAAATGTTAAAGTCATCCAAACACCCTCACAGAATCACCTAGAGTAATGTTACACAAGTATCTCTGTACCTTGTGGCCTAGTCAGTTTGACATGAAGAGTTAACCATCACTGATGGCATCTGTTGGTAGCCATAAAAACAAGATGAGTAAAGATGGATAGGCTCCACTTCAACCCGAGAGACTTATTATCAAGATTATGTGATGATTAGAGCAATCTCGAATTCTGAACTTCGTTGCATTGCCTGAATTATTTCCCTTTGTCTGTGAGACCTGGCTTTATGGCTCTATTGAACTCACTCTTTTTTCCCTAAGTACTTTTTATAAAACTACTAAGTTTAATTTGTTTGTCTCTACACTCAGGCTCACCAGACCAACCATTTCATGGATGAGCCAGCCTGATAGCAGTTGATTCTTGTTTCTTGTATAGACATTACAGAAGTAAACCTTTGGTCATAGAAACCTAATTCAGTCTTTTTTATTTTTTCCCCTACTTATGAAGGAAAACAGTGGTAAAGATAAACAGAACACTTTAATTTGTTACTTTAAAAAGGTTCATGTTCTTGGTTAACATTTTTAGCAGTTATTAAATTTTACCTCTTTTGAAGAGCTGACATGTTTTGTAAATCTGAAGGTGTAGGAGACACAGTCCTTACCCTCAGAAAGGCCACACAGTCTCGTAGTAAAATCTGCATATCCAGGTATACAGCAAGTTAATTTTGATGAGAAATTCGGTTCAAGCTGGAAAAGGCCTCGTGAATATTATTTTTAAGCTAGTCTTTGGTAGATAGAAGGCTTCCCTGGTGGCTCAGATGGTAAAACGTCTGCCTGCAATGTGGGAGACCTGAGTTCAATCCCTGGATCGGAAAGATCCCCTGGAGAAGGAAATGGCAACCCACTCCAATACTGTTTCCTGGAAAATCCCATGGACAGAGGAGCCTGGTAGGCTACAGTCCATGGGGTTACAAAGAGTTGGACACGACTGAGCGACTTTCTCTCTCTCTAATTTACATAGATACAAAAAAAAGAGGTGAAAAATATTTCCCCAAGAAAGAAAGGGAAATTAGTAAATCAGAGCATGAGAGTTTGGGAGTGATAATTTAGCCACGTTGACATAAGTGTAGTGTTCTTGCAGAAGAATATTTTGAAAGCTAAAGCTGAATTCATTATGTCTACAACATTCTGTTGCATGTTAATCACTTTTAGCCTAAGTTACTCATCTATTAAATGGCATAATAATGCCTGTCTTTTCTCTTTTTCCTATGAGCCACATAACCAGTCACATCTAAATTCTCTACCTATACTTTCATTGTTTTTAATCCACAAAGAGGCCTGTTTGAGTAGAAGAATGAGTTATCAGACTCCATATCATTGCCTCCTCACAGTCTTCCTGTTTCAGCTTCATCAAGGAGAGAACAGTATGCCAAATGCATCCTCTCTAAATCTCACCAGTATCCTTAATACCCTTACCTTGGAAAGTGTTCCTTCTGTCTTAGTCCTCTGAAGGTATTTTCTGGTGGCAATGCTACTTTCATATCTTCATCTGTATGGCTACACATATGCTTTGGATCCCATTTCTTTCTATGTTTTCAGAGAGATTATTCTAACTGAAACCTTAGTTTTATTTTTCACTCTCCTCGTCTCACCCTTCCCATCTTTTGCAGTCCTTTCTGTTAACAGGTAAATATGTTCAGGTTGTCTTTGTATTATATATATTATGCATGCTATGCTGTATAATGTTATATATTGTATCTAATCTGATCATCCTTTCTTGACCATATATCATTCTCCATCAGTTTCCTCTCATCTTTGCTAAAGTTCTCTAAAGAAATAGTTACACCCACTTACTTCTAAAATCGTATTTTTTAATTCACACCTAAGCTCATTCCAATCTATCTTCTACTCCCATCACTCTAGTCCCCTTCTGCTCCCGTCAACTTTACTTATTTGACATTTCTATAGCATTCAGTACTTCTCTCCACTCTGTTCTTTAAAACACTCTTCCTTTGGCTTCTTCAATGTATTCTCCTCATTTTCTGTCTGTCTCTGGCTACATCTTCACTGACTTCTTTATTGGCTTATCTTTCTCTAATTGCTTATTAATTGTGGGTACCCACAAAGCTGACTCAAGCCTTTCTTGCTCCAACATCCTCTTGAGTAATACCATTTTTTCTCATTGCTTTAATAACAATGCCAACTCTTAAATTTGTATCTTTCACCCAGACATCTCCTTGAGGTTCATCTGTATCTAGCTAACAAATTGACATTTCCATTTGGATGTCTCAGGGATCTATCTCAGTCTCAACATACTTAAGATTCAACATGTTTATAACTTCTCCTTTTCCTTTACATCTTCTTCAGCACCGAGACTTGTTTATTTTGAACTCAGTATATATAGTGTATGGTTGAAAGACTCAAATCCTCACTCAAAATAAACAGACAAACAAACAGCACAAAGAACTGCTCACTTTACTCCTTACTAACTTTGTAACCATAGGTAACCTTTTTAAGACTCAGTTAGTCATCTGTAAAATGAAAAAAACAATAGATCCTTTCTTAATGTAATGCAACATCAGACAAAAGGAGTATGTGGGACTTCCACTTCCAGATAAGATGTAGTAACAGGGACTGAATTTACTCTCTAGCCATAAGCAGTTATTAATAGAAAACCCTCATAGAACTGTTGTGAGGATTAAAAGAGTATTTATTAAACACTTGAAATAGCACGTAGCATAAAGTAAGCTCTATATAAAATTTTGCTTTTTTATAATTAAATATATGATGGCAAAAAGATCTTTACCATCATAAAGATATGATGGTAAAAAAATTGTTGAATGAAACAATAAAGTGCTGCTTTAAGCATAAATTAATAGTATTCAGTGTGTATATTATAAAAAGCAGTTCTCAAATCATTACTCTTAAGCTTCTGTTTAAAGAAACTAAAGAATAAGAGTAATGCCAACAAAGACAGAAATATAGATCAGTGGAACAAAATAGAAGGCCCAGAGATAAATCCACGAACCTATCAATACCTTATCTTTGACAAAGGAGGCAAGAATATACAATGGAGAAAAGACAACCTCTTTAACAAGTGGTGCTGAGAAAACTGGTCAACCACTTGTAAAAGAATGAAACTAGAACACTTTCTAACACCATACACAAAAATAAACTCAAAATGGATTAAAAATCTAAATGTAAGACCAGAAACTATAAAACTCCTAGAGGAGAACATAGGCAAAACACTCTCCGACATAAATCACAGCAAGATCCTCTATGACCCACCTCCCAGAATATTGGAAATAAAAGCAAAAATAAACAAATGGGCCCTAATTAAACTTAAAAGCTTTTGCACAACAAAGGAAACTATAAGCAAGGTGAAAAGACAGCCTTCAGAATGGGAGAAACTAATAGCAAACGAAGCAACAGACAAAGAATTAATCTCAAAAATATACAAGCAACTCCTGCAGCTCAATTCCAGAAAAATAAACGACCCAATCAAAAAATGGGCCAAAGAACTAAACAGACGTTTTTCCAAAGAAGACATACAGATGGTTTAACAAACACATGAAAAGATGCTCAACATCACTCATTGTTAGAGAAATGCAAATCAAAACCACTATGAGGTACCATTTCACGCCAGTCAGGATGGCTGCTATCCAAAAGTCTACAAGCAATAAATGCTGGAGAGGGTGTGGAGAAAAGGGAACCCTCTTACACTGTTGGTGGGAATGCAAACTAGTACAGCCACTATGGAGAACAGTGTGAAGATTCCTTAAAAAACTGGAAATAGAACTGCCATCTGACCCAGCAATCCCACTCCTGGGCATACACACTGAGGAAACCAGAACTGAAAGAGACGTGTGTACCCCAATGTTCATTGCAGCACTGTTTATCATAGCCAGGACATGGAAGCAACCTAGATGTCCATCCACAGACGAATGGATAAGAAAGCTGTGGTACATATACACCATGGAATATTACTCAGCCATTAAAAAGAATACATTTGAATCAGTTCTAATGAGGTGGGTGAAACTGAAGCCCATTATACAGAGTGAAGTAAGCCAGAAAGATAAACACCAATACAATATACTAACACATATATATGGAATTTAGAAAGATGGTAACGATAACCCTATAATATGCAAAACAGAAAGAGAGACACAGATGTACAGAACAGACTTTTGGACTCTGTGGGAGAAGGTGAGGATGAGATGATCTGAGAGAATAGCATTGAAACATGTATATTATCAAGTGTGAAACAGATCGGCAGCCCAGGTTGGATGCATGAGACAAGTACTCAGGGCTGGTGCACTGGGAAGACCCAGAGGGATGGGATGAGGAGGGAGGTGGCGGGCGGGGTGGGGGGGGGTGTTCAGGATGGGGAACACATGTAAATCCATGGTTGATTCATATCAAAGTATGGCAAAAACCACTACAATATTGTAAAGTAATTAGCCTCCAACTAATATAAATAAATGAAAAAAAATAAAAAAACAAAATTAAAAAAAAAGAGTAATGCCAAAACAAAAAGAGGAGTAAAGGCAAAAGCAGAAACCAAAGACATAGAAAAGTACAAAATAAAATCAGAAATTAAAATCTGACTTTTTAAAAAGGTCGATAATAGTGATAAAATTCTAGCCAGTTCAGTTCAGTCACTCAGTTGTGTCCAACTCTTTGCGACCCCATGGACTGCAGCACACCAGGCGTCCCTGTTCATCATCAACTCCCGGAGTTTACCCAAATTCATGTCCATTGAGTCGGTAATGCCATCCAACCATCTCATCCTCTGTCATCCCCTTCGCCTCCTGCCTTCAACCAATATCAGGGTCTTTTCAAATGAGTCAGCTCTTCGCGTCGGGTGGCCAAAGTATTGGAATTTCAGCTTCAGCCTCAGTCCCTCCAGTGAACACCCAGGACTGATCTCCTTTAGGAAGGACTGGTTGGATTTCCTTGCAGTCCAAGGGACTTTCAAGAGGTTACTCCAACCCTACAGTTAAAAAACATCAATTCTTATGTGCTCAGCTTTCTTTATAGTCCAACTCTCACATCCTCACATGACTACTGGAAAAACCATAGCCTTGACTAGATGGACCTTTGTGGACAAAGTAATGCTTTGTCTCTGCTTTTTAATATGCTGTGTAGGTTGGTCATAGCTTTCCTGCCAAAGAGTCTTTTAATTTCATGGCTGCAGTTACCATCTGCAGTGATTTTGGAGCCCCAAAAAATAAAGTCAGCCACTGTTTCCCCATCTATTTGCCATGAAGTGATGGGACAGGATGCCATGATCTTTGTTTTCTGGATATTGAGCTTTAAGCCAACTTTTTCGCTTTCCTCTTTGACTTTCATCAAGAGGCTCTTTAGTTCTTCTTCACCGTAAGGGTGGTGTCATCTGCATATCTGAGGTTATTGATAATTCTCCCAGCAATCTTGATTCCAGCTTGTGCTTTTCCAGCCCAGCGTTTCTCATGATGTACTCTGCATATAAGTTAAATAAGCAGGGTGACAGTATACAGCCTTGACATACTGCTTTTCCTGTTTGGAACCAGTCTGTTGTTCCATGTCCAGTTCTAACTGTTGCTTCTTGACCTGCATACAGGTTTCTCAAGAGGCAGGTCAGGTGGTCTGGTATTCCCATCTCTTTCAGAATTTTCCACAGTTTTTTGTGATCCACACAGTCAAAAGCCTTGGCATAGTCAATAAAGCAGAAATAGATGTTTTTCTGGAACTCTCTTGCTTTTTCGATGATCCAGTGGATGTTGGCAATTTGATCTCTGGTTCCTCTGCCTTTTCTAAAACCAGCTTGAAAATCTGGAAGTTCACCGTTCACATGTTGCTGAAGCCTGGCTTGGAGAAGTTTGAGCGTTACTCTGCTAGCATGTGAGATGAGTGCAATTGTGCGGTAGTTTGAGCATTCTTTGACATTGCCTTTCTTTGGGATTGGAATGAAAACTGACCTTTTCCAGTCCTGTGGCCACTTCTGACTTGAGCAGGAGTCTTTTAATTTCATGACTGCAGTCACCATTTGCAGTGATTTTGGAGCCCAAGAAATTTTAGTCTGTCAGTGTTTCCATTGTTTCCCCATCTATTTGCCATGATGTGATGGGACTCAATCAGTAGTTATTAAAAAAAAACAAAAAAAACAAAGAGGATAACACTTTGACCAAGTAAGATTCATTACAGGAATATAAGTTTGGTTTAACATTCGAAAATCAGTTAGTGTAATTCACCATATGAACCTACTAAGTAAGAAAGAAAAACTGTGATTATTGGAATAGATTCAGGAAAATCATTTGACAAAATTGAGTGTTCTTTTGTGATAAAAACTCAGTCAACTAGGACTTGGAAGGGAACTTTCTCAGCCTGTTAAAGGGCATCTAGTAAAATCCAGTAATTGGTATCACACTTTACATCACATTCAGTGGTATAAGACTGAATGCTTTTCCCCTGATGGGGAATGGGGGACTGATGTTTGCTCATATCACTTCTTTTCAGGATTATAGTCGTTGTAGTGAGGAAAGAAAAGGAAGTCAAAGCCATCCCAATTGAAAATGAAGAAACGGAACTGCTTGTATATGTAGAACAAAAAAAGTTTACTAAGTAAATAACAAGTGAGCTTATTATGAAGTTATTATACAAATAAATTGTATTTCTTTGTACTAGCAATGAACAACTGAAATTTGAGTAAAAATAAAAACATTCTCAGTAGCATCTTAAAGTTGTTAATACTGTGGAGAAGTTGAACAGAATTTAGCAAGATCTGTATATTGGAAACTATAAAATGTTGTTGAGGGAACTTAAAGAAGAACCAAATGAATGAATGAATATCATGAATATGGATCAGAAAACTGAAATGAATATCAGAAAACTCAAAATTATTATAATGTCATTTCTCCCCAAATTGATGTTTGTTACTCAGTGCAGTTCAAATCAGTATATCCAGGCTTTTTTGTAGAAATTGACAAGTCTAGGGTCTTTCAATTTAGGCAAAGTTAATGAGACTTTTGGTTTCAGACAGTATTCTCTGGAGTATTACATGACTAGTTTAGTTATTGATTTGGAGATGTTCCTCTGGGCTTTTCTTTTATCTAATTAGTTTATTTACCTTCTCAATTGCTTTCAATTAATTTACTTCTCCTTTAAAGCCTATACTGTTTGTACTTTGTGTTTAACTTTTATTTTTAACTCCACATACCTACAACTTAATAATTTTAATTCTATTTCTTTCATTTGTATTAGTTCAGTAGCTCACTAGTTTTCCTCTTCGAGCTCTTGCTCCCTCTCCTCTAACACTATCACCTCCACGTAGCAGCTGACCAAGGCACTCTCTTACTCTGTACTTTAACTTTCTGGTGGTTTCTATCCTACTCTTAAGAATTAAGCTATTAGCATCCAGTTCCTGAACCCCTGCATGATCTGGCCCCAGGGTACATCATAGTGCCTGACACATAGTAAGCATTTAATACACTTCAAATTAAATCTTTGCATTATAAGTCTTATCAGAATTTGGTTGGTTGGTTGTTGTTTCTGTTGTTGTTAGCATTGTCTTAAGACCATACACATAAAAAGTAGTTCTTTAGACCTAATTGGTTTCTCAGTTTATCGTGGGATACGGAAAGTAGGTTGGAACTGTATGGCATGCATTTTCAGGCTCATTTTATTTTGTTTCATCTTTTGGCCGCAGTTCACGCCATGTGGGATCCTAGCTCCCTGGCCAGGGATCAAACCTGCACCCCTGCATTGAAAGCCCAGAGACTCAATCGTTGGACCACCAGGGACATCCCTTGCGTGCATTTTAGAATAGGCTAGTTTTGTCTAGTAAGGATAGATAATAAGGTTTGTCAGTAACCAGTACTCAATTGGATAGAAAAAGACTGCTTTGGCTTTGATCAGACAGATGGTTTAAAAAAACAAAAAAGAAAAAGACTGTGGTCAGAAAGTTAAGTTATGCTTTAGGTGACCCAAACAATTTAAAACAGTACTGTTTTGTTTCATATCTCAGTATACTAAATATTTCTCTCACTTATATTTTCTTATTTTTAAAATAACTTTACCTTATCTCTTTTTTTAATCTTATGTTTTCTATCCTAATTCTCACTTTTCAGCCATTACAACCTCAGCATGTACAGTACACCCAGATGTCTCTGTTGGGCGTCAGGAGCTCTGTTACGATGACAGCGGAGTGCTGTGTGTGTGTGTGTGTGTGTGTTTTTGGTAGGAGTGATGTGTGATAACTAGCCCTTCAGTTTGTTCCTTCCACGTACACTTAGTGAGATGGTGGACTGTTTTTGAATGAAAGTTTATCAGTTAGAAAAATTAAGATTTTAACACTAAAATCAACACATGAAAAGGACTGGTTTAATTTTTAAACTGTAAGAGACCTTGAAAACATGTTTAGTTGTAATATTTGCTTTTTTTGTTTTTGTCTTTTTTAAGCTATCAGTTATTTCTTAAGTGTAACAGATGCTAACTAAGCTCTGTGGTATTTTTTCTTTCTATCTGTGATTTTTAATGAAGCAGCTCTTTTAACATCTAGCAATCTGTGACCAGAGTAATGACTTGAATTTTAAGATTAAGGAAATTCATTTTATTAACATCACATTTTGTTCCATTTTGCAGCTTCGTGGTGAATTTTTGGATGAAGCCATTAAATTAATTGCTTGCCACCATGAGCAGAAGCAAGCGTGACAGCAATTTTTATAGTGTAGAGATTGGAGATTCTACATTCACAGTCCTGAAACGGTATCAGAATTTAAAACCAATAGGTTCAGGAGCCCAAGGAATAGTATGGTAAGTTTTTACCTCCAGAAGTTAAGCAAAAAAATCATTAACTGCTCTGTTTTCTCCTCTCATAAATTCCCATGGTAAATATTTAGCTTGCCTCAAAAAATTAAATTAAAACTATAAAATTAAAGCTGTAGTAATGTTATTTTCTTCTGACATTAAGGCTTTTTATTATTATTCAGAAAACATAACTTTATAAATCAGCTCTGTCATCTCTAAGTGTAAACTATGATTAAATACTTGGTCTTAAGCCATGTAAAGACAAATATCTGTGTCAGGAAAGAATAAGTGGCATGCTTATTAATTCTATGTCCATTCCCATAACTGTTCAGTAAGAAGCTTCACTTAATCATTGCTTTTACACTGTAATGAAGTTCTGAAATTTCATAAATCTTATTTTACGCTGGAAATAAAGTCAGCTAACGTCTCATTGTGTGTGTTTCAAAACTATATGTATCTTTAAAATTGATTTACAAGCTAATTTCTACAAAAGACCTAGGCTTTATAGATCATTATAATTCCTTATAAACTGAAAATCAAAACACTCTTTGGGACAGTTCTATTAATGATTTTAGGTCACAAAGTTAGCATAATAAGCTAGTGTTGCTAATAAAAATAAATGGGAAAAAAAAATAAGCTAGTGTTGGGGATTCTAAGCCTCACTCAAGCTTAATTATATCTGTGTTACCTCTTCTTGGACCAGATTTGTTTTTGAATCTATTTAAAAATCCTAAGTGTTTACAATCCTGCAGTTCTCCCAGGTTCAAGAAAAACTTTTTGCATACAGCTCTTGGCATATGTCCAGAAAGAGACATATATAGTGCTGTTCTTTGCAATACCATTTATAATAGCAAAGATTGGTAATAGCATCAAATCTATCAGTAGGAGAATAGAAATACAGTGAAATGCTGTATATCATTTACAATGAACTGGAGCTATATGTATCAACAAGGATAATCAGAAATGTAATGTTGAGTTTAAAAGCAAGATGTAGAATATACATATATATGTAGTTTAGAATATATAAAGCAATATCATGTATAATTTATGAATGCAGAGATGTAAAAGCATTCATAAACACCAAACTCAGAGTAGTACTTACCTCTGAGAATAAGGGAGAAGGAAGGGGCTTTATATATAATAATATATTTCTTTTAACAAACTTCGGAGGAATAATGGTGAAATATTAGAATCAATAAATTTGTGTAATGGGAACAGTAACATCACAAACTTTTAACACGTGTGAATTTGAGCAAATTCCGGGAGATAGTGGAGAATAGAGGAGCCTGGTATATTGCAGTCCATGGGTCCGCAAAGAGTCAGACATGATCTAGTGACTGAAGAGTAACAACAAAAATATCTTATTCTCTTTTCTGTATTCTTAAAGTAATTTATGGGCTGTAATTTATACTGTCACAAATTACAAAAGCTAGGTCATTTTATAAAGCATTATTGGCTGACTGGTTATCATTTTAACTAATCACATTTAACCAACCACAAATTAAATTTGAAGAAAATAATGTGGTATTTATCAATATTATAAGAATTTTGAAAGCAAATTCTTGATTCAGATTCTAGCTCTTTGATTTATTAACTTTGTGACACATGGCAAATTAACTCTTCTATAGCCTATTTTCCCACCTAATATATGCATGGTTGTTATGAGGAATATATTATTTATAAAATGGTTAATGGTATTTGAAAAGTATAGTTTCTGTATTATTGAGTCGTGCCCCAAGGCCACAGGGGCAAGCCTTGCACCAGGGCCACAGAAGCAGGACCCAGAACCAGGGTCATCTCCAAAGCTAATTGAGCCCCTTTGTAACTGTTGCCCAAAGCCCCCTGATCATCACTAACAAGCTTCCTGACTCCAAATTAGGCAAAGATGCCCACTCCAGTAAACACCTATAGTGCCCCAACCAATCACCTAGCAACAGCCTTCCAGCAGGAGTTTTCTTTATCTTGAGGCTATAAAAATTGGCTGTTAGCTCACGAAAAATGTTGACTCTACCTAGTCTGTTAGGAGATCAGTCCACTGCATTTGCAGTGCCCACATTATCTCTGCTCTTTGTTCTTAATAAACTCACTCCCTTCTGAAATGCTCTGTGTCTGGAAATTCTTTTCCAACCTGCGCTTGGACTGCCTCAACAGGTACCTTCACTTATCCTCAGGTAAGTGCTTTTTGAAATTTGTATACCAGAATTTTTTTAAAATTGCTGTGGAAGGTAACACCTGTCCTAAGGAATAAATGCCTTGAAATATTTGATTATTCCTTCCAAAACATTACTATGAAATAGACAAATAATAATTTTTTTTTAAGTCAATGTGTATTACAGAATCAACTGAAGAACTTAATTTTTTTTTTAAAGACATTATTTTGGGCCCCAGTTTTAGATAGTAAGATTCATTGGGTCTGGATTGGGACCTCTGAATACCCAGGTGTTTCTAATTTGTGCATATTTGAGAATCAATAATTAGAAATCTAATTTCCTTGGATACAAAACAGTTCAATAGGATACTTGAATTTTTCAATTTTAGAGTTTGAAATATTACTTTGATGTAATAGATAAAAAATAATAGGAATGAAGTTAATGGTTAAAAATAAAACATGCTTTATCTGAAACAATCAAAACTTCTAAACATTTGCATGACCTCTAATTTTTTTGCTTTGCTTTTTTTTTTTAATTTGGGAAGAACATACCTGTAAATAATGGCACTTTCTAATAAAGATAATATGTTTTGGTATGTGTATGTATATATATGCATATAGGCAATAGTTGTGGTATATAATGTATAGATATATCCTTTTATGCAGTGCCAATTTCTTAATACATAATTTCTTCACTATATTTAATATAGTAAAATAGCCACACAAAAAAACTCAAGTTTCCAATTAGTTCAGTCACTCAGTCGTGTCTGACTCTTTGCAAATGCATGAACTGCAGCACGCCAGGCCTCCCTGTCCATCACCAACTCCTGGAGTTCACCCAAATTCATGTCCATTGAGTCGGTGATCCCATCCAGCCATCTCATCCTCTGTTGTCCCCTTCTCCTCCTGCCCTCAATCTTTCTCAGCATCAGGGTCTTTTCAAATGAGTCAGCTCTTCGCCTGAGGTGGCCAGAGTATTGAAGTTTAAGCTTCAACATCAGTCCTTCCAATGAACACCCAGGACTGATCTCCTTTAGGATGGACTGGTTGGATTTCCTTGCAGTCCAAGGGACTCTCAAGAGTCTTCTCCAACACCACAGTTCAAAAGCATCAATTCTTGTGTGCTCAGCTTTCTTTATAGTCCAGCTCTCACATCCATACATGACTACTGGAAAAACCATAGCCTTGACTAGATAGACCTTTGTGGACAAAGTAATGCTCTGTCTCTGCTTTTTAATATGATGTCTAGGTTGGTCATAACTTTCCTTCCAAGGAGTAAGCATCTTTTAATTTCATGGCTGCAATCACCATGTGCAGTGATTTTGGAGCCCAAAAAAATAAAAGTCAGCCACTGTTTACACTGTTTCTCCATCTATTTGCCATGAAGTGATGGGACAGGATGCCATGATCTTTGTTTTCAGAATGTTGAGCTTTAAGTCAACTTTTTCACTCTCCTCTTTCACTTTCATCAAGAGGCTTTTCAGTTCCTCTTCACTCTCTGCCATCAGGGTGGTGTCATCTGCATATCTGAGGTTATTGATATTTCTCCCGGCAGTCTTGATTCCAGCTTGTGCTTCTTCCAGCCTAGCGTTTCTCATGATGTACTCTGCACATAAGTTAAATAAGCAGAGTGACAATATACAGCCTTGACGTACTCCTTTTCTTATTTGGAACCAGTCTGTTGTTCCATGTCCAGTTCTAACTGTTGCTTCCTGACCTACATGCAGGTTTCTTAAGAGGCAGATCAGGTGGTCTGTTATTCCCATCTCTTTCAGAATTTTCCACAGTTTATTGTGATCCACACAGTCAAGTGAATCCGCCTGCCATGCAGGAGACCCCAGTTTGATTCCTGGGTCGGGAAGACCCCTGGAGAAGGGAAAGGCTACCCTCTCCAGTATTCTTGGGCTTCCCTGGTGGCTCAGCTGGTAAAGAGTCCACCTTCAATGCGGGAGACCTGGGCGCGATCCCTGGGTTGGGAAGATCCCCTGAAGAAGGGAAAGGCTACCCACTCCAGTATTCTGGCTTGGAGAATTCCATGGACTGTATAGTCCATGGGGTCGCAAAGAGTCGGGCATGACTGAGCGACTTTCACACAATCAAAGGCTTTGGCATAGTCAGTAAAGCAGAAATAGATGTTTTTCTGGAACTCTCTTCCTTTTTCGATGATCCAGCGGATGTTGGCAATTTGATCTTTGGTTCCTCTGCCTTTCTTAAAACCAGCTTGAACATCTGGAAGTTCACGGTTCACGTATTGCTAAAGCCTGGCTTGGAGAATTTTGAGCATTACTTTACTAGCGTGTGAGATGAGTGCAATTGTGCGATAGTTTGAGCATTCTTTGGCATTGCCTTTCTTTGGGATTGGAATGAAAACTGACCTTTTCCAGTCCTGTGGCCACTGCTGAGTTCTCCAAATTTGCTGGCATATTGAGTGCAGCACTTTCACGGCATCATCTTTTAGGATTTGAAATAGGTCAACCAGAATTCCATCACCTCCACTAGCTTTGTTCATAGTGATGCTTCCTAAGGCCCACTTGACTTCACATTCCAGGATGTCTGGCTCTAGGTAAGTGATCACACCATTGTGATTATCTGGGTTGTGAAGGTCTTTTTTGCATAGTTCTTCTGTGTATTCTTGCCACCTCTTCTTAATATCTTCTGCTTCTGTTAGGTCCATACCATTTCTGTCCTTTATTGAACCCATCTTTGCATAAAATGTTCCTTTGGTATTTCTAATTTTCTTGAAGAGATCTCTAGTCTTTCCCATTCTATTGTTTTCCTTTATTAGGAATAGGTTAGAGAATAGGTTAGAGAATAATTTAGGTTCCAGTTATGTTAGAGAATAATTTTCATCCGTATTATGCTACCTTTGGGCTTTGCTAGTGGCTCAGTGGTAAAGAATCCCCCTGCCAGTACAGGAGATGTGAGTTCTATCCCTGGGTCAGAACGATCACCTGGAAAAGAAAATGGCAGTGCACTCCAGTATTCTTGTCTGGGAAATCCCATGGACAGGAGTATGGCGGGCTGCTGTCCATAGAGCTGCAAAGAGTTGGATACAACTTAGCAGCTAAACAACAACAAATGCTGATTTTCCAAACATTACATAAAGAGAAATCATCTTTTATAGTGGTCCAGGATGAAAAGCATGACCTTATCTCTCAGTCTTCTGGACTCAGCTTTGCTTTCAACCTTCTGGCTGACCTTGGACAAATTAGTTAACCTCTCTGGCCCTATGTCAGGCAGTGATTAATCCAAATGATTTTTAAAATCTCTTTCATACTGTTCTATAATTTTTGGGCACTTTACCTTACTTGTGCTTTACTTTCTTTGACCTGTCATTTGTGAAATGTACCATTTGGTCAGTGTCTTATTTGAGAGATGACGAGTTAATGAATATAGTGTTATATTTCCCGGAATTATAGGTGTTTCATTAATAGTTATGAAGTGGCTTCTGATTTCCTGAAATCTAGCATTTATAAATACCTTGATTTTTAATTTCACCTCCAAAACAAATTTTGTGTTTACTTTTATAAAATAATCTTTCATATAGATGCCTTTATATGTACTTTCCTCTTTCTGTGTTTGTTTTGTTGTGTCTGAAGAGGAGGAGGAGGTGATGTACTTAGTAGAATTCTTCAACAAGTAGAATTTATGACCACGTGTATTTTTTATCCTCTCTTTCTTAAATGTCGATTTGGGGTGAGGGATTCATTTAGGCTCTAAGGTATATCTATTGGACTTAAATACTCATTAAAGATTTGTGTATTATGTGCCCATTATATGCTAGATGGATCTTGGATGACCCCCAGTGAACATGCAGTCTCTTTCTTCACAGTTCATTTTTGCTTTTAATCCATTAGTATTTTAAGAAACATGTTGAGTACTAAGGGCTGGAAATTGATTCAGTTGCATTTATCTTTGGAGAAAGTGAGAAATCTACATGTATGTTTCATAATTAGGTTTGCAGATTTTTTATTAAATTTTTGTTGTTTTGGAATTTCTTATTACAGTGCAGCTTATGATGCCATTCTTGAAAGAAACGTTGCAATCAAGAAGCTAAGCCGGCCATTTCAGAATCAAACTCATGCTAAGCGTGCTTACAGAGAACTAGTTCTTATGAAATGTGTAAATCACAAAAATGTAAGTGAACATTTAGAAAATTTCGTAAGTATAAAATCAAGACTTCTTCATAGATACCTGAATATCAAAAACTTTTTAAAAGAGTAGGTGCTTTAAATTGTTCTTTTGGGTTGAAACATTGCTTAAAAGTGTATCTGGATTGTGAAATTTTTCTCAACTTTATTAAATATTAGATGAAAAATACTTTATGAAATGAAGACTGTATAATTTTCTGACATCTACTTTTCAAGAGGAATTTTAAACAGGTAGATGTTTTAGAACTTTATGTAGGCTTTATCTCATCTTCTGCTTTTTGTTTTCTGTTAGGCTGACATTTCAGAAAACTGGAACCTTAGCACAGAGGTGAATTTGTTCCCATTATTCTTTGACATTGGAACTTTATTTAATAATATTGGATAAAGCAGTTTAGCAGAAACTTTAAAAAAATGTTTAAATGAAATTAGTAAAACATTCCTAATTCTGTTTTCTAAATGGTTATAAAAACTTAGACATATGACTTTCACCCTTTTATATTTTTTCATTTTCAAAATTACCTTTCTGAAATCTTCATATATATCTGGTTGCATTCCTCTAATCTGTTGCTGTTCTTTGTTATTATTGCTATTGTTGTTTCTATTCACAGAAGTAAAGTTTCTCAGTGAATTTTTACATGTTTCTAATAATTTTTACTTCTTTCAAAGTGGTCATATGCCACCCATTTAATCAGTCCTTGACTTTTGTTTGTCCAGTGTACAATTGATGTAATTTTCTTCATTTCTCTTTTGGAAAAGCAAGACAGCTATCCATTTTAATCTTTTTTATATAACAGCTTTATTCTGATACAATTCACATACTATACAACTAATCCATTTAATTCATTGGTTTTTAGTATATTCGCTGATACATGTGATTATCACCACAGTACGTTCTATAACATATTCATCACCTTACAAAGAAACCCCATTCCTTTGGCTCTCATTCCCGAGAAACCACTGATATCCTTTCTGCCTTTGTATGCTTTTCATCTTTGATACCACACTTCTACTCTGGGATTGCCTAGATATTAATGAGAATGGTTTTACTATTTCTTCAAGTCTCCAAGTGTGTAGTTTATCTGATTAGGAGACATGTTAGGAGGCATTCATTTAGAACAATTTGATACTTATTCCTGTGTCTTAAACAAATTTGTTTTACCCTCTCTGATCTGAAAATTATTTTTCGGAATTTTAACACTGAACATGTACTTAACATGTATTTGGATACCTTCTGTAAGCAAAGCTTTATGCTTAAATGACTAACATGGGTTCTGCCCTCATGAAGTTTATGTCTAGAAAAACATTCTAATTGTCAACACATTTCAAAAATATGTGTCAGGTATCTTCTTGTTTGTCAAAATTGTAAAAAGGAGTAAGAGGCTGTTGTGAAAGCAGGACTATGCTACAGTGTATTAAATGCCATAATAACATAGATGTTGTGGGGCCAAGGTAGAATACTCCACTCTGTCAAGAACTAGGCATTGTCAGACCCTACAAAAGAGGCCTATCTTGAAGATTTAGTAGCATTTAGTAGGAAAGTGACAAACATAGGGAACAGTATATTTAAAGGCCTTGACAGTTTTTTTAAAAAAGCCTTTTTGCTCAAGTATCAAGTTTAATAGAGGGCTTAGCAAGAGATGAAGTGGGTTGCTGTCCTGTCATGGAGGGCTTTAAAAGTACTGCAAGGGAGTTATAGAATTTTTTTTGGTGGCTTTAGATTTTTGAAAAGGTGAGTAATATTATCTTTTTATTGCCATATATTATAGACAGTAAAATGGTAGCTGGATTTGCAGAAAAACATTGTTAGGGAACCAAGTGTTACAAGTTATTACAGCATGAACAGTCTAGATGAGATGTTAGAATCCTCAGCATATGTCGTAGCACAGGGAGTGAAAAGAGGTTGAAATTCACCCTGACAATAGTGAATGGATAGCATTCTGTTATTTATTATGGTGCAAATGGCTACAGTCCATGGGGTCACAAAGAGTTGGACACAACTGAGCAACTAACACTTTCACTTTTCAGATATTGAGAAAAAGAGTAAAAAATCACTCTGCGTTCTGTTGTAGAAAAGAAGATACTGTGGAAAAGTAAGAGGTTTGGGTTGGAAGGGTAATGATTTCAATTTTATATTATTTTGAGAGACCTCATGTGAAGTAGCAATGAAAATCTGAGACTCATAAACTAAAGAACCTTTAATGAGTGTTTGGAATTATCTACATAGATTTGGAGGGAAAAAACATACATAGTATCACCCAGGAAAAGGGTACAAATAGAGAAGGGAGGAGGATTGAAAAAGAATAGTGGGAAAGATTGCATGCCTATGGATAAACTGGTGAACTAGATGGGAAATGAGGAAATCTGGCTAAGTGCAGTTTTATGAAAAACCAGAGGTTGAAAGGGCTGAGGTTACATAAAAGTATTGAGTTGGATAAAAGCTAGCAGAAAGTACTTAAGATTTGCTTACAGATGATGTAGAGGATTGTATAATATAGGTCCATAATAATGGAATGTTCATAAATGGAATGGATTTTCTGGAGCTCTTCTGTTGGTATAGTTTGTGTGTGTGTGTGTGTAAGACTGTGTTTTTAGAGCAGTTTTAGGTTCACAGCAAAATCTAAAGAAAAGTACAGAGATATCCCATATATCCTCTGCCTGCATACATGCATAGCTTCCTGCATTATTAACATCCCCCATCAGAGTGGTACATTTTTTATAATCAGTGAACCTACATTGACATATACTTATAACCCAGAGTCCAGAGTTTGCATTAGGGTTCACCCTTGGTGTTGTACATTCTGTGGGTTTGGACAAATGTGTAATAATGCATATATCTACCATTACAGTATCATTCAGAGTCTTGTCTCTGCCCTTAATATCCTCTGTGCTCTGCTTCTCTCCCTGCCTCCAACCCTGGCCATAAAGGTTTAATATATAAAATAAGGCAATTACTTAAGCCTAGAACATAAGACTTGAAAACTTCACACTGAAGGGTGGCTTTTTTTTAATCCATGTATTTGCAGGTTCCAAACGAAAATACTGTTAAGGAATTTCTCATTTTTCTATTTCTCTGCTTTTGCCACAGATAATTGGCCTTTTGAATGTTTTTACACCACAGAAATCCCTAGAAGAATTTCAAGATGTGTAAGTGTAATAATTAAAATTTTGTTAATACATATTATTCTTTGATTGTTACTGCATACTTTAGCTGTTACCTTTTTTCGCCCATAAAGTTACATAGTCATGGAGCTCATGGATGCAAATCTTTGTCAAGTGATTCAGATGGAACTAGATCATGAAAGAATGTCCTACCTTCTCTATCAGATGCTGTGTGGAATCAAGCACCTTCACTCTGCTGGAATTATTCATCGGGTTAGTAGAAAAAACTCATATCTTTTTTTAATCATTGAGGTTAAATTGATGTAACATAAAATTCACAGTGTTTCAAAGTATACAGTTCAATGATATTTAGTGCATTCACAATATAGTGCAACCACTACTGATACCAAATTTCAAAATATTTTCATTGCTCCAAAAGAAAACTACCTACCCATGGTAGTCATCCCTTCTCTCCCCAACCCCTGGCATATACCAGTCTGCTCTCAGTGTCCATGGATTTACCTCTTCTGGATATTTCATATAAGCAGAATTATACAATATATGAGCTTTTTGTCTGGTTTCTTTAACTTAGCATAATGTTTTCAATTTCACCCATGTTAAAGTGTTATCAGTAGTTCATTCCTTTTTACGATGGATGAATATTCTGTTGTATATATTTACCACATTTTGTTTATCTGTTCATCCATTAATGGACACCTGGGTTATTTCCACCTGTTAGCTCTTAGTGCTGTTAAAAACATTAATGTAGAAGTATTTGAGTTCCTGTTTTTAGTTCTTTTGGGTATCTACCTAGGAGTTTTATTGCTGGGTCTTATTTAACTTCCTGAAGAACCAGCAAATTGTTTTCCACAGTGGATACACCATTTTACATTTCCAGCAATGGTACACAAAACTTCCAATTTCCCCAAATCTTTGCTGATTCCTAATGACTTTTTCATTCTAGCCATCCTAGTGAGTATGAAGTGGTATCTCATTGTGGTTTTAACTTGGATTTCTCTAATGACATTAAGCATCTTTTCATAGTGGTTGTGTATTTGTATATCTTCTTAGAAGACATATCTGTTCAAGCCCTTTGCCCATTTTTTAATTGAGTTATTTGTCTTCGTTGTTGAGTTATCAGGGTTCTTTATGTATTCTGAATACTAGATCCTTGATATCTGAATATCTTGATCTGATATCTGAATACTAGATATCAGATGAGTAATTTGTAAATATTTTCTCCCATTTTGTATGTTGTCTTTTCACTTTCTTGATCTCTTTTGATATGCAAACATTTTAATTTTCATTAAAATCAGTTTGTGTTTTCTTTGGTTGTTTTGTACTTTTAGTGTCGTATGTAAGAATCCATTGTTGAATTCAAGGTCGTAAAGATTTACTCTTAGTTTTTCATCAATAGTTTTAGCTCTTATGTTTAGGTCGTTGACCCATTTTGAGTTAATTTTTGTATATGGTATGAGATAAGGCGCTAATAACTTCATTCTTTTGCTTGTGGAAATCCAGTTATCCTAGTACCATTTATTAAGAGAGACTATTGTTTTCTCATTGAATGATTTTGGCATCCTTATTGAAATTCAGTTGGCTATAGACATATGTTTTTATTTCTGGACTCTCAGTTCTCAATTCCATTGGTCTTTGTGTCTGTGCTTTTACCAGTACCACTTTATTTTGAGCACTGTAGCTTTGTAGTAAATTTTGAAATGGGGTAGTATGAGTCCATCAGCTTTATTCTTTCTCAATGTCATTTTGACTGTTCACGGCTCCTTGTGATTCCATATGAACTTTGAGTATCAGCTTTTCTATTTCTGCTGAAAAGGCCATTGGAATTGTAATAATAATAATGATTTCATTGACTCTGTAGATTGCTTGGGGAGTTTTGCTGTCTTAACTATATTTAGTATTCCAATTCACAAATATAGGATGTCTTTCCATTTACTTAGGTTGTATTAGTCTATTATGTGTACCATAACAAAACAGCACAGACTAGGTGGCCTAAACAAGAGATATTTATTTTCTCACAGTTTTCGGAGGTTAGAAGTCCAGGACCAACATGCCAGTAAATTCTGTTTCTAGTGAGATCTCTCTTCCTGATGTGGAGGTAGCCGCCTTCTTGCTGTGTCCTCATATGCCCTTTCTTCCGTGCTTGTAAGAAGAGAGAGCAAACTCTGGTGTCTCTTTCTCTTTTCTTATAAGGACACCAGTTCTTTTGTATTGAGCCCAACCCTTATGACCTCATTTAACCTTAATTACCTCTATAAGGGTCCTGTCTCCAGATACAGTCACATTAAGGGTTAGGACTTCAATGTTTGCACTTGATTGGGGGTGGGGAATGCAGTGTAGTCTGTGACAGATCTTCTGTGTTTTACAGTTTTCAGTGTTCAAGTCTTTTCATGACCTTAGTTAAAATTTTTTCCTAGGTATCTTATTCTTTTGGAAACTATTATAAATGGAGTTATTCTCTTAATTTCTCTTTCAGATGGTCCACTGCTAGTGTATAAGAAACTGGCCCTTCTATTCTTAGTTCCCACTCACATCCCATTGACTAAAATTAATCACAGGTTGGAAAAATGTGGTAAAGAAGATGGAATATTAAGTTAGTTCACTACTTCTGTCACACATTCATACAAGTTCAGTAATTCTTCAGAGATACAGATAGCAATACTAGTAAATATCTGTAGGAAGGTACATATTGATGTGTGTGTGTGTGTGTGTGTCCTTAGTCGCTTAGTCGTGTCCAACTCTTTGCCACCCCATGGACTGGAGCCCACCAGGCTCCTCTATCCATGGAATTTTCCAGGCAAGAATGCTGGAGTGGATTGACATTTCCTACTCCAGGGGGATCTTCCTGACCCAGGGATTGAACCTGCATCTCCTGCATTGGCAGGCATATTCTTTACTACTATGCCACTAGGAAGCCCATACATATTGATATACAAGGATGAATTTCAGATGATACTCTTTTTTGAATGTTTCTTTCCCTTAACAAAAAATGACTATTTAAAAATTTCTTTATTTTGTTCTTAACTCTTCCAAAGTAAAGTGTTTAAGGCTGAAATCTTATCCTTAGACTAGAATTCAATATTACAATGAGCCATTAAATCATTCACCAACATGATAGACTTTGAAATAGCATCAAAGCTCATAATATTTATTTTTGAACATGCAGTGTTTCTTTGCTGAAATATTGCATTTTGGAAATAATGACCACATATTTATAGGATAGCAATAATAAAAATGTTCATCTTCTGTTCCAGTAAGCCTGTTGATATTTATTTTTAATTTGATAAAACCTATAAATGACATGACAAACCTAGACAGCGTATTAAAAGAGTAGAGACGTTGCTTTGCTGATAAAGGTTCATCTAGTCAAAGCTGTGGTTTTTCCCATAGTCATGTACAGATGTGACAGTTGGTCGATAAAGAAGGCTGAGCACTGAATTGTGGTGCTATGGAGAAGACTCTTGAGAGTCTCTTGGACTGCAGGGAGGTCAGACCAGTCAGCCATAAAGGAGATCATCCCTGAATATTTATTGAAAGGACTGTTGCTGAAGCTGTAACTCCAGTACTTTGGCCACCTGATGCGAAGAGCCAGCTCTTTGGAAAAAGCCCTGGTGCTGGGAGAGATCGAAGGCAAAGGAGATGGGAGCTGCAGAGGATGAGATGGTTAGATAGCATTACCGACTCAATAGACATCAGTTTGAGCAAACTCTGGGAGATAGTGGGGGACAGAGGAACCTGGCATGCCATAGTCCATAGGGCTGCAAAGAGTCAGACACAACTTAGCAGCTGAACTGCAACAACAAATAGGTGACATATCTTCTAAATCCATCTATGATTGCCTATCGAAATAGGCTAAAGACAATATACATATTTTGCTGTATATACACATTGCAAGAGTAATTAATCATTATTTTTCAGGCCAGTTTTCTGTACCGTTAATCATTGATATTCAATATATGTGAATTGTAGGCCTGCTTTTTTTGGTCTCTCCATTCATAATAGGATTCATGGTAGCTAAAAGGCAAGATGGGTTGAACTTGAAGCCTTGAGTATTTATGCTGCTGCCTTTTTATGATTGTAGAATAGAATTCCTTGAGGTTGGGTTCATGTGGGTAGGTCTTCACAGACGTTACATAGTAGCATCAGCAGCAAGTAATTTTATGGACAATGATGTCCTACCTCTGTGGGCAGTCAAAAATTGTGTGAACAAATTTGTATGATTTTGGGTGAGAAAACAGTGATGGGAAAACTGATAATGATTACTTTGGTCCTTCAGAGTTGAACATCTATCTGCCTATTTGAAAAGTCAAATGACGTGTGATTGGGTTGACATAGAATGGCCTATTGTTGATAAATAATATCTATATAAAGCTTATTGTGATATTAAAATAAGAATTTTAAAAGCTAGTAATTTAGTGTACAAGTGAATATAAATGCTAACTTATGATTCTCTCTTTATTTAACCATAAAAAGTTCTTACATGAGCTTTGAGATGCCATTCCAATCGCTTTTACACCCCTTGATTGAAAGTGTCTAATCATATTTTCTAGCAAATAAAACATTACTAACTTCTAATAACTACTATATGTATTTGTAAATTAAAAATGCCATCAAGCTAGTTTCTCAGATTTGCCTATTATGATGAATCTGTGCAGTGGTAACAATTACAGTTTGAGAAAAATGAACAATTAGCATGAATTGTTTTATAAGTGATCTCATTCATAACGTGTGGACTGCAAAATATTTGTTTATATCATAGCAGTCATTTTTTATATTTTTATTTTTGAAGGACTTAAAGCCCAGTAATATAGTAGTAAAATCAGACTGCACTTTGAAGATTCTTGACTTTGGACTGGCCAGGACTGCAGGAACTAGTTTTATGATGACACCTTACGTAGTGACTCGCTACTACAGAGCACCTGAGGTCATCCTAGGCATGGGCTACAAAGAAAACGGTCAGCAAACACTATTTACTTGAAATTCTGTTCAGATTTATGTGCTTTTATCAGATTTCTTATGTAAATACTTAAATTGAAATGCATAAAGAAAATTATCACTGTTTGAAATGTTTATCAAGAGTCTGGAAGTAACTACAAATTTTGTCATAAATGTTTGGAAAAACTTGGGGCCCCTGTTTATTTAAATACAAATATATAATCATCAGTACAACCATCAGATAAAGAGTTTGTTACCATGGCCCCTGTAACAGAATGCCTATATAGAATACATACCATTTTCTTGCCTGTAACGTGAAAATGAGGATTCTAACATGGACTCAAGGAAGTATATGGTGGACCCATATCTTCAGTGGTGATCTTAGTTTGCGTTAATGATATTTGCACACGTTTCCTGTCCCGTGACATTAAAGCAGCAGCACTTAGTGCAAACTTTAAGAGCTACAATAAGGCTGTTCTACAAAGCTGATGGATAATTAATTTAAGGTGACCTTTCGAAGGAAATGGTGTTTCATCAAAGCCCTTGTGTCCAGCCTTAAAGAAATGGCATTACTATGTGCGAATATAGCCAGTTACATAAATTAACACTAGAATTAGGTTGAAGAAAATGATCAGGCATGAAGTTCATGAATTTTTAAAAAATGTTATACATACACATATTTATACCTAAGAAATTTTGCTGAATCTCAGTCATTTGGAAGATGAATAAGTCTACACAGGATTTTATTGACTTTAAGTTTTTTAATGTGATAATTCAAAATACTTCATAAAGTAGGACCTAGATATTTTTTCTAGCAAAAGACTCTGAAACAGCAGTTTACTCTGAATCAGGAAACTGTATCAGATCAGTTTTGAGGATTCTTTTTTTCTAAAAGAGATAACTTTGAAGTGAGGGTTTTAGCTTAATATTCTTATCTGAGCTAGTTAAAAACACTTCAAACATTTATTATCAGTATTATTCTTTGGTTCTTAAATAAACATGCTGTTCTGTTGTCTTACTCTTTACCTAAAATTGTCTTATACCCTGTAAAATCCAGTGAGTTAGATTTAGTATTAGACTCTCTTTTTTTTATTTGGAGAATTACTATTTCAAGTGACAACGTGATCATTGTTTTTGTATTTGCTGTAAAACCATTGATTGTCATAAATAATGCGCAGTGTGTCACTTTGTCTTAGAATTGTGATCTTAGGCGCTCCCTAGTAGAAATTAGCACCAAGAAAAACTATCATATAAAGAGTTGACATACTTTTCTTTCTTAGATAAGAATTATATAGGTCCACTTTATTGCATTCCTTTTTTTTTTTGGCTCCAGGAAACTGAGTCAAATACAATGCTTAATATTGATAACTACATTAGCCAGCAAGGTTAAACATAAGAACTTCCACCTTTTAGTGACACCTCTCACCCATCCTACACCTGTTTTAACAACTTTATTTTATATATATGTCTTTTATTGCAAGCTACCCTCAAAGCTTTTTGCAAAATGAGATAATGGGATATATTTAAACTGCCAAATAGACTAAGCAGTTAGACTTGTAAAGATCTTTTTATGTTTGAATCAGTCTTTTCATATTCTGAGGAAAGTCTTCATTAGCCCAGACAATGCTTGCAATAGCCTCTCATGCTTGCAGCTTTTGAAATGTTTTAAAATATGTTTTTCTCAAGATTATGTACATAAATTGTGTCCTAGATATTTAACTAAAATTTGCTATTCTCTATAAAATCCACAAGTAAAAATTGTTGTAATAGATTTTTGCCAAAAATGAAAACCTTGGAAAAAAATTTTCTCTGAACTGATAGGTGAAAATTAACTTTCCCTCTAAAATTTTATCCTTGGGAAAAAATAAATGAATAAATAAATAAAAAATAATAAAATTTTATCCTTGGAGGTTGAATTATGCCATAGATACAAAAAGATTTGTATGTATTCTTATGTGAAATTTTAGAGAAACTTTAGTTCCACAGGATTTCCAAAATTTATTCCTAAATATAGCTCCTAAAATTCTGTAATGAACTAATAGTCTCCTTATGAGCATATTAGAAAGTACAGATTTTAAGTTCTCAAGTCGCCCTGCATGGTTAAAGGTACACCTGTAACATCTATTCCTGCCCTTTTATTCTTTTGCTGTTAAAAGAATTGAAGTCTTCAGACTTCAAAAACAAATGCAAGTTTCTAAAACTTTCCCTTCAAATTGCTCATTCTTCCCCCTCTTGTATTAAACTGTAAGCACCTACTCTTTTTATCTGTTTTCAAACTCAAAAATATAAAGTGTCAGGGTATGTGGTTAGTTTTAATGAAATAGATGGAGATCCTCAAATTGCTCATTTCTGTGTCTGGCACATTCTTTTCAACATTGGTTGGAACTCTTATTTAAAATTAACAAGCATCACAGGATTTCCCTGGTGGCCCAGTGGTTAAGACTTGTACTTCTACCACAGGGGACACAGGTTCAGTCCCTGGGCATCCCGTGTGGCCAAAATAAATACAGTTGGCGAGGGCCAGTGAGTATGGCGACTCTGTAGATAACAAATTTGTGTTCAGCCGAAACAAACCAGAAGTGGTTTAGTTCTATAAGTTTAAAAAACTTTAGGTGGAAAACATGAAATATGCTTTTTTTGCTGTGTTTTCTTGATTATTTGTTCATTCTCCATGTACTTGTTCCTTTTGGGATAGTAGAGTAAATGCAACATGGTGTTGCCAAAAAGACAAATGATTTTCTGTTCAGAGTAAACATAGCACTTCCGAAAACAAATTTATGAACTCCAACTTGAAAATTTTTGAAGACCTTTAGGTTAACTTTTTAACTGTAATTATTCATAGAAACATTATTTCTGTTAAATATTTTAATATGCTAGACTATTTCTGCTCATGCTTTTTTCTTCTTTTATTTTCCTTAAAGAGAGAGTATAATGCACAGTTAAACCTCCAAATAGTATCAGGATTTTACTTTTTAAATTTTGGTACCTCATGTACATTTTCAGCCTTATTTATAAATTTGTGTTGGTTCTTTTCATATTTTATAAGTAAATTTTCAGGGGCAAACTATAGGTTTTAAAATCATGTGATTTCTGTGCATAGCTCTCCCTTTAAATTAGATATGTAGCTAAAAGACTACACTTCACATTTGCTTTTGTGAATCAAAGCCTTTTGAAAAATATTTTGTTTTAAATTATTCCATTAGCTAAAATTAAAGTCACTTTTTTCTTTCTGTGATGTTTTGCAGTTTTTATATAATGCAGTCATATTATGCTTCTTTGATTTTAACGACCTTTTGCTTTGCTTTTCCTTCTTTTGTGCTGCAAACATATAGTGGATTTATGGTCTGTGGGGTGCATTATGGGAGAAATGGTTTGCCACAAAATCCTCTTTCCAGGAAGGGACTGTATCCTTGTGCTGCTGCAGCAGTTTGATTAGTTAGGTGATCAACTTCCTTATGTTCTCTAATGAAAATGAATATAGTGTACATTCATACATGTGGGGTTTTTTAAAACAGATGTAAAGTTTGTGGCTGTTATAGTTCAAAAATTTCTGTAATGTTCGTAGGCTGCATTTGGCAGTAGGACATACAGTCTCTGCTGGTAGTTAGAGCACATTCACTGTCACTCATTTTTATTTTATACTGCCTTCTTTAATTTTGAAGTATACATGGTGTGCGTGATTTTTTTTTAATGTTTATATATTTTTTTATTTTAACCAAAATCTTTATGTTAATGTCATTGCATTTTGTTTTCAGTTGACATTTGGTCAGTTGGGTGCATCATGGGAGAAATGATCAAAGGTGGTGTTTTGTTCCCAGGTACAGATCGTATCCTTATCTTTGGCCTAAAATGTAGTTTCTAAAGGTCAAAATGTATGACAGCACTTCAGCTTGATCAGGTATAATGTATTTTGTCTCTCCCTAATAAGAAAGTATTGTTAAATTACTCTTTCAAAATACCACCTGCTATTTGACATAGACTTTCCTTTCCCTCATTGGTTGTCTCATTTGTTAATTCTGAAAACTACTCAAGTTAATTATCCACAATTACTTGTTGGCTTTGAGTTGATTTATTTAACCTAAATCAAAAATCATGGCTTGCATTAAATTTTTCTAATAATTATACACTTGAGTAAGTCTAGAAGTACTTAGGACATAATATAAATTTTGAAATTGTTGTTTCTGGTCATCCTTTGTTTTGTCCTCCCCACCTTCTTTTTTGTTAATGTTCTATGTGTTCTTTGTCTTTCGGTTGTTGTCTCATTTCTCAACATAACATACTGATCTTTTCATCTTGAGAGTTTCAGCAGTAATAGTTGTATATGGTGATGAGTAGATTTGGGTTCATGATTTTTGTTCATCTGACTACTTCTGATATTTACAGTAACAGTGATATGTTATGTGTCTATCAGCTAGTGACACTTAGAATTGTTTTAAGAAGAAGAAGGGGAGAAACCATATTCACTGGGTTACAGTAAGAAAGTTTTAGATCTTAATCCACGGGGAGCACTTGAAGTATAAAGACTTAAAGACTAGGAGGAAAGAAACCAGGGAATTTCTAGCCTTATACCTTAACCAAAATAGTGAGTCATTTTTTCAGATTTCAGAGCTTTAAAATATTTTAGTTAACATAAGCTAAACAAAGAATGGCAAAAAGAAATGCCATCATATTTATTGCTACTGGTTATTTTCTGTTAGTTTAGAAAACTCGGAAAAGCAGGACAGATGATAAATATTTCTTATCGTCTCAGAAATGCAGTCAGATTTTCTGATAAGTTAGAAGAAAAGGCAAATTCTATGTTCAAAATTGTGTCCAGTTTACATTTAGAGTCTATATGGGTAGTAATTACCATTTTTCTTTGAGCTACTCATCATTTGTATTTGGAATTTGTGAGTTTAAGCTTCCATTTTTATGATAAAATCAGTATTAGTAGACACACACATGCACATAATAAATAAGGTTAACAAAGCTTGTTATTGATTCTTTTTGTCCACCTACAGTCATTGCCTTTTGCAAGGTGGCTATAAGATTTATAACTGCCACATTCTTTCTTAGAATTTTAAATTGCTATTATCTTGTTATTTTAACATGGATATGACTAATATGTTGAACAGTAGATACACAGTATTTTTCTTAGCTACTTGATACTAGATATTGATCAGTGGAATAAAGTTATTGAACAGCTTGGAACACCATGTCCTGAATTCATGAAGAAACTGCAGCCAACAGTAAGGACTTACGTTGAAAACAGACCTAAATATGCTGGATATAGCTTTGAGAAACTCTTCCCTGATGTACTTTTCCCAGCTGACTCGGAACACAACAAACTTAAAGGTACTTTTAAAAATATTATCTTTAATTCCATTGTGGGTAGGTGGGTGTTTGTGGAGGAGGTATATGGGGGTTTATTTATATTCTTATGGGATGTAACTCAACATTATTTCTGAGTAATGGAACAGTGTGAGGTTTAAGTTATTTTTAGTTATATTTTTAATCATATGTATGATCTAATTTTATAGTCAATCTATTCTTTTTAAAGCATTTTTTAGTAAATAATAATTTCAGGTTTCTGAAATTTATTGATAATTTTAAAACCTTATGAGATATGTGTACATAAACATCTCATTATTTTTGCAGCCAGTCAGGCAAGGGATTTGTTATCCAAAATGCTGGTAATTGATGCATCTAAAAGGATTTCTGTAGATGAAGCTCTCCAGCACCCGTATATCAATGTCTGGTATGATCCTTCTGAAGCAGAAGCTGTAAGTTCTTTTCTGAATGTTTGAAGAATATATTGTACTCTTAAAGTTAGAGTTGAAGTTAGGTTTGGAGTATATTTTTTTAATTTTAAATAAAAATATAAATGATGATGATGGTGCTTACTGTTTTTGCATGAAAAATTCTTTAGAGAATGAACATATCCTAGTACCTCCTACACAAAATAAACTTCCCTCCCATTGTTTCTTGCCTTTTTGCCTTATTACCTTGTAAGTTGAACTATTTTGTTGAGCACTTTGAGAAAACATCTTAACTTTGTTGTAAACAAATTACTGTGTCCAAAGCATAGCACAGTTCTATGATGTAAATATAATAGCTGCAAAAACAAGAAAAAAAAGACTTAAGCATCTTTTTTCCTGTCATGGAGTCTTCCCAAATTAGTCTGTCTACACAAAATCACCATTGATCATTGATCAATCTTAGTATAATGGTGTGTTTTTCCAAGGCTTCTGCATGGTTAATATTTCAAGTAACTGTAAGGAATTTGTATACTTTCAATAAACTGACTCAATTTTTGTTACCTTGTTTTTCAGCCCCCACCAAAGATACCTGACAAGCAGTTAGATGAAAGGGAACACACAATAGAAGAGTGGAAAGGTAACATTCACCAGATTCTTTAAGATGAAGCTGAGAGAGCTCTGGCTTTCTATGCTATTTACTCATCATTTTAGGGAGATGAAAGATAATTTCTGTTATTCATAACTGATATTTGATAATATGATTTAAACTATTTTGCAGAAGTAGAAATTAAACCTCCTTCCTTCACTAACTTAATGCCTTATCTTCCCCACCCCAGACAAAGGCACAATTGTATTTTCAGGAACTTTAATATTCTTTCATAGTCTGCAAATATACAAACCTGTGTGTTTGATGTCTGCCCTTTCTCCTCTCCCACCCTGTTTTAATCACATACAGTTGGATACAACTCACAGTTGCTTTGTTGATATTCTCGTATATTTTAGAGATTGTTCCCTCTTGCTCCATACACCCACTCATCTGCTTTAATAGCTGGTTAGTGATGTGCTGTGCGGCTGTGTCACACGGTTGTTCTAACAACCATTTGAAGAGCATTTAAGCTGGGTCTAGTCTGTTGTTCTTACAGTCAACTCTGTAGTATTCTTGTGCACATCTGAGAATATGCTTGTGAGAAAAATCTTACAAGGAGATTTGCTGTGCCAAAGGATATTTTAGCTGTTTCCAATTACTCTCTGAAGAAATTGTAACAGTTTACACTCACATCAGCATTGTATAGGAATGTCTTTTATCCCCACCCTCATCAACAGAGTGAGGTAGTTTTTAATCTTTGCATATCTAATAGAGTAGTTTTTTTTTTTTACTTTGGTTGAATATTAATAATGCTTTGAAAGTCATGGAAATGTTAAAGTATTTCTTTTTTTAAAAGATTCCCTGGGACTTTTGGGCCAAGTTGCCTTTAGATCTCATTTGCTTCTATTTATATTGTTGTCATGTAATATTTTGACCATTTTGTATCCATGACTTTGGAGAAGTCACTTAAAATCAGGTGGACAGAAGGTATGTTATTAAGAGCTAAGAACCTAAATACTTGGAAGACAAAAGGGACTGGGGAGGTATAAACCAAAGCAGGTAACCCATTTACAGGCTTATTTGGGAGGAATGGAGTTGATTCTTTCTTCGGAATAATCAGAAATTAAGTTTTCCCTCAGTTGACTTGGGAGACATATGGTATTAATAAGGTTCTGTAGAGCCCACCAAGATGATAGAATTAGGTAGAACCTAGTGCACCTATCTGTGTAATATGTAATATACAAGAGTATAGAAACTATGGATCAGAGTAGGTATTAAAATATCTAACCTGATATTTTATGTATCATTACATTTACAGTAAACATATATGATATTTCTTGAAATTTTAATAGGCCCCCAGTTGTAAACACACTATTATATACCACCAAGAAAGAGAAAACAGTGCCAGCTCTACTGCACCATTAAGCTAACTGAAAAAAGTACGTCTAAAAATCAATGAAACATAGTATTTTCATTTGTATATTTCCAGGATTTTTGATTACTTTAAACATACTTATTTTTGTTCTATATCTCTTTCTCCTACCCAAAGGCAGTTTAGTAGTTACCTGCAAACTCCCTTTTTAGCATCATAACAGAAAAAATTGATTGCCAAAGCCAGTAACTACAGATTAATCTGTCTACTTAGTACCCCTGATTAGTTTTGGTTCTTCTGCCTTAGTCCCTTTTTACAAAGAGATAACTGTTTTATCTGTCTCTCTCTTTAATTCTCCTATCTGGAATGCTTAGCATTCCTTTTTGTTTGTTAAAAACATCTCCCATTCTTGCCTATATCAAAAGACTTCCTATTTTTCTTCTTCCTAGCCCAAGTAGGTTGCCATCGCAAGCAGACTTCGGTGTCTCCAGCTCTTGTTCATCCCAACATATCCACTTATTTTACCTTATTATCAACATGAATATTGCCATACCCTGTGATCAGAAATCATTTATCAAATGTTTTAATTGTTTTAATTTATCAAATTTAATTTATCAAATGTTTTAATTCATTTAGTTAAATGAATTACAGACTCCTTGAAACTCTGTGCAGCATTTTTTGTTTATACATTTTTCTCAGAAGAGCATTCGTTGCTTTTATGCAGTCCTCAAAGAACTTTATGACCTGAGAAGAATAATGGCAATGTTAGCATACTCCAGAAAGGTCTTCAGTTGACAGTCAGACTCATAAGGCACATCACATTTGACATCAGATCGTGTAGAAGAACACAGGGCAGGGGACAAATACGCTACAGGGCAGTATCTGCTGTTTCTCCTCAGTTGGAGTAGTCCTGCCAGCCATCCACCCACCGTCTAGAAGCCTAATTAAGGAACAAGATTCTCATGAAGAAATCTGTACAGTAATAATATGCCATGCTTCAACTCAGAAGGTGTTGAAGTATAGCTACCTGATTGTTTTCCTTTAATGAAAATGTATTGGTATTCTCTTCTGATTAAAAATGGTTCCA